>NC_056667.1:163668843-163978343 GCF_018350195.1 Panthera tigris
TTTTGTAGTTCAACAAAGTATCTCCTTTTGATCAGAGAACATTTACTAAGCCCCTACTACATACCAAGCATTTTCTAGTGAGTGGAGGAAAAGCACTGAAAAGTGGATGAAATGTCTGTTCTCATGAAGCTTACAGTCCCTACAACCTCAGAACACTGTTGGAAGACATATATATATTATGCAACCAAGGATCTGTGGACTGAAAGAACATAGCAGATTGCCCTCAAACTACTCTGCCCTTGAAGTCAAATATGGCAGTCAAATTCTAGATAACATTCTAAAGAGGTGGACAGGTCGGGGGGTGGGGGTGGGGAGAGGACACCTTGTATTTAAAATTATTAACTCCTTTCTTTTAGAAACTAGAAGATATCTTCTCATTGATAATGAGGTTGGATGTGAAAACTCCAGTGTTTGGAAGTTACATTTTGGGGATCAACTGTGAGAATGAAGTGAGATCTTAGATAGATAATTGATAGAATTTAAAATAGTGCCTGACATACAAGATTTCAATAAATATAGTCATGAGGACGAGCATGCTGATGATTCTACATTCAAGTCACATGACAACACATGATAATGACTCCCTCACTAAATGGGACAGAGGCAGAAATGGTATAGGCATATTCTTATGCTATGTTATGAGCTCTCCAGGTGCTATGACATTCCCACCAGTGAGTGGCATTTTCTTGAACATGCAAGTTGCTCCTTCTGGACCAGCATTACTGCAGCTCATTCTAAGCCAGACTGCTCCTCTCCTCTGCAACCACTGACAACCAGTCAGATTCAGGACCTTGATGTCATTCTCAGAGTGAGTCTGGGAAGCCCTACAACACCTGAATCAAGTGAATCACCTCACAGCTACCAGAGGGGGGAAAAATACTCTGTCTAAAGGCAAACCAGGTTCATCCCTGAAGCAATGCACATCCATAGTCAGTGGGCACCATAGGGACTGGTAGTTTTTAATCCACCTAAGGCATGGAGATATGAGGGGAGTGCCTAAATATTATCCAACTGCCCAGAGACACTGTGTCATTTATAGTGACCTAATGTTATTTACACAAATGGTCATTGTTACCCATAGGCTGTAGCCAGAACTCTGTTATTCAATAGTCGATACAAGGAAATTTCCACTTTCTTGAAACAGTCCCGCTGAGATGTTATGCTGATGGAAACATAGCATTCATTTCTACCTAGACTCCCAAAGACAGCCACCATCACCCATATAATATTACAAGCTCTTCCAGCCTGAAGCCCAGGTTTTTCTAGAAAAACAGTCAATCTCTATGTTTCCCGTTACACTCTTTCAAAGAAATCTGTACTTTTCCTTCATAGCTCTCATCCCAGTTCATCATATACGTGGGGGATGATTTCTGTCTCCCACTGACTAAGTTCCCCAAAGACTTCTGTTCATGAATGTAAGGACCTCAGGACCTCACACAGTGCCAGGCACACAGTAGTCACTCAAAGAGTAATTGTGGAGTGAAAAAATGAATAAATGAAGTGATTTTGATTTACCAGAGTCAAAGGACAAGCTATATATTTGCTTGTTTTTACGAAGCCACCCTCACATGTTACTAAAAGCACGTCCTTATTATCTCTCCCTGAGACCTTCTGCTGTGCAAACGCCATTAATGCAGACACTGACACTCAGATTAATGAAGGGAAGCAATTTATTGAACTGATATTTGGTGTAGATGTCATTAACAGCGCTCCTTTGGAGCAACTGCATCAGATTAGACACAGTCTCCCCCAAAGAGCATGAAGAAAATCATTTAACTGCTTTTCTGCAGCTATTTATATGAAGCCAACCTCCATGAATTGCTCAGGTGATTCTGCGACAACTGTGACCCTCCTATGATTGCTCTTCATTGATGCTGTTTTTGTCTCTTCTGAGAAATATGTCCTGTAATAAATCATGCTGTTGTGGCTTTCGTTTTTGTTGTTGTCATTCCTTCTTCCCCCTCCCCCACATTAAAGTCACTAGAAAAGTTCCAATAATGAAACAAAGTCAGTAGATCTTCAAATAACTGTATCAAGAGAGTGCATCTGAAAGGTGGTCTCGGAAACTAAGAATAGGGCCTGTTGGATTTGGGTGGTTTTACAAATCCACCAGGAATACGTATTCTTTCACAGATTCTTAGAGTTAGAAAGTCAAAATATTACAAGGCAAGATTTGGGAAAGATCATACGTATCCAATATATTCTCAAGCCCCACACACAGGTGGTCTTTATCCCATTCCCTCCTAACACCAGCCTCGTTTTTCCAGGTTTTCTTTCTGAACTCCACTAATAAAACATCTATAGGCCCAGTTCCCTGCCCTTCCACCCATTCTAGAATTCATTTTTCCCACTCCCCCTCATGATTGTCCACTACCCTTCCATACAACAGCCCTGACTCATGAACAGCCTTTCAGACTCCAGTGACTACATTACTAGGTGGCCCATTCCTTTTTAACACTTTCAACTGTTAGAAACCTCTGCGTGTAGTGTGGAAATTCTCCTTCTAATAACTTTGGCCTGTTAGTTATAAGTTTGCCCTTTAGAGCTCTACACACACACACACACACACACACACACACACACACACACACAAACTAATCATTCTTATACCTTCATCTAGAGTTGGACAGACTTGGACATGCAAATTGCTCCTTCCGGACTAGTGTTACCTCTGCCAGTGCTACACCAGGTGCTCCTCTCCTCTGTACCCTCAACAACCAGTCAGACTCAGGACCTTTGATGTCATTCTCATGGTGAGTCCAGGAAGGTCTAGAACACCTAAATTAGGTAGGCCACCTCACAGACACCAGAGTTAGAGAAAAAAAATACTTTGTCCAGAAGCAGCCCCAGTTCATCCCTGAAGCAATGCGTACCCATGATCAATGGGTGCCATTGGGACCAATGGTTTTTAATCCACCTAATGCCTGGGGGTGGGAGGGGAGTACCTAAATATTACCCAACTGCCCAGAGACACCGAGTCTCAACCTCATTTACAGTGATCTATTGTTATTCATACAGTGGTCATCATGGTTATCCATAAGCACCTAACTGTAAGCACCTATTTTTCAGTCACCTTTCCATAATAAAAGTTATAGATTCCAGGCCAGCTCCCCTTATGAATTACTGTCCAATTGGAAAAACGTCTTAATATTCAATGGGACCACTTGTTTCTCAAATGAAACATCTTTCCATGATATTACATGTAATATTGCTAAGACCTGAGTTCATAAGCAAGAATTCACAAGTCAAGTCTTTCATTCTATTTATGGGGGGTGGGGGGGGCGGGAAGCATATTTGCAGAGAATTATTTAACAATGAGGATTTCAGAGGGGAGCCTGTCTGACTTCAGCTCAGGTCATTATCTTACAGTTCCTAAGTTCGAGCCCTGCATCGGGCTCTGTGCTGACAGCTCAGAACCTGGAGCCTGCTTCAGATTGTGTGTCTTCCTCTCTCTCTCTGTCCCTCCCCCACTCACACTCTCTCTCTCTCCCTCAAAAATTAATTAAAAAAAATTTTTTTTAATGTTATAAATAAATAAATAAAAGTGAGGATTTCAGAAATAGAGCCCCATGGTTTCAACAAGATAGTCAAAGCATATTGTAAAATTAGAAAGAAAAAAATTAGGGGCACCTGGCTGGCACAGTCAGTAGAGCATGTGACTCTTGATGTCAGGATCATAAGTTGTAGACCCATGTTGGGCGTGGAACCTACTTAAAAAAAATTTTCTTTTAAGGACAGGAAAATTAAAAAGGACCAGCAGCTATTCCAGGATTTATAGAGGAATAGGTCATTTGGCAGATCCAAGCCTTTATCCAGATTCAAGTATGCTTCAGAGATGCAGGTGGATAATGTTTTCAGTCATCGGTCTTAAAAAACTGGCTGGCGGGAGAAGCCAAGATGGCAGAACAGCATGGAAGTTTTTTGTGTGTCTCGCATCCATGAAATACAGCCAGACCAACACTAAACCATCCTACACACCTAGAAAACTGATTGGAGGATTAACACAATAATCTGCACAACCTGAACCACAGAATTCAGCAGGTACACGGCACAGAGAGGTGAATTTGGGGAGCAAGAAGCCGCGGAAGGTAGGGAACCGCTTTGCGGGCAGAGAGAGGATGGAGACTGGGGAGCGGGGGAGAATACGAGAACAGCACCCCTCCCCAAGAGCAGCTGGAGAGAAAGTGGAAAATTGGAAACAGCAGCCACAGGGACTAAACTAAAAAGGGAGAAAGGAGAAAGGAGAGGGTTTAAATTCCACTAAGACTGTAAACAAGGGGAACACAAAGGCTGCAACTCCGCAGCTCATTACCTGGCGGTGCTCTGGTGGGAAGGGCAAATCCCCAGGAACAGAGTGGGGTCCAGGGGGTTCTCAGGCCACATGGGGAAAAGCGGTTCCACTGCTGGAAGGACATTTGGTAGAGACTGTTGAAGCCACCTGATCCCAGCAGACCCCAGAAAACGGCTGCATTCGCTGGTGCTGGAACAAGGTCGGTAAGGGTGAAGCCTGGTGCCAGATGTGTGTTGTGATTTTCCATAATCCCTGAAACGCTGCTGCTACACTATCTCGCGAACTTTTTCTGGGGCGGGCTGGCACCTGGCCACAGTCTCTGGGCATTGGCAGCAGCAGGGTCCAGCAAGCGTCCCTGGGTGCAGCCGACATTCGGCCATTGCTCATTTGGCCATTGCTCGGTGAGACCCTCCACAGAGGGGTGGACCAGGTCAAAGCCGCAGTCTTTCAGAAGTAAGGGGCCGGGGAAAACAGCCGCATCTGAGACAAAACTCAGGACAGAGGTTCTGCCTGGGGCCTGGTCACGGAGAGTGAAAAAGCGGGGAGTGGACGAAAGCTGAAGACAGAGGACAGGTGCGCGATTGCTGACAGGGAAGAGCAGACTGGGTAGCTGGATGGCGCCATTTTCACCATTACCGCGCATGCGCGTACGCACCTACGAGCTCTGCAACAATCCACCCCAGTAGGCTAGCAGCGCCATCTAGTGGAGAACAGAGCTGTTACACTGAGCCCCACCCAACTGGGCCAACTTCGCTCTTCAAGAACACAAGTCTCACCGCCGGCTTAGTTTATGGACTATAAAGCGTTACGGAGACTGACTTCTAGGGGAAAACAAAGTAATTTTAGTCCTACTTCAATCTGTTAGCAGGTCCATCTATTCAATTTTCTTTCTATTTTTTTCTTTTTTTTCTCTTTTACACTTCTTTTTTCTTAAATACAGAAAGAGAAAAAATTCATTTTTATTTTCAATTTTTATTAAAAATATTTTTATTTAATTTTTATTACTATATTTTTTACTTTTGTGCAAATTTTTTCAAATTCTATTTTACTTCCATCATTTTATTTTAGTCCACTTCAGTGTATTCACCTTTTCAAATTTTCAAATGATTTCTTTTCTTTCTTTCTTTTTCTTTTTTTCTCTTTTTTGTTTCTTTTCTTTTTCTTGAATGCAGAAAGAGAAAAACTTCATTTTTACTTTCAATTTCTATTATAAATATTTTTCTTTAATTTTTTTACTATATTTTTTGCTTTTATGTAAATTTTTTCAAATTCTATTTTACTTCCATCATTTTATTTTAGTCTACTACAGTGTATTCACTTTTTCAAATTTTCAAACTATTTCCTTTTTTTCTTTTTTTATCTCTTTTCTCTTTTTAGTTTCTTTTCTTTTTCTTGAATACAGAAAAAGAAAAAAATCATATTTATTTTTAATTTTTATTAAAAATATTTTTCTTTAATTTTTTTCTACTATTTTCTTTACTTTTGTGTATATTTTTTCAAATTCTATTTTACTCATTGATAGTAATACCATAATAGTAGGAGACTTCAACACCCCACTCACAGCAATGGACAGATCATCTAATCAAAAAATAAACAAGGAAACAATGGCTTTGAATGACACACTGGACCAGATGGACTTAACAGATATATTCAGAACATTTCATCCTAAAGCAGCAGAATATACATTCTTCTCCAGTGCACATGGAACATTCTCTAGAATAGACCATATACTGGGACACAAATCAGCCCTAAGTACGTAGAAAAAGATCAAGATCATAGCATGCATATTTTCAGACCACAATGCTATGAAACTCGAAATCAACCACAAGAAAAAATTTGGAAAGGTAACAAATACTTGGAGACTGAAGAACATCCTACTAAAGAATGAATGGGCTAACCAAGAAGTTAAAGAGGAAATGAAAAAGTATATGGAAGTCAATGAAAATGATAACACCACAACCCAAAACATCTGGGATGCAGCAAAGGCGGTCATAAGAGGAAAGTATATAGCAATCCAGTCTTTCCTAAAGAAGGAAGAAAGATCTCAGATACACAACCTAACCTTATGCCTTAAGGAGCTGGAAAAAGAACAGCAAATAAAACCCAAAACCAGCAGAAGACAGGAAATAATAAAGATTAGAGCAGAAATTAATGCTATCGAAACCAAAAAAAAACAGAACAGATCAATGAAACCAGAAACTGGTTCTGGTTAAGGAAGAGTTAACACCTATTCTCTTGAAGCTGTTCCAACAAATAGAAATGGAAGGAAAACTTCCAAACTGTATGAAGCCAGCATTACCTTGATTCCAAAACCAGAGACCCCACTAAAAAGGAGAGCTATAGACCAATTTCCCTGATGAACATGGATGCAAAAATCCTCAACAAGATATTAGCCAACTGGATCCAACAATACATTAAGGAAATTATTCACCACGACCAAGTGGTATTTATACCTGGGATGCAGGGCTCGTTCAACATCCCCAAAACAATTAATGTGATTCATCACATCAATAAAAGAAAGGACAAGAACCATATGATCCTCTTAATAGATGCAGAGAAAGCATTTGACAAAATACAGCATCCTTTCTTGATAAAAACCCGCAAGAAAGTAGGGATAGAAGGAGCATACCTCAAGACCATAAAAGCCATATATGTATGACCCAATGCTAATATCCTCCTCAATGGGGAAAAACTGACAGCGTTCCCCCTAAGGTCAGGAACAAGACAGGGATGTCCACTCTCGCCACTGTTATCAACATAGTATTGGAAGTCTTAGCCTCTGCAGTCAGACAACACAAAGAAATAAAAGGCATCCAAATCGGCCAGGAGGAGGTCAAACTTTCACTCTTTGCAGATGACATGATACTTTATATGGAAAACCCAAAAGATTCCACCAAAAAACTGCTAGAATTGATTCATGAATTCAGCAAAGTTGCAGGACATAAAATCAACGCACAGAAATCAGTTGCATTCCTATACACCAACAATGAAGCAATAGAAAGAGAAAGCAAGGAATCGATCCCACTTACAGTTGCACCAAAAACCATAAAATACCTAGGAATAAATCTAGCCAAAGAGGTGAAAAGTCTATACGCTGAAAACTATAGAAAGCTTATGAAAGAAATTGAAGACACAAAAAAATGGAAAAAGATTCCATGCTCCTGGATAGGAAGAACAAATATTGTTAAAATGTCAATACTACCCAAAGCAATCTACATATTCAATGCAATACCTATCAAACTAACACCAGCATTCTTCACAGAGCTAGAACAAACAATTCTAAAATTTGTATGGAACCAGAAAAGACCCTGAATAGCCAAAGCAATCTTGAAAAAGAAAACCAAACCAGGAGGCATCACAATCCCAGACTTCAAGCTATACTACAAAGCTGTAATCATCAACACAGTATGGTACTGGCACAAGAACAGACACTCAGATCAATGGAACAGAATACAGAGCCAAGAAATGGACCCACAAACGTATGGCCAACTAATCTTTGACAAAGCAGGAAAGAGTATCCAATGGAATAAAGACAGTCTCTTCAGCAAGTGGTGCTGGGAAAACTGGACAGTGATATGCAGAAGAATGAACCTGGACCGTTTCTTATGGCATACACAAAAATAAACTCAAAATGGAAGAAAGACCTCAATGTAAGACAGGAAGCCATCAAAATCCTCGAGGAGAAAGCAGGCAAAAACCTCTTTGATCTTGGCCGCAGCAACTTCTTATTCAACACATCTCTGGAGGCAAGGGAAACAAAAGGAAAAATGAACTACTGGGACTTCAGCAAAATAAAAAGCTTCTGCACAGCGAAGGAAACAATCAGCAAAACTAAAAGGCAACCAACAGAATGCGAGAAGATATTTGCAAATGACATATCAGATAAAGGGTTAGTATCCAAAATCTATAAAGAACTGATCAAACTCAACACCCAAAAAACAAACCAACCAGTGAAGAAATGGGCAAAAGACATGAATAGACACTTCTCCAAAGAAGACATCCAGATGGCCAACCAACACATGAAAAAATGCTCAACATCACTCATCATCAGGGAAATACAAATCAAAACCACAATGAGATACCATCTCACACCTGTCAGAATGGCTAACATTAACAACTCAGGCAACAATAGATGTTAGCAAGGATGCGAAGAAAGAGGATCACTTTTGCATTGTTGTAGGGAATGCAAGCTGGTGCAGCCACTCTGGAAAACAGTATGGAGGTTCCTCAAAAAGCTAAAAATAGAACTACCCTACGACCCAGCAATTGCACTATTAGGCATTTATCCACGGGATACAGGTGTGCTGTTTCGCAGGGACACATGCACCCCCATGTTTATAGCAGCACTATCAACAGTAGCCAAAGTATGGAAAGAGCACAAATGGCCATTGATGGATGAATGTATAAAGAAGATGTAGTATATATGTACAATGGAGTATTAGGCGGCAATCAAAAAGAATGAAATCTTGCCATTTGCAACTACATGAATGGAACTGGAGGTATTATGCTCAGTGAAATTAGTCAGAGAAAGACAAAAATCATATGACTTCACTCATATGAGGACTTTAAGACACAGAACAGATGAACATAAGGGAAGGGAAACAAAAATAATATAAAAACAGGGAGGGGGACAAAACAGAAGAGACTCATAAGTATGGAGAACAAACTGAGGGTTACAGGAGGGGTTGTGGGAGGGGGGATGGGCTAAATGGGTAAGGGGCATTAAGGAATCTACTTCTGAAATCATTGTTTCACTATATGCTAACTAATTTGGATGTAAATTTTAAAAAAGAAAAAATAAAATTAAAACAAAAAGAAAACCTGGCTGGCTCTACCTAAGTATATGATCACATTGTATACTTTGTATGCACATATTGACACAAAAATATAAATATGCAAATAGATAAAATATACCTAAACATAATTTCTCAAATATCCCATTGGAATTGTACTCTTCTTTATTTTTCATTATTATGTAGCATATGCTAAGTATAGGGCAGAATTCTAAGATGGCGGCAATGATCCTTACCTTCCGATATTCCAGAACCCTGTGTATGTCCCTCCCCTTGAGTGTGAGCTGGATCAAGTGCCTTGCTTTCAACAAACAAAAGGGATAGGATGTCACTTCTGAAATTAGGTTTTAAAAGATTGCAGCTTCCATCTTGCTCACTCTTGCTTGCTCTCTCTTATAGAAACCAGCTGCCATGTTGTGAGCTGCCCTATGGAGAGGCCCATGGGACAAGGAACTCAGAAAGGGCCTCCGGCCAACAGCCAGCAAGGAACTGAGGTCCTCAATGCAGCCACCTATGAGGAACTGAATCTTACCAACACCCACATGAGTGAGCTTGGAGGCAGATCCTTTTGCACTTGAGACTTGAGGTACCTGTACCACACCTTTACTACAGCCTGGGAGAGTCCCTAAAACAGGACCCAGCTAAGGCAAGCCCACATTCCTGACCCATTGAAACTGTGAAATAATAACTATTTTTGTTGTAAACCACCACATTTTTGGTTGACTTGTTACTCAAAGCAAAACAAAACAAAACAAAACAAAACAAAACAAAACAAAACAAAACAAAAGCAAACAAACAAATAAAACATCGGGCTGGTTGGTATTTCTCTGCCTGAAAGCACCATGACCCCACCATTCTTGCAGCCTCCCGCTTTTTGAACTTGAATATATCACTTTGACCTTCTTGGCCTTTGCTGCTTGGCATTTGATTCTCCTGAAATACAAATAATAATAATTAAATTAGCATTTTAAACTCTGTACTCCAGTTGATCTTCAAAGACCCTGCTTTGCATCTGAGTTCAGTCTTCTGCTTTTACAGACATCTTTTCCTGAAGTTTAAGAATTAATACTGGCACAATGTGGCAAATAGGAAAGAAAGGATATCCTTAACAATTAAACTTCCAACTGGAAATCAATACAATGGCATGAAGCACACATGAATAAAAATATGATCGAAAAATATCCCTTTTCTTTCTAAAAGTCATAAAGCAAGATTAATGGTCAATTTAAAACCAAAATCAACCCCCAGATGAAATATCTTCTCCTAAAATCACCATCACATGTCAACTGAGCACGTCTCTTCACCCTGTTATTTTTCATTGTTGGCATCCTCCGGGTTTCCAGCCAGAAGCAGGAAACACTAAATGTCTTCCAGGAAGCCTGCACTGGTGAGATTTGCCCCAGGTTTGGCAGCACCAAGGAGTGAACAGAATCATCACATCACATTGTTTATCACATGGTGGTTTATTGCTGACCAAAGCGTGACACCAGGCTCTCTTTCACCAAGGGATCCCTGAAACCACACCGGCAACCTTGGCCCCCAGGAAGAATCGCCAAGTCAGAACACCTTGTCCACAAAGCAGATGCCTAGAAATGGGTGTTTTTCCACTCCCACATGGAAGGATCTAGCCTAAATGCCACATAGGAACTATCTGTTAACTTTATCCAGAGCAGAAAAGGCATCAAGACAGGAGCTGCATGCTATCAACAATAGCCAAATTATGGAAAGAGCCCATGTTCATCAATTGATGAATGGATAAAGAAGATGTGGTTTATATATACAATGGAATACTACTTGGCAATGAGAAAGAATGAAATCTTGCCACTTGCAACAATGTGGATGGAACTGGAGGGTAACGCTAAGTGAAATAAGTCAGTCAGAGAAAGACAGATATATGTTTTCACTCATGTAGAATTTGAGAAATTTAACAGAAGACCATAGGAGAAGGGAATGGGAAAAAATAGTTACAAACAGAGAGGGAGGCAAGCCATAAGAGACTCTTAAATACAGAGAACAAACTGAGGGTTGATTGGAGGGGGAGGAGAGAGGAAAATGGGTGATGGGCATTGAGGAGAGCACCTGTTGGGATGAGCACTGGGTGTTGTATGAAAGCAATGGATCACGGGAATCTACTCCCGAAACCAAGAGCACACTGTACACACTGCATGCTAGCTAACTTCACAATAAATTATATTTTTTTAAAAAAAGAGAGAATCTTGGCAAAGAATAGATACTGTGACTTAATAGCATTTGTCCATCTCTTACTCTATGGTTCTTTGAAATTTCCAACTGAAATTATAAGGGATTGGAATAAATGAATACACAAAACAGTGAGTTTGCTGCTTTACTGATTTACTTTCAGCTATTCTTCAATTAAGACCACCTTCTTGATTGTATGTTTTCATTTGCCCAAAATAGATATTTTAATTAAAAAAGACTTGATGCGAACCTGTGAGTCACCTAGTAAAAATAAATCAGTAAAATTAACAAGGTTTTACCTAGTATAAGAAATATGAGCAGAGTAGATATAAATAGGTATTTTGTTTGTTTGATGTAATATTTTAGCCATTGCACCAGTAGAAATATTCCAGTGTATCTCTGTCCATTATTCAGTATAGGTATCATTAAATCAAAAGGAAGGTAAGAGTGAGAGAAATAAAATTAGTGATTCCAATAATAGGTCTGTTGCCAGATATGCTTTCTCAGCCCAATTAAGACAAATCAAGAGTTCAATTTTTATCTCCTCTCTTAATTAAGGAATTGGGAATACATGTAAGACAGGGTGAAGTGTTCTTTTTTTCATTTTGTCCCTTCTTTCCTGGTCTTCTTCATCCTCTCCTTGAAAGGAAGTTGCCTTTGAAAGGAGCCAAGGAAAAGAGACTTTGAGAATACGTTGGTACATCAAAGTTAGGCTCCAAGAGAAGAAGATCAGCATTAGCAGGGGGGAAAGTTTGTCTTGTAGATGTGACACTCTGAAGACTTTGAAAGATAGAAGGACAGGACCTCAAAAACACTGATAGAAACCCTCCAAGATGAAAGCACCCGGGCAGGAAAAGACAGAGGGTTAGAAATAGGTCAATGGGATTGTGAGGAGGAGAAGTGAAAGAGGATCCATAAAAAGGAGACGCATCCTCTTCTAAGATGGAGCTAGATGGACTGACAGGATGAGGAGAGAAATGTTTCTTGACAATTCTTAAACTCTTTGTGTGAGAAGATCAGTGGAAAGGAGGATTCTCTTTCAGATGATATCCATGTATGGCCCACCACAGATAGGATAGATATAAAAATGGTTCTTTGATTCAACAAATATTTATTGCATATCTACTATGTGCCAGACACTGTTCAAGGTACTGGGATATAACTGCAAACAAAATGGCTTGGGGGAGGGGGAATCCTTGCCCTTGGGGAGCTTATAGTCCAATGGAAGAAACAGAGGGACAAACTAAATAAATAAAATATAGGGACGCCTAGGTGGCTCGGTCAGTTAAGTGTTTGACTTTGGTTCAGGTCATGATCTTATGGTTCATGTCAGCTGTGCTGACAGCTCAGAGCCTGGAGCCTGCTTTGGATTCTGTGTCTTCCTCTCTCCCTGCCCCTCCCCTGCTTGCACTCTGTCTCTCTCTCAAAAGTAAATAAACATTTTTTTAATTTAAATAAATAAAATATAAAAATATATAGTACATATGAGATAAAGATAAAGACCCTGAATAACCAAAGCAGCCTTGAGAAAGAAGAAAGCTTCAGGCATCATGTTCCCTTATTTCAAATCCTATTACAGAGCTATAATAATTAAAACATTATGATATTGGCATAACAGACACTTAGATCAATGGAGCAGTATAGAGAGCCCAGAAATAAACTCATGCATACATGGTCAATTAATTTACAACAAAGGAGCCAAGAATACACAATGGGGAAATACAGTCTCTTCAATAAATGGTGTTGAGAAAACTGGACGGCCATAGACAAAAGAATGAAACCAATTACTATCTTATAACATACGCACAAAAGAGTTAACTCAAAATGGATTAAAGACTTGAATGTAAGACCTGAAACCATAAACTCCCAGAAAAAAACATAGGCAGAAGCTCCTTGACATAGGTCTTGAAGATGATTTTTTTAATCTGACACCAAAAGTCGAAGCAACAAAAGCAAGAGTAAATAGTGAGACTACATCAAACAAAAAAGCTTCTGCACAGCAAAAGAAACCACCAACAAAATAAAAAGGCAACCTATTAAATGGGAGAAATTATCTCCAAGTCATATATCTGGTAAGGGGTTAATATCCAAAATATCTAAAGAATTCATACATCTCAATAGCAAAAAACAAACAATGCAATTTAAAAATGAGCAAAAGAGGGGTGCCTGGGTGGTTTAGTCGGTTAAGCATCCGACTTCAGCTCAGGTCATGATCTCATGGTTTGTGAGCTTGAGCCCTGCATCATGCTCTGTGATGACAGCTCAGAGCCTAGAGCCTGCTTGGGATTCTGTGTTTCCCTCTCTCTCTCCTTCTCCCCTGCATGTGCTCTCTCTCTCTCTCTCTCTCTCTCTCTCTCTCAAAAATAAATATATGTTAAAAAAAATTTTTTTAAATGAGCATAAGATCTGATTAGACATTTTTCCAAAGGAGACATACAGAAGGCCAACAGACACATCGTCAGTCATCAGGGAAATGCAAATCAAAACCATAATAAGATGTCACCTCACACCAGTTAGAATCAAAAAGACAAGCGATAACAAGTATTGGCAAGAATGTGGAAAAAAAGGGAACCTTTGTGTACTGTTGGTGAGAATGTAAATTAGCATAGTCACAATGGTAAACAGTATGGAAGTTCCTCAAAATATTAAAAATACAACTACCATGTGATCCAGCAATTCCACTTCTGGGCATTTATCTGGAGAAAATGAAAACACTAACTTGAAAAGATATACACAGCCCCATGTTCACTGCAGCATTATTTATAATAGCCAAGATATGTAACAACCTAAGTGGCCATCAAAGGATGAATGGATAAGGAAAATTTAATGTGTATCTATCTATAGACATATATGTCTATCTACACACATGTATGTATATATAGTATGTATATATAGTATATATGTATATATGTGTGTATATATACATATGGGTATATATGTTATGTGTGTGTGTATATATATGCACACACAATGAAATATTATTCAGCCATTAAAAAAGAATGAAATCTTGCCATTTGTGACAACATGCATGGATCTTAAGGGCATTATGCTAAGTTAAATAAGTCAGACAAAGACCAATACTGTATGATCTCCACTAGATGTGGGATATAAAAAAATAAAAATAAATAAACTCACAGAAAAAAAAAATTGGTGGTTGTCAGAGATGGGAGGTAAGAGAAATCAGTGAAGGAGATCAAAAGGTTAAAATATTTTTTTAATTTTTAGTTAAATATATGTTTATGTTTATGTACAAATACACATAATGAGATATATTTATTAATATTTATATATTGATATATAAATATCTATATAATTAAATAAGGATGAAAGTGTCAAGGAGAGAAGGAAAGCCACATGGGATACAGAAGCTAGGGAAATTACACATATTGAGTGACTTCAGTAGACTACTAGCACTTAGGCAAGAGGAAGAAAGTTAATGGAGTTATGAGAGTATATTTCTCCTTGAATAAGTGGAAAGATAAATGAACAAATAAACAAACAAATAAAGAAACACTGCCCTGGAACTTATTCCCCAAAGCTTCACATCAGGAGCTGCTGGGGCGGTTTCTTTTCTTTTGCACAAATGACCAAAGTTCAGTTGTGTTCCACGCCTTTGCCTCAGCCGATCTGTTCGGTTCATCCTTCCCCTGCTAACTCCCCACAGAAACCCACCCCTACTACTGTCCCCAGGCTAGGTGTTATTTCCTCCCTGAAGCTTTCCCCAGTAAAAATAATGCCTCACACTCACCTCTCACAAGGGCTTCCCACACATGAAGCTCCAGAATGCTTCTGAGAGGCGGGCATCATCATCACCATGCTACGTGGGAGGAAACGAAGGCACAGAGAACATGGGTGACTTGTCCAAGGCTGAACACCTAGAACTGGGACTGACACACAGGTATCCGGAACCCAAGCTGTAGGCTTGAAAGAGCGTGGAGCCGTGAGAAGAGCACAGGTTCATCAAATCTTTATGTCTCCCCCACTTGACTGGAGCAAGTTGCTCCACTAGTCCAAGCCTTAGTTTTCTCACTTACAAAATAGGATAAGGCGACAAAAAGAAGAGTTTGGTTGTGGGTGTGGACTGTGAGGATTAGTCCCAATGTCTGGAACCTAGGAGACACTCAACTGTTAGTTACCTCCTGCCTTCTATTCCCTCCTCCCCACCCTGCAGCGACGGCTGTAACTATCTCCCAGCTCACATGGACCTTCTCTCCTCCACACTTAGACAGAAATCATGACCTCTACCATACAACCTGGTCCCTTATTCAAATAGTAATTGGGATTCTTTATGCCACAAGACACCAAAGCCCAGGTCAAAAGCAGTTAATAATGAAAGGGCATTTATTAATGCTAATAACTGAAAAGAGCAGAGATAGGCAGCCAGATAGGATTTTGTCAGCAGGACTCTGGCTCTACCCCCGTGATTTTCCTCTGGCTTTGCATGGGTCCGTGCACAGGCCTCCTTCTCGGGCCGGCCCCCATCATGACAGCAAAATTTACCCCAGCAGTTCCAGCTTTCATATCTTCATGCTGCCCTGGCCATGAAGAGAAGATCTGGGCTGTACCATCTTAGAAAATGTCCTTGAGTCCCAGCTCAGGTCGCAGGCCTGCCCCTGAGCCAACCACTGTGGTGGCCAGGGAGATGGACCAAGCCCACAGTTTTAGCTTGGCTGTGTGCTCGACCCCAGCCCTGATCCAGACATAGACTCACCACCCAGGAACCAGTTGGATCATCAGTGGAAACCAGGGTTGTGAGACCAAAAAGTATTTTAATAGATATAATGTTAGTCTTCTATTGGACCCAGTTCCATGTCCTGACACTGACGTGAGCAATGCTGAGAGCAAATAGCCCTGCCAGTCCATAGGACCCAGCTCTTTAGAGGGTTTCTGTGGCCCAAACCTTAGGTCCAGGTCTCACTTGGGCTATTTTCTTGAAGTATTGCACCTCTATCCCATAGCTAAAATTGCTGTGCTCACAGGAGTCCCGAATACATAAAATTGCATGGGATTGGATTCTGCCCTTAAATTGATTTTATATCCTTTGAAAGCTTTATGGTGTATCATGTGTATGCGTGTGTGTGTGTGTGTGTGCGTGTGCGTAAAACTGTTGATCAGGTCACTGAGGGATAGTTTTGTAAAGAGTCACCCATCTGGCTTTTCATAGGAATAAAATTCACATTATGACAACGACTTTCAACAAAGGTTAAGCATGCAAACTTTGGTTTAAAAAAACAATTTGTCCATAACTCAACTGCTTTTATCTTTAAGCCTTTGAAGTGGAAGGTTACAAAAAAAAAAAATCAAATATTTCATTCTTGACATCTTCAGGGAAGGTGTGTGTAAATAGGAAACACACATAAAACCCCTGAACATAAAGAAACAACAAATGATTTGCATAATTACAACTGCAGAAATGTATATAGGAGATAAAACAGATTAAGGATATTGCCCTTGGAAGCTACTTCCCATCAATAAGGCCTGGATAGATTTATATTTCTCGTTTTTCCCTGATCCACAGGTTAAATTTGCCATCTTCTGATTCCTTGTCACATTTCACATATCAGGCAAACACCTCTGGGGTGCCTCTGGGGAATTCACAACCTTCAGAGAGTTGTTGATAGTGATCACTTTCTTCTGAAGTCTTTGTTGATCCAAGAATACATATCTTGTTGTGTAAGTCTTCATAAATCAGTCTTTCCGCCCGTTTATCATCCTTGTGGCTTTTCTCTGAACACTCTCCAGTGTGTCTCCAACTTGCTAATAATGAGGTTCCCAGATCACAGTGCACCATTCCAAGCTCAGTCTCTCATTGTGCAGAGACTGACTTTGCCTCCTTGCTTCCTGACCCACTGTTTCCACTTACAAAGTTCTTATGCTGCCAGATCATATATGAAGCTGTGATTCATGCACCCTCCATTACAATGCCTGGGGGAGCCCAAGCACTTCCCTAATAGGTCAATGCCTGATGTGTAATAAGTGCTCAGAAAGGGTCCTTGAGTAAGTGAACAAATGGACGCATGGGCTCCCCAGTTGTGTCTTCACTGTATCAAAACCTTTATTGTAAAAAGAGCGATGGAATGTGTGTGTTTGTGGCAAAAGTGGGAGACAAGAGAGCAGAAGAAATACACAAGAAATCCTTTGCTATTTGGCCTTTGTAATTCAAACATTTCTACCAATTTGATTGGATTGAGATCTAGTTCCAGTCTCATTTAGCAAAAGGCAAACTGAAGTTCAGAAAACTAAGACATGTCATCACAGTGGCTGAACAGTTAAATTGCAGTTGGGAACATACCTGGAATCAGAATTCTAGTGCCTGGTGTAGCCTCCCAGACCAAAGCAGTTTTAAAATACTATTGGTAAAATCTTTGCAGGACTGACTTCTTTAGCTAAAACAATGGAGTCATGGGTTTCTAACTGGTTTTGTTGAGAGAACTCTTGCCCTTTCTATCCCCAATAACAGGATCCAAGAGAATGGAAAAGTGGCAGACAAGAGCTAACCTGGTTTCTTGCTTTCTCCAACCTGATGGCTCTAGTGGCAGTGCGGGTGACAAGAGTAGTAGAAGTAGCTGCTACCATGACTGAGTACCTGCTGTATACCACACAGTCCTCTTGACCCTTCACAGATATGTTATTTCATGTAAACCTTTAAACAGCCAATTAAAATAGGCATCATTAGATCAATGTTACTGTAAGGAAACTGAGTCTCACAAGGTTTAAGTGCTTCAGGATCTCACAGCAGAGCTAGTGTGCCAATTCAGCTCTGTGAGACTACTCCACATTGTTCTGCCCTAGAATACATCCTTTCCTTGGTTTCAATACAGCACCATCCCTGATAATCCCCCTACTTTCTGCTTCATACAAACTTTTCATCCAGGACCCTCAGTCAAAACTGAGAAATGCAGGCAGGGCGGGTGGGTGGGAGTGTGATGGGGGGGGGGGGAGGGGACTGTTTCTTTTAGTTTCACTCAGAAAAGTTTAGAGTTTTCAGAGACCTTTTCTTTAGGAAATTAAGGAAAACAACAAACCATCAAGCATGTCACTTACTAATAGGACTAGCCAAGTGTAAGGCCAAATACAAAGGCATTAAAATGTACTGGTGTAGTGCCTGCCTGGTCACAGATAGCCATGGTGGCCCAGAGGCACTTCCCCTCTTCTCCAACCCATCTCTCCACCTTGTTCAGTTTCTTCCATTTTGTACGTATATTCGTGGCCTCTTGTTGGAACTGATCATACCGGGTCAATACAGCAGCACGTAGTACTGTGATGAACACTGCAGTGAAATGCACAGAAAAACAAATACCTCAAATCACTCTTCTTTCTAAAACTAATCCAAAAAAAAAAAAAGCAAGACCAGATAATCTTTTCTATTGGTTAATTCATTTCCTCAAATTATCTATACCACACTCTGTCATTATGTCACAACTCCAAATCAACAAATACTTGGATTGAAAAATTTTAAAGAAGTCAGACTTCAAGCTGTATTACAAAGCTGTAATCATCAAGACAGTATGGTACTGGCACAAAAACAGACACTCAAATCAATGGAACAGAATAGAGAGCCCAGAAATGGACACACAAATGTATGGCCAACTAATCTTTGACAAAGCAGGAAAGAATATCCAATGGAATAAAGACAGTCTCTTCAGCAAGTGGTACTGGGAAAACTGGACAGCAACGTGCAGAAAAATGAACCTGGACCACTTTTGTACACCATACACAAAAATAAACTCAAAATGGATGAAAGACCTAACTGTAAAACAGGAAGCCATCAAAAAAACCCTTGCAGAGAAAGCAGGCAAAAACCTCTTTGACATTAGCCGCAGCAACTTCTTACTCAACACGTGTCTGGAGGCAAGGGAAACAAAAGCAAAAATGAACTATTGGGACCTCATCAAAATAAAAACTTCTGCACAGCGAAGGAAACAATCAGCAAAACTAAAAGGCAAACGACAGAATGAGAGAAGATATTTGCAAACAACATATCAGATAAAGAGCTAGTATCCAAAATCTATAAAGAACTTATCAAACTCAACGCCCAAAAAACAAATCATCCAGTGAAGAAATGGGCAAAAGACATGAATAGATACTTCTCCAAAGAAGACATCCAGATGGCCATCCAACACATGAAAAGATGCTCAACATCACTCATCATCAGGGAAATACAAATCAAAACTACAATGAGATACCACCTGACACCTGTCAGAATGGCTAACATTAACAACTCAGGAAGCAACAGATGTTGGCAAGGATGCAGAGAAAGGGGAACCCTTTTGCACTGTTGGTGGGAATGCAAACTGGGGCAGCCAGCTTGCATTCCCTCCAAACAGTATGGAGGGTCCTCAAAAAATTAAAAATAGAACTACCTTACAACCCAGCAATTGCACTACTAGGTGTTTATCTAAAGGATACAAAAATGCTGATTCGAAGGGGGACATGCACCCCAATGTTTATAGCAGCACTATCAACAATAGCCAAAGTATGGGAAGAGCCCAAATGTCCATCGATGGATGAATGGGTAAAGAAGATGTGGTATATATACAATGGAGTATTACTCGGCAATCAAAAAGAATGAAATCTTGCATTTGCAACTATGTGGGTGGAACTAGAGGGTATTATGCTAAGCGAAATTAGTCAGAGAAAGACAAATATCATATGACTTGACTCATATGAGGAATTTAAGATACAAAACAGATGAACATAAGGGAAGGGAAGCAAAAATAATATAAAAACAGGGATGGGGACAAAACATAAGAGACTCTTAAATATGAAGAACAAACAGAGGATTCAGAGGGTTTACTGGAGGGGTTGTGGGAGAGGGGGTGGGCTAAATGGGTAGGGGCATTAAGGAATCTACTTCTGAAATCATTGTTGCACTATATGCTAACTAACTTGGACGGAAATTTTAAAAAATTTAAATTAAAAAAATAAAATAAATTTAATATAATTATCAATATGGTATATGTGAAAATTATTAAGAAAGTAAATTCTGAGTTATCATCACAAGGAAAAATCCATTTTTTTCTTTTTCTTTTTTTATATCTTGCTAATGTAATCATTACACAACATATGTAAGTCAAGTCATTATGGTATACATGCTAAACTTTTACAGTGCTGTATATCAATTATATCTCAGTAAAACTCAAGGAAATAAACGAAAAAATTAAAGAAAATTTTTTTAAGTAAATTCTTCAGAGAAGTCCACATGCCATGCAAGAGACAATGTAATTTCATAGAAATAGCACTGGAGAAGAAGTGAGATATGGTAGATATGTGGCTTCTAGTTTGTTTGCAGGAACTATAAAATAATCATTTTTGAAAGCCCCCTGGGATATATAAAGCATTCTACAGTACTCATGAAATGCTGGTTGAATTTGTTTAACCGACCTTGGATAGACCTCTCCATATTTCCAAGCTTTAGTTTCTACATTTATAAAACAGAAACTAATAATAGCTTCCTTGTATCACATGACTATCATGGGCTCCCAACAGGATAATATATATGAAAGCATTTTTTAAACAACAAAGCATCACACAAAACTAAGCTATGAAGAAAGGGGAATGAACTATGATGGTTCTGCCAATAACGTGGGCATTGCGCCAAATAGCAAGTTGGAAAGTTAACAGTACTTTTTGCTATTCATCCAGATGTTAGGCACATTCTAACTATAAAAAACTGAAGCGATCACTGGCAAACATTCAGGAGGTCAGAGGACTGCTAGAAGGAGCAACGTGAGTGTTCTCTGGCCCTCCTGGGCCCCAATGTGGGCAGGAAAAATTCCGCATAGAGCTATTTCTCCTCTAAGAGAAACCGCAACTCTCTTGCATCTCTAAAGGGAAAATGGTGCAGATTCTAAATATTTTTGCTCTGGGGCCAAGCCGAATGAATGTACACAAGAGCTAAGTCTTTGTTTTTTCGCTGGGGAATAAGCCCTTTAGATCTCGCACTTTAACCCCACTTCTACAGCAATCAAACCAAGCCAGAAATTTGCACTTGCAAATAGTTTTGAAAGATCTGACTAAGCCATTTTTAGATGTTTTTCCAGTCTCCATGTGCCTTTCCCTCCCACAGAGCACAATTAAAAAGGCACCTTTAAAAGGCTATTAAAAAACATTGATTGGCTTAACTGTGCTAATGTCATGGCTTTAAAATAAAATTCTACTAAGTCCTTAAAATATTGCAGACAAGTACTTTACAGCAAAAACTCGGGACAACCATCCTGAGGCTTCTGTTACTCACAGATACTTACCTAATTACTTTAGTTCAGTTCATCTTTCTTGTCATCCTCCGTCTTTGCATTTTTTAATCTTTTGATAGTTCTCATGAAATCACTGCCTTTATGCACACTAGGAGCCGGCACTTGGCAGCCACACTTCCCCAAGTCATCATAGCGAATTAGAAAGAACAAATCAGACACCTGTGTGCTTTCACTTTGTTGCCGTTGATACTTAAGAAGGGGATGGTGTGGTCTCCTCACATTTGATTGCTAACACCACAGAGTACCCTTCCCAGAGTTGTCTCAAGATTTATTGTAGATCCTGATCGGCCCATGTGATCTCATCCCTGTTTATATAATGAATCACCCTCGTCCCAGGAGAAACTCAGAAACATAACACTAACGTACAGAATTCTTCTCTCTGCTTATATATTTCAATTCTTGCTGTTTTCATGCTCCAGGCCAGCAGACTTCCTCTCATATCCATAATATCTGAGCCCATCTCGAGAAAGGATTCCTCAGGTATAGGTTTCATTTAAGGGTATAGTGAACACGACATCACAGTTTGCATTGATCTACACCAGGTAGTGGCTCAGTGTCCTGATAACATTCTTACATACCCCGCCTGGCCGTAGAAGGCAGTTGAAGAAGAGCAAATGGTTCCCCACACATGAACGTATTTGTAAACTATTCTTTGTTTGAGAAATGTTGGGTGTCTGTTGCTGCTGCTACCGATGATGATGATGATGACGATGACGACGATGATGATTAATCGAATTTTGTTGTTACTAAAGTAGGATTTGCTCAGGAACCAGGTAGACTCCAACCAGACCCTGCAGAAACCTGAAAGCACCAGAAGCTATCTTGTGAGCTATGTGTCTGACTTATGTGCAAACTGCTATGAGGCAGCTTTATGAGTTATGAGTACCGATTCAGCTAAGAGATGCAACAATGAATGAGTTATCATGGTTAGCAATTTCTCCACCGCTCAAAGTCTGGGATTCACAGTCTTGGGTAAGAAACCTCCAGGACATGCCTTCCCCTGAAGCAAATTTCAAGGTTAACGAAGGCCCTCACCATCCCCCATCCAGATGATCTGTCCTTCCATCTCTGCCTCATTAATTTCCCCATTTCCCCCAAGTGCTGACATACCTCCACACCATCTCGGGCCTAACTCTGTCAGTCAGTTTGTGGAATATGTATAAGTATCATTCAGTTTACTCTATCCTCAATTCTCCCCCCTCTTGAGATAACTCCCCGTTGTTTATTAGGTCCACAGGTAGACTAATTAAATATTCCTTCTCTCTACAGGACAGGGGGAAAAACACGTTTGCTGCTATTCTACAGATAATAGTTTTTTTTCCAATTTTTCTAAATGTCGAATGGACCAATGTGGGAAGAAAAGAGTGCGGGACAGGCCAAGCAGCTTGTTAAGTCAAGATGCAAGATTTAGAGAATAAGACCTTTTGCCCAGACGTCTCTCCTCTTTTTCACTCAACTCCACAGAACTGTGACGGCTAAAGGAGAAAGAGAAAGCTCCAAGCTGGCCAGCTCATTGTCAGAGCTCTCCAAGACTGCCTAGGACTCTGCAAACTCATCCCACTATGCACTGAGTACCCCTGCTTGACTACCCTTGGATCTTTCCTCCTCCAATCACTCCTGCTCATCCTTCAAGACCAAGCACTGGGGTCATCTGCAAGAATGTCAGCTGCTATAGCACCATCCACACTTCCTAGGAACATTTAGGAATTCAGTTTGTAATACCTGGTTCATATCCTTACTCATATTCATTCATGGATCACTAGTTTGTTAGCAGGGACTATAAAATAACCATTTTTGAAAGCCCCACCTGGAATAAAGTACTCATGAAGTACTGGTAGAATTTATTGAATCAACCTTAGGTAGACCTCCACATGTTTCCAAGCTGAGATCTCATGTATGCCAATATTTGGTGTCTTTCAAACAAATATTCTTAAATATTGGTTTGTCATTTATTCACTGGGGTCAAGAAAAACTATCTTCATAAAAAAAATAATCTTTATGTTCCAAAAGAAGGAAAGTGCTTGGAATGCAACATAATATTTAGACTTATTTGAGTCAGTCAGAGAAGGACAGATATCATGTGTTTTCACTCATATGTGGATCTTGAGAAACTTAACAGAAGACCATGGGGGAAGGGAAGAGGAAATAAATAATTACAAACAGAGAGGGAGGGAGGCAAACCACAAGAGACTCTTAAATACAGAGAACAAACTGAGGGTGGATGGGGGAGTGGGGGAGAGGGGGAGAGGGGAAAATGGGTGATAGGCATTGAAGAGGGCACTTGCTGGGATGAGCACTGGGTGTTGTATGTAAGCCAATTTGACAATAAATTATATTAAAATATTTAGACTTACTGGAATTGTCTTTCATTGTACTTTCTTATTATCATGTGTAACTGGATAGTATTGGTGTATTAGTTTTCTATTGCTGCCATAACAACTTACCACAAAGTCAGTGGCTTAAACAACATAAATTTATTTATTATCTTATAGTTCTATAGTTCAGATATCCAACACAAATCCCACAGGGTTAACATCAAGGTATTGGCAGGACTATATTCCTTTCTAGGGAGCTCTTAGGGAAAATGCATTTCCTTGCCTTTTCTGGCATCTAGAAGCTGCTTACCTTCCTTGGCTCATGGTCCCCTTCCTCCATCTTCAAAGCCAGCAATGGTGGGCCAAGACTTTCTCACATTGCTACCTCTGGTTTTCTACAGCAAGGAAAGTTTCTCTGATTTTAAGGACTCATGTGTCTAGACTGGGCCTAATAATCCAGGACATTCTCCCCATCTCAAGGTACTTAACTTTAATCACATCAGTAAAGTCTCTTTTTCCATGTAAGGTAACATATTCACAGGTTTCATAGATTACAGTAAGGGCATCTTTGGAACCATTACTCTGTCTACCACAATTAGTTTCTTCCCCCCACAGCCCCTCACTTGGGGTAGATAAAACCGACATGGATAAAAGTATCAAGAAGCCATGATAGGATTGAGAGCTATTTTAGCTGCCTCCTCGCTGTCCTCCTGCCCCAGCCTTGATCCATCCCTCATGCTGTTGCCAGATGACTCTTCCAAAGTGCAGCTCCAGTGTTGCTTATTTCCTGTTCAAAATCCTCCAGTGACCTATATTACTTTCCAAAGTAAGTATAAAATATTCTCTGAAATGTAAGGATGATGATAAGACAGGGATCAACATACTTCTTATGAATCATCACACTTAATCTTTACAATATCCCATAAAGGTTGCTACTTTTAATGCCCCCAGTTTATAGAAGAGCTTCCAGAAGACAAAATAAGTGTGGAGAGGTTGACTAAATTTCTCCACCCACAACACATACCTTATACTTTACTCAGATGTCAACAAACTTGGCCCATAGGTCAAATCTGGCCTGCTGGCTGTTTCTGTACAACATGCAAGCTCACAATTGTTTTCACAGATGAATGTTTATAATCTATTTGATGACAGGGAACACTAACTTTGGACCCCAATTAAATGAGATGTTATCCTCCCCAAAAGAGAAATTTCATTCTTTTCATTAGTAGGCCTGTATTACCAAAAAATTAAAAAATAAAAATAAATAAAAATAAAATGTATTCAGATATTATTACCATCATTATCAGCAGCAGTAGCAACAGCATTGGTGTTTGTATTTCATCAATAAAAAAAAAAAAAAAAAACCTGTGGAGGGGCATGAGGGTGGCTCAGTAGGTTAAGCATCCGACTCTTGATTTCAGCTTAGGTCATGATCTCATGGTTCATGAGTTTGAGCCTCACATTGGCTCTGCACCAACAGTGTGGAGCCTGCTTGGAATTCTCTCTCCCTCTCTCTCTCTCTGCCCCTACCCCACTCATGCTCTCTCATTCTCTCTCTCTCCAAATAAATAAACTTAAATTTTGTTTAATTAAAAAAATTTTTTTAATCTGGAAATTTGCTTTTTTATTATATAAGCACCAATATAATGCCCTCAGTTCTGCCTCTTGGTCTGCAAATCCTAAAATATTTACTATCTGACTCTTCACAGAGTTTGCCAACTCCTACTCTAGCCAATTGTTTCTCAAATATGAGTAAAATATGGACCCTTTTTTAAAATTCCAGTATACTGAACATACAGTGTTAATTAGTTTCAGGTGTACAATATCACTATATTGTACTATATTCAACAATTCCATACATCCATCAACCCAGTGCTCATCATGATAAGTGCACTCTTAATGAACATGGACCCATTTAATATATTCTTTCAGGTGCCCAGTGTTGAATTAAATCATTTCATTACAATGTTATCAAATGTGAACAAAAACTTAGTAAAAAATAAAAATAAAAAACCTCCTTATGCTCATAGGTTTTACTTTTTTAAATTAAGTTTTTTAATGTTTTGTGTGTGTGTGTGTGAGAGAGAGACTGTATGAGTGGGAGAGGTGCAGAGAGAGAGAGAGAGAGAGAGAGAGAGAGAGAGACAGAGGATCTGAAGCAGGTTCTGCACTGACAGCTGCAAGCCCAATACAGGGCTCAAACTCACAAACCATGAGATCATGACCTGAGCTGAAGTTGGATGCTCAACCCACTGAGCAACCCAGGCACCCCATTCTCTTAGCTTTTAAACCACTACAAACCAAAAATTATTTATGAATTAAATGTAAATAATCTCACAAAACCAATAAAATTCAAATAACATCAACTTTGTGTGTTCAATCATGATGTTCTAATTAAACTCACACCACCATGAATATGGTATACACTGCTCAGTGCAGATTATATATAAGGTGGCCACATCGCTGGTCAAATACATGCTTATGTTCATTATTTTAGGGCTATTATTGCAATTAAACTAAAGTTATATTAATGCATAAAGAGAACTCACAGCTGCCCTAACAACACCTTCATGGCCCCTTAGAAGTTCACAGACCCCTAACTGAGAAACACTTCACTAACCAACATGAACTGTTTGATGTCCCCCCAAACATGCTCCATGCAGCAATTTTTGCCTCTGTTCATACTATTCCCTTTTCATGGCTCCAACCACCTACAAGGCTCCCAAATCCCTATTCCCATTTCCAAAGTGATTATTCTCAAGTCAGAGAATATGGCAGACACTGGAGACACCAAACAACTCCGGACAACTTCTAGAAAACTGTGCCCTCCAGGAAAGCTGTTGTATAATGGCAAACATATCCAATCAGAGCCCACTTCTTAGGCAGGATAAATGTCAGATGATTGAGAAGGAAGCAGGTTCCCAAGACTAGGGAAAGTCCTGCTGAACTCCGGTGACATTACCACTGGGATACGAAGCAACTGTATAAGTGCCCAGAGGGTTCCTGGAGCTGCTCAGCACTCCCACATAGCCTTATGATTAATTTCTCACCCATGATGTTTGCTGATGTGCATCTCTTCTTTAGACCTTTAAGAGCCAAACTAATGCCAAGGTTCTTGGCCTGTTAGCCTAACTCTTTCTGAAAAAATTCTTCAGAATATTTTCATGCCCTATTCCTTTTTTTCCCCAGCCCCCATACATCATTTAAAGAGATTGTTAATGGCAAGAGACAATGGTTACCGAGAACAACGAAGCCTGGGAAAATGGAACAGGGCTCTCACAGGAACTTACTGCATAAACTTAGTCATTCATTGGGCATATATTTTTGCCTATCTTCCCATCAAGAATATAATTGTCATAAAGAACAATTTTGCTAAAGGATGTATATATATAGCATTACTCTTTCTCTACAGATTTGGAATTGGCTTGAGCCAAAGTAACAAGGCAGTATAAACTTAAATGAGATTCATAACTGGACGAGCAACTAATCCTCCCTGTAGCAGTACCTATCAAATGTTACTTTGTGCAGAAGAGAGATATAAGTTGTAAAACAGAATTATCAAGGGAAAATAATCAACTGCCCCAGAATAAAGGTAAGTTAAAAAGGCAAGAAAGTGACATTTTTATGTCTTTGGTATTAACATAGAATAGATTCTCTCATTTAATAGTATTTTTGAGTACCCAATAAATATTCTATGATGCATTACAGGAAACACAAAACTTGGTTCTACAACTTAAGAAGCTAAGAAAAATAGATGTAAAAAAGAAACAATATCTTTTGGCCCCTGTGCCAGGTGCTTTTACAGATACTGTATTATTTCTTTCTTTCAAGAGTTGGAGATACATATTATTACCCACTTTTTATCAGAAGAGACAGAGGCTTGGGGAAAGGTAAAGTGAGTTGCCCAAGGTCCTGCATCTTGTCAGAACCATAATGCAAAATTGGGTCTCTCATATAGATCCAAAACTCTCACACGTGCATTAAGATACATTCTCCACTAGCGGCCCCTGGGCAGCTCAGTGGGGGTCATGATCTCACAGTTCTTGAGTTCAAGCCCTGCCTCGAGCTCTGTGCTAACAGCTCAGAGCCTAGAGCCTGCTTTGGATTCTGTCTCCCTCTCTCTCTGGTGCTCTCCCTCTCCCTCTCGCTCTCTCTCTAACATAAATAAACATTTAAAAAAAACCTTTTTAAAAGATACATTCTCCACTAAGAAATATGACAACCATGGAAATAATTACAAAATTTTAAAGTTTCATAATAGGACACATACACGATGCTATGGATATTGAAAGGAGTAGAGAATAGAATGTTTCTCTAAGTTCCATGGATATTAATAGGCAATAGCAGTATTTTTGCTATTATCAAAAAATCAGAAGATAACAAATATTGGCAAGGATGTAGAAAAATGAACCCTATGCGCTGTTGGTGGGAATGTAAATTGGGGCAGCCACTGTGGAAAACAGTATGGAGTTTGCTCAAAAAATTAAAAATAGAAATGCCATATCATCCTATAACCCTACTATGAGGTTTTTACCCAAAGAAAACAAACACGCTAATTTGAAAAGATAAGTGTTAGCATTATTTGCTATAACCAAGATATGAAAGCAACCTAAGTGTCCACGGATAAATGAAGGGATAAAGAAGACATGGTATATATGTATAATGGAGTATTACTACTTAGCCATAAAAAAGAAATGAAGTCTTGTCATTTGTAACAACATGGGTGGACCTAGAGGGTACTATGTCAAGTAAAATAAGTCAGAAAGAAGAAGACAACTACCATATGATTCCACTTATACGTGGATTCTAAAAAACAACTGAACAAACAAACAAACAGGAATAGATTCATACATACAGAGAACAAACTGGTGGTTGCCAGAGGGCAGGAGGATGGTAGGATAGGCAAAATAGGTGAAGGGGATCAAGGGGTACAAACTTCCAGTTACAAATAAATACGTCACAAAAATGAAAAGTACAGCATGGAGAATATAATCAATAATATTGTAATAACACTGTATGGTGACAATGGTAACTATACTTATCGTGGTGAGTATTTTGTAATGTACATAATTGTGAAATCACTATATTGTACACCTGAAACCAATATAATAACATATATCAACCACATTTCAATAAAAAATGCAAAAAAATAAAAGAAATACTTCTAGTTAAGTACTTAGTAAGTAAGCTAAGTACTTAAGATCTGCAATAAAATATATATTTAAAAGAAAATCACAAGATGCTATCATGAACATAAAGGTTAAAATACAAAAATACTCATGTTGTGTGTTCTCAGCTCCCTCTCAACCCACCCAGTTAAGAGTTCACTCTTTATAAACCACTCAATGGTAAATATTTATTTGTATTTTCTTTTAACATTTACATTCAATTTAAAGGCACTTATGTTCAAAGTCATTGGATCTTTGTGGTCTCTATTTTCAGTTCTCCTTTTTATATTTTTTTAAGTTTATTTATTTATTTTGAGAGAGAGAGAGAGAGAGAGAGAGAGAGAGAGAATGAGCAGGGAAGGGGTAGAGAGAGAGAGGGAGAGACAGAGAATCCCAAGCAGGCTCCACTCTGTCAGCACAGAGCCCTATGTGGGGCTTGAACCCAAGAACCATGAGATCATGACCTTAGCCGAAATCAAGAGTCGGATGGTTAACCGACTGAGCCACCCAGGCACTCTGAGTTCTCCTTTTTAAAACTAAACCTTTTTGTCCCTGAATGATCACATCCCAGCATCTCCAGAGCCCGCTCTCCAGCCGATCTTGGACATGCCAGTCTGGCATGACATACCAGCTATCCACGGCCTACTGTAGAAAAAGAGCCCTTAACAAGGTTTTCTATTTCCAGCAAGAGACTTCTGGATTCCGAGCTCAATATAGAGTTTCCACTACTGAGACAGCATTAATTAGTTTATCACCTATGACCTGAGAGATGGTGACATTATATGGATATAATTTATCACAGCAGAAAGCTGAGGGCATTTCATTTGAAACCAGACCATGTTCTCCATGTGTAAGGCTGAGAACGGTTTGCCTTCCCATCCTATCCACTCTTATCACACAACCAGAAACAACATCCACCTATCAAGATGAATGCATGCCTCTACGCACCCGTCTGGTGGTTGTGCACGAACAGGAAACTGCATAGACAAATGACTCTGCCCACCCCACCTCCCGGGGAGACATCAAAACCTTTTCACTGGTCTTGATCTCAGTCATGTGAAGTATTTGATCTCATTTTCTGGAGGGGAATGATAAGCTCTAAGAATGGAATAAAATCGGCCGCAGGTCACAAATTGATGCTGAACACTAAGCAGCAATGACAACACACATCATTGGGAGGTAATGGGGTAGAAGCAGGGAAATGTTGACACTCGCCAACTAAGACCATGAACTAACTGCAGGACACTGGGTTACTGCAAATTTGGTACACATTGCTATCTAAAGATATTATATCATAGCAAGAATACCTGAGCAAGGAATAGAGCTACAGAACCACTAACCACTTTTTCATCTCAACACAGGAGATAAGGGTTACCTAATCTTCTACTTTCACATAATGAGCATACCATGAATGTTTGTTAAGTGAATGACTGATGCTACTGGGGAGCAGTTCCACTGAGGCAGGTATCCCTCATTCTCCCACATGTGTATCACCTCCTAGGTTCCAAAAGCACTTGCAGATACATTATTCTATGTCTTCCCAATAATCTTGCAGTATGGTGTGAAATTATGATTCAGAAAGGTAAAATGACTCACCCAAGATCACACAGAGGCTTACCTGGAACATAGGTCCTCTAGTCCAGAGACCATAAATTTTCTCCTTGAAGAAGCCTGAAGATGAGAAGCCTTTTTTTTCTTCTCTTTATCCAGCCCCTCTCATTTCTGTGGGATTAATGGCCACTGGGAACAATCCAGATGGTTAGTAATAATAACTACCATTTAAAGAGTTTAGTAAGTGTTACCTTTGTGCTTCAGATTCCTCATCTTCAAGGTGGGATATTAACAGTACCTGGTTTTGAGGATTAAATGAAATAATGCATTTAGATAAGTGGCTGTCACATAGCTAGTATTAGTGATACCCCCTGCCTTCCTTCTAATCTTGCACCCAAAGCCAGCCTGCCCCCGAGAGATGTTTCCCTGGCTCCCTCTTCATGCAATACAAATGCAGTGTCTTCAGGGTTTCTCAGTTCTATTGGGAACCAGGGTCATCATAAGCCTTAGTTTAGAGACTAAAATGCTTCCTGACTTTTGATTACCAAGAAAAAGACTTTTATTATTTTTCCTATGTGTACTCATGTTTCAAAAGTTTTCATCTATCATCAGGGTTAATTAAATAATAGTCTATATGGCCTCCTTATTAGGAAATAGACTATTTCTTTAGGTCTTCTAAGCACTGAAAATGGTTCAGTCTCCCGTTACTCTCTAAGGACCACAGATTGAGAATCTCTGTACTAATGCAACTCCTCATTTCCAGGCTAAGAAATAGAGGACCCAAGATGTTGGGGGACTTGTTCAAGGTCACTTAGCCAGTTAAATCAAATCTGAGCCAGGAACTGAATCTTTTGACTCAATTGAGAGCGTTGACAGCTTTCTACTCTAAATCCATATATCTAGTTAGGTCCTTTCTTCCCACTGAAACCATTACTCCAGGGCTTTTTGCAATCTGGATTTTGTAAAGTCAACACCAGCCTTCATCAAAATTGCAAAGGGATCCATTTTCACCACCTCCAGTGCAGAGTAAATGTTTCATAACCAGGAAGCAGTCAAAAGACCCAGTGTTGGAATTGTAGACGCTAACTTGGTTATTTCAAGATATACATCTTGATTTTCCATTTGCTATGGTTTGGGGTCTGTTATGGCTTTCAGGTCATTGCCTACAATGCCTATGTCCCAGGAACTAGGTACCCTTTTGTGCTATGCAATTTAGTGGTTCTCCCTAATACTACCTGGTAACCACTCTCTAAACTTCTATGGTTTTTAATCAGCCATTTCTTCTTTGTTTAATACAGTTCAAGACTGGCTGTCTAAAACACAAGCCACCCACCAGTTGTTTTTATTGGCAAAATTAATGAACAGATTCCTATTCCATCATTCCAGTCATTAAGGAAATGTTGACTAGAACTGGACTGAAGATGGCCATTATGGATATGGAAATCCACTTAATCTTCCCATTGGCTGACACGGAACCAATGACATAATATTAAGCTACAATGCAGGTCTCTAAAAATTGGCTTTGCAGTCATCCAGAAAAAGACAAAACTCTAAAGCCATTTTAGCTGTGTTAAGAAAAAAAGAAAACAACTTTAAATTGAGAACAAATTTTACCAAAGTGGGTATTCTAGTCCCTGATTACAAGAGCTATATATCTCTCCCCCAAAGAAGTCACACATCTGAAAGGAAATATTTAGTGGAAATTTAGACCATACTTTGCTGTAATAGCACATACTTCTCAGCATCCCCAGCTGCATTCTCCAGCATCAACCATCACCAGGGAATTTTCAGGCAGCTTGTAGTTTTCCACGTTTATCAGCCAAGGCCGACTTTAAATACACAACCTCGTCTCCAGTACGGGTTGTAATATGTGACTCTCCCCAGAGGGCCAGGCTATGACATTTAATGAATAGATTATAATGAGAAATAAATATTCTAAAGTGTTTTGCATCTGGGACAGACTCTGATTCCAGTATTGTTCTCGCTTAGTTATTTTCTCTAACAAGAAACTGAAAAGCTGTAGCTGTATCTGGTGAGCATGAAGACACAGTTGATCTTATAGTGCGGTACAATTTGGTAAAAGAGCCATTTCCTTTTCATCACAAGTTTCTGCTAACGCGAACAAGAACCCAGTGGAATCCAGACCTGAGCACATGGCATTTCTGGCCACGATACAAAGGTCTGCAACATCCTCCTAAATATTTGATGACCCCTGGGATATTGCAGCGTAGCGCTGCTGTGGGAACAGCTGAAGCTGCTAACGTGCACAGCTGTTTTTGTCTTCCCACGCTGCTTGGGAGGAAGGCTGCAGGAGGTTATAGAAACGGAGGTAGAGTGCTGTGTGATAAAATGAGGAGTGCTTGCCAAGGCCCACGCAGCAACGCCGGGCTAAGATCTAAATCTCTGAACTCCGCTCCTGGCAGACTACCTATCTGTACCTGCCACCTCCAGCCCCTCCTCTCCCCTTCCTCGCCATGCTGAAAGCTCCCATGTCACAGGCCAGGCAGGCTGCCGAAGAAATCACCAACCTCTCAGAGAAAGGCCCATTTCAGTTACTCTGGGGCTCCGTCCCCCTGGGGTGGGAGAACAGGATGGTAATGACGGTAGAAATGGTAGCACTAACTCTACCACCAGGACCAGTTACGCCATGAAAATAGCCTCAGATAAGTGTTTTCAGGTGGTTGGGAAGGGACTGGTGGCTTCCGATAAAGAACAACCTGCAGATGCTGTGGTAATAAGAAACTTGGTTCAGTTCCCAATTTCTATAAAAATAATATCTTCCCATTTCACAAGCATGGCCATTTCAAAGACGGCTCAGGGCTGAGGGGTCCTCTGTAATTTCCATAAGCCTCCTGCCACGTGACCCCAACAAATAGTATTAGTGCGTGCTTGCTTTGCAAGCGCAGCCTCAAGACACACAGGGCATCAGCTGGTCCTATAGGAAGCTCTGTGACTGGGATAAACTTACAGAGTTGTCCCAGTGGAGGTGAGGGGGCCAGACCTTTGAACCCTCTCTAGCCACCCATCGTTGAATGTGAGCTTCCCTCACCCTCCCCACCTCCAGAGTTGGGGACTAACCTCAGTAAGGAAACTGCCTTCAGTCAAGGGCAATTCCTGTTGAGGGACTTGTCTGTGATGGGTCAGGGGCCAAAAGTCTGGACAGCAGGGTGAAGGGCAGTGTTTGTTCTGAGGGGTGATTTGGGCAGTGCACCCCGGGCTAAAAGAAAACAGTGTTATTTAATTCATTTTTTATTGATGATTTAAAGCTGAGAATATGAGAACATAGAGCAATTATAGTAGACATGTAAATGGGACCACACTGGAGACCTATGTTAGGTGACATCTACGTAAGCATCCACGTTTTGCTAATGCAAAATACGCTCCTCTGGTTTCCGATGGTGAGTGATCTAGACTTTGTCTCCCCTGATATATCTCAGAGCCAGAAATTACATTAGCTAAGGCACGTTCTGAATGGTATTGAAAGGACATGATCCCCATAGAAAGGCACATAGTGATTAGGGGTAACCAGTGATGGATTACCCCTGATGACACTGTTTAGGCAAAATGTCACCTGTCACCATTATGGGCCAAGAGTATATAATAAGACTGCTTATCACAGCAGACTACTGGTAGCATCTCTGGGCACGTCCTCACAGCTACAGACACCATGGATTTGGCATACTTAATGTTCAGAGGCAGCACGCTAACAACAGCTAAGCATTGCTTTGGAGCATGTAGCCGCATGTTTGGGAAGTTACACTAGTTGGAATGATGCGTTAGATTTTTGAGCTGGCCATGCAACATTCAGTAATGCCAGGGAAGCTCTGAGGTGCAGAGTTAGCTCTTGAGATTTGTTTTAATTGCACCAGAGAAAAAAAGAAGCAGGAAGTGGAGGGGGAAGGAGAAAAGAGAAGAAAAAAAAAGAAAAAAAAGAGGAGGGAGCAGAGAACAGGGGAGGAGGTGATAAAGATGATCCCAGAGTGCCTAGTTCTAGTAAAAAGGTGTTAGGTCTCACTAAGGCTTATATATCTAGAAATTTGACACACAGGTTTTTATTATGAGCTTGTTCATATATATATATATATATATATATATATGTATATATAAAAAATATATATATATGTATGTATAAAATATATATATATACATACACACACACAGTGGGTAATATATCCTACTCATATACATACACATAAATATAATTTATTAAATATATTTATCTATAACATTTACAAAATATATATTGTTTATGATATAATTTTATCTATCATAAAATATAAATTATACATTTAAATATATAACAAATTATTATATATTTATACATAAAATCTCATAATGGGAATTAAGAAGACAGTAATCTAAAAAAATGTGACACCTGAACCCTGGGATCTAAACTGTCATAATCAGGGCACCCGGTGGCTCAGTAGGTTGAGCATCTGACTTTGGCTTGGGTCATAATCTCACGATTCATGAGTTTGAGCCCCACATCTGGCTGGCTGCTGTCAGCCTGTCCGTGTGGAGCCCACTTCAGATGCTCTATCCCCCCCTCTCTGCCCCTCCTCCAGTTGCGCTCTCTCAAAAAATAAACATTAAGATATATATATATATATATATATATATATATATATATATATAATAAAATATTGTTATTAAACTTTGTTTTCAAGATTTCGTGAGGTTTCAGTGACATCTTTCAAGATCAGACCATGACCAGCTATACTACCTTCCATGGCTGTTAGAGAAATGTTGTTTCCTAGTTATAATGAACAACTTCTAAATGATATTAACTCATAAGTATACTACTAAGCTGCTAAAAATGCTGTCTGATTGACTAGTCAGTCCCAATTTCCTGCTTATGAAATTATGACAGATTAACTTGCTTTAGGAGGACATGTCTTGTGGTCAAACCACTTGGAAAAAAAAACATTTAAAATTTAAAAACCAGAGGCTTCTGACTCTGGCCTCTACCACTGACTCACACGATATAAATATAAAGGAGACTCTGGCCCATCTCCAATGTACACTCCAAGGAGCCCAGATAGAAAATTAGAATTTCAGACCCTGAATTAAAATAGATTCTATATTCACAAAGGCCTTGTGATTGTCCAAGGTGCTAGTGATAAGTTGGGGGGGGGGTGGGCAGGAGGGGGTGTGAACTAAAAAAGAATAAAATCTTGAAAACATTGTATTTTATAGTAATAAAATTCCTATCTTTAAATATAGCCAAAAGGTATTTCAAGACTCTAAAGATGCAGAACCAAGAACAGACTGATAAACTGAATATTGATTAACTGATTACTTGAAGGTAGACACCCAGGCAGGTAAAGAAAACAATGGACAGGTGTTCCCACGAGCAAACTTCTCAAAATGCACAGCTGTAGTACAAGTCCACAGAACCTCAGTCTTCCCTGGTCTACTTGACTAACACTTTTCTGATTCTACAGCTTATCTCATTTTCCCAAGAAGAGAACTATTTATGAAGAGTCATGGCCCTTTCTTTGGCTGGATGGAAATGCTGCTCTCAAACCACCGGCATAACCTGGAACAAGAACGCTCCATTGCCTCCGATGGGACCCTGGGGACTCTTGTACACACACATATTTATCTTCTCCTCTCTGTGCGTGTGAAATTCCACAGGAAGGAAAGCCCATGCTCTTCCAGTCACTGGGCTCCCTCAGCCTGCATCTTCCAGGGGTGATGACAACATCGCCTCATCTAAGGCACTCCTCCCCGACTCTGGCACCAAGTGGGTGGCTGTCTCTCAAACCCTGGGGCTCTGCACCTTCTTCCTCTACTCTCTCCCCTCACCAACTCCACACTCTCTGACCCCCTTCCTTCTATTCGCTGGTCTTCAATCTCTCCATGACCCTGAACAATAATCCCATTACATCCCTGAACTCTATCCAGGACGTTCATCTCCATCCACCTTTTTAATGGCATTGTTAATGATTTGAGGGGAGTAAATCACAGTCAAGATAATGGCTGCAAAAAATTAATAGACATGATTTTTATGATATAATATACTAGTGTACTAATCGTGAGAACAGTTAATTGAAAAGCACTAAATATTTTATTATCCATTCAGCATTCTGTCTCCTTTTACCATTCAGCATTCTGTTTATTCTTTCCCCCATTCTGAACTTTTTACCTATTATTCTTTCATAATTCCCCATAAAGGAAAACTGCAGAGTAAGATAAAGAGGATTCTAATCACTGCATCTAATTACAGAGATGAGTAAATCACAGTTTAACATGTCATAGTCTTAAGAAAAAGGGAAAAGGCACGATTCAAGGAGAAGCTAATGCCTTAAAGCTTGGGGAGAAAATCTCAGACAACCTAAAAATTGCTGAACTACTTGTGAAAATGGGGTCCTTTTTCTTTCTAATTCTTGAGCAAGAAGTACCAGTAGTTCTTTTCAAATGACAGTATTTTTCAATTGACTGAAGTGCTCGTTGTTGGGTTTTGGGGCTGTTGGCCACACACAGGTGGATGGGCAGTGCTGGGGCGACATTCATCTTCACAGCCCCAGCCCGGGTGGCACTGAGGAGTTCCGTAGGAACCCAGGACTCCACTTCTCCCACCACACATCACGTGAGGACTCTACTCCCCGTAGGTCCGCAGAAGATGCTCAATTATTGTGTATTTACTTTCTTCAGCCTTAAGAAAAATACAGGACTAACAAACTGGAACATTCAGCTTTCCACCATCTACTTGCCGAAGTGGCCCCCTCACGGCGAAGTCAGATATTTTCACATCTAATAAATTCTAAAACTGTGTTCAGTACTCAGACCTACTGGTTAGTTTACGTAACTGCTTAATTTCGTGTGGTTTCTTGGGTTGAGAAGAGGATAAAAACCACAATACCATATAAATTCTGAAAACATAACAACCCTCTACCCCACTTACTATTATCATCTTCATCTCAAAGGAAGTAGGAGAGCAAAGGTTATGAGCTGTGTTCACTCACCCAGAGCTGGCCCTGAACACGTTTGTCCAATACACCAAGTCTCTCTTTTATTCTCCCCCACCCACCCCCACTCCAGACCCTTTGATTCCTGAGTCTTCATTCCTCAGGCCTTACCACCACCATCGTCCTCTGCCTCCTACCCCCACTCTCTCTCAGCTGCCTCACCTCCCCAGCCCCACAGCTCACCCCTACAAGATGAAAAGCCTTCAGTATTAACTTAGCCAGGATTTTTACGTTTTTTCAGAGGACTGTTAAAGGCTAGGGAGAAAATTATACTTAGAATTGCAAGTCTCTAGAAACATAATCTTTGATCATTAGCCCCCAAACCTAGAGGACTTTCAAAATTATCTGGAGAACTTGTTAAAAATACAGATTCTTGGATGTGTTCCACAGAACACTGGAAATTCTAGAGGGCAGAGGGCAGTCGAGTAATCTGCCCTAGCAATTTTTTTTTTTTCTGAGAGAAAGAAACAGAGAGAGCAAGGAAGGACCAGAGAGAGAGGGAGAGAGAATCCCAAGCAGACTCTATGCTGTAAAAGCAGAGTCTAGTGTGGGGCTTGAACCCACAAACCATGAGATCATGACCTGAGCTGAAATCAAGAGTTGGATGCTCAAACAGTGGAGCCATCCAGGCACCCCTGCCCAGGCCACGGATGAGCAGCAGCTTGTCTGCTGGGGATCATCAAATGATCTACTAACTAAGCTCCTTCTCCAAAACTGGGCCTGCTTTTGACAAGTTAAAATGGGAGCTTGAGAGGATTAATTAACTAGAAAAGGCGAAAGCCATGATATTCACAAAAACGGAAGAAAAGAATCAGTTACATTCACCACGATTTTATTTTGCTAAACAGGATGCTAGCTTCAATTCAATCAGCTGAATCTGCAAGATGACATATTTGATCAGCTAATTGTATCCAGTAAGAAAATGGCATTGGCTACTTTTAACTTCTTCATTCCATTAGGCAATTGTAAAAGGCAGGATTTATAGGTGCATATAAAGGTCTTTCCTTTCCTTCCCTTGATATGAGAATGAACCCTGGCCGTCCCTTAAACCCAGTCTGACATGCGTTGTTTTTTTCTTTCCCCCATATCAGGTCACAGATTTTATTTATTTTTTATATATAATTTATTGTCAAATTGGTTTCCATACAACACCCAGTGCTCATCCCAACAGGTGCCCTCCTCAATGCGCATCACCCACTTTCCCCACCAGACCGATGTTGAGCAATGATCGCTTCCATTTTCTCTGTATTAAGTAGAGCCCTCACATTAACGCCAAGTAGCAGAAGGACACTCTGCAAAGTACACTCCCAACCCAGCCAGGGGAAGATTCTCTCTTCACATTCTCTTCACAGTCCCTTTAGAATCCTGACTTAGAGAAGGGCACTCTGAGTTCAAGTTCCAACTCAGCAACTCTACAACCTTGAGCATCATACTCACCCTTAGGGGGCCTTTCATGGCATCTGTACAATGGGCATCCAAGTATCCAGGTCCCTGCCTATCCACAAGGAGATGTTAGGCCCCTCCCTCTCTCCAGGTCTCTTTCAGAATTTATCTTAATTTCATCTCGACCCTGTCATTTGCCCCCAGTTAGAACGATTTGATGCAGATGAGGGCTCAGTTCAAATCTGATTGATTATTTTAAAACCACTAGTAAATTTCTGTTTCAATAATAGACAGTTATAATGCAATTAGCCACATTATTATGATAGATTAAGATTATGTTTATCTGAACCATGACAACTGTTGTTGGTTGAGGAAATAATGTCAGTGGACTTCTACATAGACCAAGGTGGTTGTAAAACCTTGTATAACCCTTTAGGAGGGTACAGAAGAGAGGATTCAGGAGTTAGCTGAGTAGATGTACCACATATCCTCAAGGACCCTTCCAACCACAGAATCGATGAAGTTATTGCTAATTCTAAATATTACTTATTATTACAAGTATTATTATTTTTATTGTTTATTTATTTTGAAAGAGAGACAGAGACAGAGACAGAGACAAAGCAGGGGAGGGGAGAGAGAGAAGAAGAAAGAGAATCCCAAGCAGGCTCGATGACTTGGGGCTTGATCTTACCAACCATGAGATCCTGACCTGAGCCAAAATCAAGAGTTGTATGTTAACTGACTAAGACACCCAGGCACCTCCATTACAAGTATTATTAATATTAATTTACTTTTATTTACTCAAGGTGTATCCTTGAATCATCATATTTCATGTTCAATTGTTGTGATTCTGCTACTTTAAAGGAACATATACTCAATCACTTTGAGAGGTGAGAAACATTTATTGGTGTGAATAACCTCCTTTTGCCTATCTTGACATCCTAGATTTTTTTGGACCCATTTGATTCTTTTTCAAGCAGCACATTCTACAATTTATTAATAGAGATTTTATACTTCTACAAGAGCATAAAATTATGAATTATGGAGGTTGAAGAAATGAGCTTTTTTTTTTGGAGTACTGTGACTCAGCCCATGGAATTTACTTAATAATCATAAATAAAACAATAGATTCTCTTTCCATCCTCAATGCATCATTTCTAAGGTGTCATTTCTTGTGACCCATCACAAAAAAATATAGGTTCAAAACAGCATTGCTATTATCGTGAAAGTCCTGGATCTATAACCTCATACAACTCTGCCTGAATTGTAGTCAGTGGTCATAGACAGTGTAAACCATAAGGTCACTGAGAAGGTGTAGAATGTCCTTAACACTACAGTGACATAATTGGGCTCCACGTACACAAAGAACACAGCCATACACGGCCAGATATCATGCATAGCTTGGTGACCCCTTGTTTCTGTTTGCCTCTCCAGGTCCCACTGTCCTCACAACTCTGGGTAACCTGTGTGAACTGGATCAATGAGCTTCCTTGCTCTCAGGCTTCTAGGCGGGTTCAGCCAATGGGAATATCAGCAGGTCAGAGGGAAGGGGAGAATGATATAAAGGTATTTATTTTATTGACTGCTTCCCAGCATGGTGGCTTTGGGTGGGCTGCCTGCCTCAGTTGAAGACCCCAGTCCTTGCCAAGTAGCCCTCTCCCCATGATGCACACTGTCTCCCTCCCAGTTCTGGTTACCACTTTTCCCCTTCCTCCACCAAGGCATAGTGGTGGCATAGCTCTCTCCTGGGATTAACCCAGCAGTTCTGCACTATACTTTATTGCTTTTTATAAACCCTACCCCCACACTTAAATAGTCCATTTATTAATCTCTCCTCAGTTATCCATCTTGAATATGCCATCTGTTTCTTGCCAAAGACCTGAATAATTTGCTCCTTACATCACAATTTACATCTTGGACCAATTTCCAAGATATATCAGGGTATGCCTTTCTGTAACACCGGGGTCTATAGCCAGTAGCTCAGGTCCTAGTAACAGATCCAGGCCTCTGACCACAGTGGGATATGTCAGACCGAGAAAGGGTCAGAGTCACTGCCCGGCATGTACATTGCAAGAGACAGCAAAGTCTGGGAGCCGCAAAAATGGAGCTGAGCTAAGAGGGATGACATCTTGCAAAGTGAAGCTGAAGCCTTGTCCGGCCCAGGCCGAGAGGCACAAAGAACTACCAGCGCAAGTGCCAAGTGGTGTAATCTGGGACAAGGCAGGGGAGGCAATCAGCTTCCAGCTGAATGACAGGCATTCAGTGAGGGGTCGGGAGTGGAGGTGGTTAGCAGGGGTTGAGTTTTTGATGATTCAAATATGGAGAGAACTTGAGTTCAGAGGCAGAAATCCACTCAGGAAATAAAATGCTGGGAAGAAAATATATATTAATGATGAAGAGGCACACATGTCAGGACTCAGCCACAGAAAAGCTGAGCCGTCCGCTCAGAATGAGACCAGATGCAAAAGCCGACCACACCAGATCAATGAGCACATGTCCTCAGACTCCTTAAAACCATCTGCCTGGAGTCAGGGATGGAACTAAAATATTGGACAGAATGAGCTGGGAAGGTGGGGAAGGTGGAGGATGGGAATTAAATAGACCCAGTTGCCAGGATGAAAGGGATTCTTGAGGGGAATAAATGAAGGGTACTAAACACCATCCTTACTTAATCCTGCCTCAGGGATTTCACTGGGAGGGGCGGGGGGGGGGGAATGGCCTCTCCTACCAAAAAGTAGGGGTTTAAGAAGAATAGTGGTTTCTGTATATCCAGCACTTACTGAAGACTTACTATGGTGCTAGGAACTGGGCTTTACACACATCGTCTCATCATATCCACACAACAACCCTACAAGGTAGATACTACTATTACTTCCATTTTATGGATGGGGAAACTGAGGCTTACAGAGGATAAATCATTTTCCTAAAGTCATACAGGAAGTTAGTGGTAGAACTGGAATTCAAACCTGCGCTGCGGTCACCCTGCCAACTACTAAGACACAGTCTCCGTAGCAGCATAAAAGAGTCCATTAAGGCTGTGCATATCAGTCATCAGTGGAGTGTACACGAGTAGGTGGCATGTGGTGTGTGTATTTATCTAGACAAATAGCTGCATAGCTGTAAGCCCTTAGGGAGTTATGTTCTTCTGCAGAGCACTCTCATATGTTATTGTTAGGACAATAATTTCATCATTTCCAGACTGCAGTGTTATCTTTCTCCAGGAGAGAAAAGTTTGTGTGCCTTCTCACCAGCGTGATCAGACCTGGCAGTGTGACCCTCAAAGTCACTGATTCTGTAAGGGGGGATCTAACTACCCCCTGTTATAATACAAGTCACCTTCGGGGCTCCCAAGCAAGGTGAACAGTGGAGGAGAAGGTGGGAGGAAAGGACATCTGTAATGGCACATCAGATTTTCAAAAGCGTTCAAATTGCTTTCCAGCTGCATCATTCTTTTGTAAATGCATCTTACTCAGAACTTCAATATGTAAAGTTCATAAAAACAGTACTTCTCTGGTCTAGGTTTTAGAAGCAGGCCCAGGACACTGCCAGCTCAACCTTCCTCAATTACTCTGAAGTTCCAAATTGAAAACACTGATGGGGCGCCTGGGTGGGCTCAGTTGGTTAAGTGTCTGACTTTGGCTCAGGTCATGATCTCACAGTCTGTGGGTTTAAGCCCTGCCTCAGGCTCTGTGCTGACAGCTCAGAGCCTGGAGCCTGCTTCTGATTCTGTGTCTTTCTCTCTGCCCCTTCCCAGCTCCTGCTGTCTCTCTCTCTCTCTCAAAAATAAATAAACATTAAAAATATTTGAAAGAAAGAAAGAAAGAAAGAAAGAACAAAAGAAACAAAGAAAGAAAGAAAGAAAGAGAAAGAAAGAAAGAAAGAAAGAAAGAAAGAAAGAAAGAAAAAGAAAGAAAGAAAGAAAGAGAAAGAAAGAAAGAAAGAAAGAAAGAAAGAAAGAAAGAAAGAAAGAAAGAGAAAGACACTGATCTTTTGGCAGTTTCTTACAAGGCTCCATATAGTCTTACTATATGATCCAGTGATTGCATTCCTAGATATTTACCTGAATGAGATAAAAACAATGTCCCCACCAAAACCTGCATGCAGATATTAATTGTAGTTTTATTGATTGCCAACAATCAAAAGCAACCAAGATGTTCTGTCATTAGGTGAAAAGTAAATAAACTGCAGTGCATCTGTACAAGTAGATATTTTTCAGTGATGAAATGAAATGAGCTGTCAAGTCACGAAAAGACATGGAGGAAACTTAGATGTATATTATGCAGTGAAAGAAGCCAGTCTGAAGAGGCTACATACTATGACTCCAACTGTATGACACTCTGAAAAAGGCCCAGGTATTCTACAAAGTAAAAGGATCAGTGGCTATCAAGAGCTGGAGGACAGGGGGACAGAAGGAACAGATGAAACAGATGAAACAATTTTGGGGGCAGTGAAACTATTCTGTATGATACTGAAATGGCTGATATAGGACATTATACATTTGGCAAAACCTCTAAACTACACAACATAAAGTGAAGCCTAATATAAGCTATGCACTTTAGTTAATGTATCAGTACTGATTCGTCAGTTGTAAGAAATGTGCCACACCAGTGCAAGATGCCAATACTAAGGGAAAATCAGAGGAGAGGGAATATATGGGAACTCTCTGTACTTTCTCTTCAATTTTTCTGTAAACCTAAAACTGGGCTAAAGAAATATATAGCTTGGGGCGCCTGGGTGGCTCAGTCAGTTAAGTGTCCGACTTCAGCTTAGGTCATGATCTTACGGTTCTCGGGTTCAAGCCCCGCGTCGGGCTCTGTGCTGACGGCTCAGAGCCTGGAGCCTGCTTCGGATTCTGTGTCTCCCTTTCTCTCTGCCCCTCCCCTGCTCTCTCTCTCTCTCTCTCAAAAATAAATAAACATTAAAAAAACTTTTTAAAAGAAATATATAACATTAATTTAGGAAAGGAATGCTAATCTCAACAAATACTGAGTGTTCAACGGGCTTAATAAATACTTACTGAGTAAAGTCACTAATTCAGCATGACATTTGGTTCATTTGGACACAGGGGCATCTCTCTGAGAAGAGATTGGTGCTTTTTGTTCATAGGGATGCTGGCACACTCAGCCAGGTTCCATGTGTGTGGTAGGCAGAATAATGGCCCACCACAGATGTCCATACCCTTATCCCCTGGGCCCATGGACATGTTATCCTACTTGGCATAAAGGACTTTGCAGATGTGATTAAAGTTAAGGGCCTTGAGATGAGATTATCCTGAATTATTCAAGTGGGCTCAATGTGATCACAAGTCCCCAAAAGCAGAAGACCTGTCCCTAGTCAGTGAGAGGGAGTATGATCAGAGAAGATGAGCTGAGAGATGCAACATTGTGACTGAAAATGAAGGGGGGCAGGGGTGGGCGCACCTGAGCATCTCAGTTGGTTGAACCTTCGACTTCAGCTCAGATTGTGGACTCACAGTTCATGGTTTCCAGCCCCGTATTGGGCTCCCTGCTGTCAAAGCCCGCGTGGGATCCTCTGTCTCCTCTCTCTCTGCCCTTCCCCCACTTGCAAAAATAAATAAACATTAAAAATTAATTTAAAAAAAAGAAAAGAAAATGAAGGAGAGGGCCACAAGTCCAGGAATGTGGGCAGTCTCTAAGAGCTGGGAAAGTCAAGGAAAGAGATTATTCCCCAGAGTCTCCAGAAAGGAACACATTAAGTAAGTCACAAGTACCAGAGATTGGAATGGAGAAGTGGAAAAGTCAAGAGAAGTGGGGTAAATAGGTGGGAGAGGCAGTTTATAATCTATCAACCAATGCAGTTTCCCATTAAAAAAAAAAAAAAAAAAAAAAGCACTAACATTAGATAATACAGTGATGTAGCCATGGGCCCTGCCATTGCAAACTCCAAAGCCTGCCTATCCTTGATGTTTGTGAAAATACCTCTGCTCCTAGTAATTCACCAGCCTCTGCACTTCAAGATGCTTTCTGTTTAAAATTCAGTGATAAAGCAAAGAGCTTTGCAGCAGAACTAGATCAATACCCCGTATCTCTAGAAGACAGAAAAGGTAAACCTCCACCGATCAGAGTTCTGATTTGCCTTTTAACCCTTCAGTCCTGTTGTGTGCACCACCAAAACTGCCCTGAGTGATTCACCTGCAAAGGATGCCACACAGCCTAGTGAAAGGTGATTCTAATGGGAAACGCTGAGATTTCTCTTTCCTAAGAGCTTTGCAAAACACTACACCAATTTTTTTTCTTTCCTAGAAAATGTGCAAATTGTTCTAAAATATAATCACCAGGCAGGTTCCTGTGAACACACACAAAAATAATGCACCCTTTCAAAAGTAGCACCAACAGGCTTCCTGCTCCATGGTGGGGGATGGGAGGACGTGAGACCTCAGTGGAGCAAGGCATTCACTTGTACGTATCCGTTTCTGAGGATTAGCACAGAGCACTGAAAACAAAATAAAGACATTACCCAATCAAAAAGGTATTTGACAACACATAAGGTATTATTTTAGTATACAAATAAGCACTCTGCTTGATAGCAACTTGGTGTATGTGTAGTATGGTTTTGAGCTTTGTGAGATAAAACTATAAAGTAATAAGAGATCAAGTTTTAACAAAAATGCCAGGACTTAAACATTCTTAATACACATATCTCCCTCGAAGCAGAATCGTTGAAAGCTACTTAATTTCCATGATACTGAGGATCTGCATTCTGAACTCAGGCATATCCTTTTGCTATAACCTCATCGGTTGCAGATGTTGGTACCTCGAGCGATGGATTTTGATTGCGCAAAGAATCCAAAGTCACTTGAAGCCCGGTTTGATTAGCAATGTAGGTTATCGATAAGGATCACACATTATGGATCAAAAACAAGGCTTCAAGGGGCACCTAGGTGGCTCAGTCGATTAAGTGTCCAACTATTGATTTCATCTCAGGCCATGAGCTCATGGTTTGTGAAATGGAGTCCCACGTTTGGGGCTCTGTACTGACAGTGTGGAGCCTGCTTGGGATTCTCTCTCTCCCCCTTTCTCTCTGCCCCTCCTCCACTCGAGCACATGTTCTCTCTCTCTCTCAAGATAAACATTTAAAAAAAAAGACTATTAAAATTGCAGAGGACTCCAGAGAACTTTTGTTTATGTGAGTTCTAGCCATTGATGTTTACCATATTAGAAATTAAAACTGAGAAATGTCTAAAATGTTTGTTGATTCGTTTCAGAATGATAATAAAGCCACTACATGTTAATATAAATAACATACTTTTATATAAAAATGACTACATTTTCAGAGCAAAACAAAATGTAGTAAGAATAATGGCATGGTTTTGCATCTTTGCAAATCCCTTCAATACCTGGGCTAATAGAAAACTACCAGATTTTCATACCTCCTCCCACATTTAATCTGCTGTGTGTCACATGTTGTGCGTTCTGGAAAACACTCTGAGAAAATGAAAGTGAGAAAGACCGGTAATATCCTAATGTTACGATGAAAGTAGTTCTGATCTGACAGACTCCCTGGAAAGGTCTCAGGACCTCCAGGTTTCCCAGATCACATGGGAAAACTACTACTTTAAAGTCACACCTGGAGTGTGACCATAAACTCAACAGTGTGTACACGCATGTGTGTGTACAAACTAAAGTGAAAGCAAATACAGAATGAGATGTCAGTAGCTTCTTCACATTGCCCTGATGTTCCTATTTCTCCCTCTTCATGTCTCTAACTTCACTTCTAACTTCACAAGGTGCCCTAATGGGGCCTTGTGCTCATTTGCCCAGCACCTCAGCTGAAACCTGTCGTCTCCCATACTCCTCAGTTGTGCTCTGTGCCCTGAGTGTCCTCGTCTGTCAACTAACCGGACACGTTAGTCAGCCACAAGGAGGCCACCGAGACCATCAGCTGCAGGTCTGTTGCTTAAGGAAGCCACTTAGTGCCTAAATGGGGTGAGGGCAGCCCAGGCTTTTTCATTGTTATTGTCCCTAATAACCCAATACCATTTTACTCATTATTTATTCCAAACACGCAGACTGTGCTCATCCCAAAGTGACCATTGATATTACTCAGTTAGCAGATCAGCCATGGCAGACTGAGCCATCCCGCCACGAAACACCAGGGAAAGGGGGTTGGGTGGTGGAGGGGTGTGCATTCAGTCTCCAGAACTCCAAAAGCTGCAGACCAGCTCTCTCAGATAGCCCAGCGGGCATTTTTCAGAACTTTTGTCGACATGGTGGAAAGGTTTTGAAAATGAACATGTGCTGGACCGAACATTTCAGGAGAACATTAGAGTTTTCAAAAAACACTTTCATCTCGGCACACATAAATTTAGTTCCCTCTGCGTTCTAGGCGCTGTTCTAAGTATTTGGTGTCTTAGTAGAAAGAGCACTCAAATGAGATTCCAGATATCTGGGGTCTGGTCCCCAGGTTATATCTAACTAGCTGTGTGTCCCCAGACAAATCACCTAATCTCTCTAATATCAAGATTGCACATAGGTAAAAATGAGGGCATTAAAACAAGTGAATTTGGGGTGCCTGAGTAGCTCAGTCAGTTAAGCATCCGACTTGATTTTGGCTTAGGTCGTGATTTCACAGTTGGTAAGATCGAGTCACAGAGCCTCCTTCTGATTCTGTGTCTCCCTCTCTCTCTGCCCCTCCCCCACTTGCTCTCTCTCTCTCTCTCAAAATAAATAAATAAACATTAAAAAAAAAGTGAACTCTAATGATCTTTCCATTCTAAATCTCTATGATCTTAAAGCGTGGTGGTAACCTTCTTAAGCAAAAGAAAAGACATTTTTTGATGTGTGCAGAAGGAGGACTGCAGGGCCCATTTCTCCTATACAGGGGACTAAGAAGGCCCAGGACTCCTTCAAGCAGTGTGTATGCCCACCCTGGGAATGGAGGTGTGGACAGACAATGCAGACATCATATAGAACTGCTTCCCAGGCCTCAGGAACTGGGGACCATGAGCATTCCCCACCTCCACCAAGTATGGCTGCTTTCCAGGGACTCTGCCCTTTGCGGTTCAGGATCTCATTATTCCCAGTGCTCCAGACGGAACACATGAAGCTCCCGTGATGCTGAGCATATGGCCTGGTTCAAGAAGTGCTCCCTGCACAGAGAAATAGGACATGTCACAGAGACAAAAACACCTGGTTGCAGCCATGATTCTCGATGGAATTATCCTTATCCTTGAAACATGTGAGCACAGCTAATGTTAAGCCTTCAGCTAAACATGAAAATGGTAGTAGCCTAGACCATGTTCCCCTGAATGACACTTCCCCCCCCCCGCCCTCAGCTCTGCCACATGCTCACATGAAATATCAAATTGCTTGCAGCTCATATTGAATAATGAATATGCCCGCCTCAGCCTATCACCAAGCCTTCAGCAGTCCGCCTGGGGAACTAGGGGAGATGTTAGAGGTTTGCAGGCCAAGCACAAAATTGAAGACAAGCTTGAATTAATAATTTGCTTATTTCTATATATGTGCTTCAAAATAAAGTGCAAATCGAATAAGGTAATAACAGGGCTTGGGAGGGGAAAAAAGAAAGCTTCCTTTTGCAAACTGCTGACACTTCAATTTCATTATCTCTCACCACCCTGAATGTGATTTGCAAATGTGCTCTCCCTATGTCATCATGTGGAAATGTCTTCAGGAAGAGCCAAAAACGAATGGAAAACAATTCCATGGAGCTTTGGGGAAAAAAAGAAATTAAACCTCTCGTTTTAAGCTGATTTTCTTTAGAGCACCATTTTCTAAAATCGTGTTCCGTGGACCTCTGCATCTGAATCACCTGAGCATTCCTTGGAGATCCCAGGGAAGTTTTATATATTGTGTATTCCAGGTTACTTCAGCTTTTTCCCACATTGACAATCATGTTCTTGCCAATCACAGCTGCATACATACATCAGGAGCCATGTTTCTTGAACTATCATTTTCAGGCACATTTGCCCCTGTATGTTGGTGCCTAAAATTGTAGGTCCATTTACCTTTGTGTTTTTAAGCATTTTCTCCCTCACATCATAACCAGGCACTTGTAGAAGAATGAAAATAATGTATGTTTGAATCCAGTCCCAGGACCTTACCCTATCTAGTTCATCGGGGTCTTTTTCTGCAGTCTGACGATATTAGAAGGAGTAAAAGAAGTAGGAAGATGTGTACACACAACCAGAGACAAATTTAGATTAAAATATTGGAAGACTCACACCCCAAACAAATCCCAAAGGAGGAACAAGCTGAAGACATTCCCTATCTCCCAGTTTCCTTGAAACAGAGTCTTTTGTGAACAGTGTAGAGCAGCTCTAAGGAATCCTCTCTTGTGGTGGACAGTGCCTCGCAAAGATCACCAGTGTAAGATCAAGAAATTGCTCCCGTCCAACACACTTCCCCTTAGTAAAAGCGTTTCCTTCCTTCCTCCGCTCCCCTCATGACCCCTTCTCTGCCACTCCTCTGGAAGCCTTCCTGATTCCTTAAGATTGGGTTTGGTTTCCTTCCTACACGTTTCCATAGAACTTACCACTCTGGACTAAAACTGCCTAATCATTTTTCTATAATTTCACTAAAATATAACTCCTGTAACATAGGACCTCCGACCTGTTGGGGTTTGCATCCCCAGTACTCTGTTCATTACCTGGAACAGATTACTGGTTGAATGAATGAGTGAACAAATCAGCACACTTAGACCAGCCTAACAATTCATTGTTATCCAGAGAAAGGAAAGGAAGGCAAGCAGAGGAAGTGAAGATTGTGGATCTAGAGACTAATGATGGCGTATTATGTCTCCCACTTCTGGATTACTGGTTTGCACCCAAATTTGGTAGGTGACTTATAAAAACTGATATCAATAAATTCCCATTTGGCCATAGGTATTAACACCCCTCCAAGGGGCCGATATCCAAAGCCAGAGGAAATGAAGAATCACTGTTGTCCATTTTAATTGTCAATATCCTCCAAGACATAAATATTGGTTGGACAGTAGAGGCTAGCAATCATCTTTCCCTGAGAAGCAGCCTCAGCACCTCTTGGCAACTGCAATCCATAAAAACCCACACAAAAAAATGTGCCTGGGGATGTTCATTTTATATCACCTTTGTCTTTCATTAAGAGGCCCGGATGGAGGGTTGGAGGGAAGATGGCGGCGTAGAAGGACGCTGGGCTCACCACGCGTCCTGCTGATCACTTAGATTCCACCTACACCTGCCTAAAGAACCCAGAAAACCGCCAGAGGATTAGCAGAACGGAGTCTCCAGAGCCAAGCGCAGACGAGAGGCCCACGGAAGAGGGTAGGAAGGGCGGTGAGGCGGTGCGCACTCCACGGACTGGCGGGAGGGAGCCAGGGTGGAGGGGCGGCTCGCCGACCAAGCAGAGCCCCCGAGTCTGGCTGGCAAAAGCCGAGGGGCCGGACGGACTGTGTTCCGACAGCAAGCGCGACTTAGCGTCGGGGAGGTCATAAGTTAACAGCTCTGCTCAGAAAGCGGGAAGGCTGGAGGACAAAGGGAGGGAGAGCTGCTGAGCCCCCGGACGGCAGAGCTCAGCTTGGCGGGGAACAAAGGCGCTCGCCAGCGCCATCTCCCCCGCCCATCCCCCAGCCAAAATCCCAAAGAGAACCAGTTCCTGCGAGGGAACTTGCTCGCTCCGAGCAAACACCCAACTCTGTGCTTCTGCGGAGCCAAACCTCCGGCAGCGGATCTGACTCCCTCCCTCTGCCATAGGGCCCCTCCTGAAGTGGATCACCTAAGGAGAAGCGAGCTAAGCCTGCCCCTCCTTCCCCCGTGCACCTTGCCTACCACCCCAGCTAATACGCCAGATCCCCAGCACCACAAGCCTGGCAGTGTGCAAGTAGCCCAGACGGGCCACGCCACCCCACAGTGAATCCCGCCCCTAGGAGAGGGGAAGAGAAGGCACACGCCAGTCTGACTGTGGCCCCAGCGGTGGGTGGGGGCAGACATCAGGTCGGACTGCGGCCCCGCCCACCAACTCCAGTTACACACCACAGCACAGGGGAAGTGCCCTGCAGGTCCTCACCACTCCAGGGACTATCCAAAATGACCAAATGGAAGAATTCCCCTCAGAAGAATCTCCAGGAAATAACAACAGCTAATGAACTGATCAAAAAGGATTTAAATAATATAACAGAAAGTGAATTTAGAATAATAGTCATAAAATTAATCGCTGGGCTTGAAAACAGTATACAGGACAGCAGAGAATCTCTTGCCACAGAGATCAAGGGACTAAGGAACAGTCACGAGGAGCTGAAAAGCGCTTTAAACGAAATGCAAAACAAAATGGAAACGACGACGGCTCGGATTGAAGAGGCAGAGGAGAGAATAGGTGAACTAGAAGATAAAGTTATGGAAAAAGAGGAAGCTGAGAGATAGAGAGATAAAAAAATCCAGGAGTATGAGGGAAAAATTAGAGAACTAAGTGATACACTAAAAAGAAATAATATACGCATAATTGGTATCCCAGAGGAGGAAGAGAGAGGGAAAGGTGCTGAAGGGGTACTTGAAGAAATTATAGCTGAGAACTTCCCTGAACTGGGGAAGGAAAAAGCCATTGAAACCCAAGAGGCACAGAGAACTCCCTTCAGACGTAACTTGAATCGATCTTCTGCACGACATATCATAGTGAAACTGGCAAAATACAAGGATAAAGAGAAAATTCTGAAAGCAGCGAGGGATAAACGTGCCCTCACATATAAAGGGAGACCTATAAGACTCGTGACTGATCTCTCCTTTGAAACTTGGCAGGCCAGAAAGGCTTGGCACGATATCTTCAGTGTGCTAAACAGAAAAAATATGCAGCCGAGAATCCTTTATCCAGCAAGTCTGTCATTTAGAATAGAAGGAGAGATAAAGGTCTTCCCAAACAAACAAAAACTGAAGGAATTTGTCACCACGAAACCAGCCCTACAAGAGATCCTAAGGGGGATCCTGTGAGACAAAGTACCAGAGACATCACTACAAGCATAAAACATACAGACATCACAATGACTCTAAACCCGTATCTTTCTATAATAACACTGAATGTAAATGGATTAAATGCGCCAACCAAAAGACATAGGGTATCAGAATGGATAAAAAAACAAGACCCATCTATTTGCTGTCTACAAGAGACTCATTTTAGATCTGAGGACACCTTTAGATTGAGAGTGAGGGGATGGAGAACTATTTATCATGCTACTGGAAGCCAAAAGAAAGCTGGAGTAGCCATACTTATATCAGACAAACTAGACTTTAAATTAAAGGCAGTAACAAGAGATGAAGAAGGGCATTATATAATAATTACAGGGTCTATCCATCAGGAAGAGCTAACAATTATAAATGTCTATGCGCCAAATACCGGAGCCCCCAGATATATAAAACAATTACTCATAAACATAAGCAACCTTATTGATAAGAATGTGGTCATTGCAGGGGACTTTAACACCCCACTTACAGAAATGGATAGATCATCTAGACACACAGTCAATAAAGAAACAAGGGCCCTGAATGATACATTGGATCAGATGGACTTGACAGATATATTTAGAACTCTGCATCCCAAAGCAACAGAATATACTTTCTTCTCGAGTGCACATGGAACCTTCTCCAAGATAGATCATATACTGGGTCACAAAACAGCCCTTCATAAGTTTACAAGAATTGAAATTATACCATGCATACTTTCAGACCACAATGCTATGAAGCTTGAAATCAACCACAGGAAAAAGTCTGGAAAACCTCCAAAAGCATGGAGGTTAAAGAACACCCTACTAACGACTGAGTGGGTCAACCAGGCAATTAGAGAAGAAATTTAAAAATATATGGAAACAAACGAAAATGAAAATACAACAATCCAAACGCTTTGGGATGCAGCGAAGGCAGTCCTGAGAGGAAAATACATTGCAATCCAGGCCTATCTCAAGAAACAAGAAAAATCCCAAATACAAAATCTAACAGCACACCTAAAGGAAATAGAAGCAGAACAGCAAAGGCAGCCTAAACCCAGCAGAAGAAGAGAAATCATAAAGATCAGAGCAGAAATAAATAATATAGAATCTAAAAAAACTGTAGAGCAGATCAACGAAACCAAGAGTTGGTTTTTTGAAAAAATTAACAAAATTGACAAACCTCTAGCCAGGCTTCTCAAAAAGAAAAGGGAGATGACCCAAATAGATAGAATCATGAATGAAAATGGAATTATTACAACCAATCCCTCAGAGATACAAACAATTATCAGGGAATACTATGAAAAATTATATGCCAACAAATTGGACAACCTGGAAGAAATGGACAAATTCCTAAACACCCACACTCTTCCAAAACTCAATCAGGAGGAAATAGAAAGCTTGAACAGACCCATAACCAGCGAAGAAATTGAATCGGTTATCAAAAATCTCCCAACAAATAAGAGTCCAGGACCAGATGGCTTCCCAGGGGAGTTCTACCAGACGTTTAAAGCAGAGATAATACCCATCCTTCTCAAGCTATTCCAAGAAATAGAAAGGGAAGGAAAACTTCCAGACTCATTCTATGAAGCCAGTATTACTTTGATTCCTAAACCAGACAGAGACCCAGTAAAAAAAGAGAACTACAGGCCAATATCCCTGATGAATATGGATGCAAAAATTCTCAATAAGATACTAGCAAATCGAATTCAATGGCATATAAAAAGAATTATTCACCATGATCAAGTGGGATTCATTCCTGGGCTGCAGGGCGGGTTCAACATTCGCAAATCAATCAACGTGATACATCACATTCATAAAAGAAAAGATAAGAACCATATGATCCTGTCAATCGATGCAGAAAAGGCCTTTGACAAAATCCAGCACCCTTTCTTAATAAAAACCCTTGAGAAAGTCGGGATAGAAGGAACATACTTAAAGATCATAAAGGCCATTTATGAAAAGCCCACAGCTAACATCATCCTCAATGGGGAAAAACTGAGAGCTTTTTCCCTGAGATCAGGAACACGACAGGGATGCCCACTCTCACTGCTGTTGTTTAACATAGTGCTGGAAGTTCTAGCATCAGCAATCAGATAACAAAAGGAAATCAAAGGCATCAAAATTGGCAAAGATGAAGTCAAGCTTTCGCTTTTTGCAGATGACATGATATTATACATGGAAAATCCGATAGACTCCACCAAAAGTCTGCTAGAACTGATACATGAATTCAGCAAAGTTGCAGGATGCAAAATCAATGTACAGAAATCAGTTGCATTCTTATACACTAACAATGAAGCAACAGAAAGACAGATAAAGAAACTGATCCCATTCACAATTGCACCAAGAAGCATAAAATACCTAGGAATAAATCTAACCAAAGATGTAAAAGATCTGTATGCTGAAAACTATAGAAAGCTTATGCAGGTAATTGAAGAAGATATAAAGAAATGGAAAGACATTCCCTGCTCATGGATTGGAAGAATAAATATTGTCAAAATGTCAATACTACCCAAAGCTATCTACACATTCAATGCAATCCCAATCAAAATTGCACCAGCATTCTTCTCGAAACTAGAACAAGCAATCCTAAAATTCATATGGAACCACAAAAGGCCCCAAATAGCCAAAGTAATTTTGAAGAAGAAGACCAAAGCAGGAGGCATCACAATCCCAGACTTTAGCCTCTACTACAAAGCTGTCATCATCAAGACAGCATGGTATTGGCATAAAAACAGACACATAGACCAATGGAATAGAATAGAAACCCCAGAACTAGACCCACAAACGTATGGCCAACTCATCTTTGACAAAGCAGGAAAGAACATCCAATGGAAAAAAGACAGTCTCTTTAACAAATGGTGCTGGGAGAACTGGACAGCAACATGCAGAAGGTTGAAACTAGACCACTTTCTCACACCATTCACAAAAATAAACTCAAAATGGATAAAGGACCTGAATGTGAGACAGGAAACCATCAAAACCTTAGAGGAGAAAGCAGGGAAAGACCTCTCTGACCTCAGCCGTAGCAATCTCTTACTCGGCACATCCCCAAAGGCAAGGGAATTAAAAGCAAAAGTGAATTACTGGGACCTCATGAAGATAAAAAGCTTCTGCACAGCAAAGGAAACAACCAACAAAACTAAAAGGCAACCAACGGAATGGGAAAAGATATTTGCAAATGACATATCGGACAAAGGGCTAGTATCCAAAATCTATAAAGAGCTCGTCAAACTCCACACCCGAAAAACAAATAACCCAGTGAAGAAATGGGCAGAAAACATGAATAGACACTTCTCTGAAGAAGACATCTGGATGGCCAACAGGCACATGAAAAGATGTTCAACGTCGCTCCTTATCAGGGAAATACACACTCAGATATCACCTCACTCCAGTCAGAGTGGCCAAAATGAACAAATCAGGAGACGATAGATGCTGGCGAGGATGTGGAGAAACGGGAACCCTCTTGCACTGTTGGTGGGAATGCAAATTGGTGCAGCTGCTCTGGAAAGCAGTGCGGAGGTTCCTCAGAAAATTAAAAATAGACCTACCCTATGACCCAGCAATAGCACTGCTAGGAATTTATCCAAGGGATACAGGAGTACTGATGCATAGGGGCACTTGTACCCCAATGTTTATAGCAGCACTCTCAACAATAGCCAAATTATGGAAAGAGCCTAAATGTCCATCAACTGATGAATGGATAAAGAAATTGTGGTTTATATACACAATGGAATACTACGTGGCAATGAGAAAAAATGAAATATGGCCTTTTGTAGCAACGTGGATGGAACTGGAGAGTGTGATGCTAAGTGAAATAAGCCATACAGAGAAAGACAGATACCATATGGTTTCACTCTTATGTGGATCCTGAGAAACGTAACAGAAACCCATGAGGGAGGGGAAGGAAAAAAAAAAAAAGAGGTTAGGGTGGGAGAGAGCCAAAGCATAAGAGACTGTTAAAAACTGAGAACAAACTGAGGGTTGATGGGGGGTGGGAGGGAGGGGAGGGTGGGTGATGGGTATTGAGGAGGGCACCTTTTGGGATGAGCACTGGGTGTTGTATGGAAACCAATTTGACAGTAAATTTCATATATTAAAAAATAAATTAAAAAAAGAAAAAAAAAAGAAATTACACAGAAATGATTATTCTAAAAAAAAAAAAAAAAAAAAAAAAAGAGGCCCGGATGAGGACAAAAATGAGGAAGATGACCTAGCAAGATCGATGATAACCACCTTTCCTCTTTTGCAGGCTGACCCCTATATCTAAAAATTAGAAATTGATAGAGATAAGACTTTGTAATATAATCTTAGAGATGCTTTAAGAAGTAGAAGGAAAAAACAACACAAAATGCCATATGGATCATGAGACATTACAAGCTATTGGTCAAGCCAATATCAAGTTCACTTAGTTCACTGTATTCACCCTGCTATTCAACCTAGGAACGCTGGACACATTCTTGTCTAATGATTAACGTGTCCTTCTCTAACACCACTCCATCTAATCGACCACCAGGAACTACTAATTCTACCTTCTAAATATCTCTATTTCTATTGCCAGTACCTTATTCCATGATTATCTATTGTCCACATTCTATATTACTTAGGTTAAATAATGCTTGCTACTTTAGCAAACAAGCGCAAAATCTGGGTGATTGAACACAATAAAAATGTATTTCTCCAACCAGCAAAGTTCAATGAGAGTTGGTGCTGGACCTCCTGTTGCAAACTGTTGTCCAGGGACCCAGACTCTTGCTATCCTATGGCTCCACCATCTTCTAGGGCTTTTGAGTCCTCTACTGGGTCTTCTGCTTCTGGCTAGCAGATCGGGGAAGAGAGAGAGCATAAAGAGTTGCCAAGCATTGAAAAGGCAAACATCTCATCCATTTTCATTCCTTGTTCAAGACCCAGCCATGGGGACTTACCAAATTGTGAAAGAGCTGGAGAAGTAACCTAATTCTGGGCCACGGAGAGAAAAAAACAAACTAACAAACAAACTTGTTTATTGGCTAACATTGGCATTCTCTATCCATAGATCTCCTCATATCTGTCCTTGTCCTAACCACCCCCGCTCTAAGCCAGTCTTCATGCTGCAGAAAGAATAGAAAAAATTCTGATCCAGCTTAGAACCTTTCAATAGTCACCATTGCTCTTGGGATAAACACCAAAATCCTTCTTATGATGTATCAGTCGGCATGTGATCAAACAAGAAGAATCACCATGATAAAGAAAGAGATTCATCACAGGGTGTAGATACTACACAATTGTGGGAGCTGATGGAGCAGTCTGTGTTAACCATTGCCTCTGCTTCCAGTTCTGAGCCAGCAGTTATCATAGATCAACCAGACTGGTGATCAGAAGGCCAGCCAGATGTGGACAAGAGCAAGGACACATTGGAAACGTTGAGGATGAACTGGGATCTCAGGACAACTGGAAACTGTGAGGACAAACTGGAACCCATGTGTCACTCACCAACCCCAACCTCAACTTTAGCCATGGAGCTGAACACGTACTTGGCCAGTGCTTGAGGAAGCTGAAGGAAGAGATCTGGTGGGGGCTGCCCCACATCAGTGGGGTGAGCTGGCAGATCTCAACACACAACCTGCCATAGCACATGGAGCCCTGCACCAACCTTCAGAACACGAAAAGTGTGGCTTATGCTTCACTTCTGCCCTCCAAGTCTGCTACATGTCTCTTATGACCTACACTAAGCCAGAGCGATACAAGGAAAGGATTTCTGGGAAACATGATACAGCTTAGGTAAGCTGACATGGTTCAAAGTCACCACACGTGACCTGTAAGTCCTGGCATGATCTAGCCCCTACCTACTTCTCCATCCTCGTCTGAGTGAATTTCTACCTTTTTCATTCCTTAAAGGTCACTCCCCCAGAAAGATCCCTTGACCAAGATCTTCTTTAAAAACACTCAGTGCCCTCTTAATTGCTTGCTCAGACTCTAACTTTACCATTAGAGTACAAGCTCCAAGAGGACAGGGACCATGTGTACAGTATGCACTACTATATCCCGGCCCCAAGCAGATGCCTACTACACAGAAGGCACTTGATAAAGACCTCACAAAGGAAAATCACTTGGTGTATCAACGGACCTCTCATTAGATACAATGCCAAGTAGGCCACATAGTATTGATACTTAGTCACTTTATTTTCAAAGAATCTCTAATGTAGGAAAAACAGCCACTTGAATGAGAATTCATTCCAAAATCTGACATCCATTTTCATTGTACCTCACCTAAATCTTTAATGCCTTTGAAACTACCCAATACAGTTCCTATATAAGAGATATAGGCCACTAAATTATTATATATTAGCATCAAGGAAGATAAGTAATTCTCTCTTTTGGAGATTTATTAGAAATAGTACACAGCTAACATTTCTGCATTATATTAGAACCACCTGCCCAAAAGCAGGGAGATGGCTTCTATGACCCTTTAGGGAAATTCCCGTTCAATGAGCCTATCAAAGTTATTTTACTAGCACAGCTGTGTAAGATTAATCATCTTTGTGAATTCTTAATTGCTGTGGTCAGACAACCCCCAGAGAGTAATCATACACCGTGGCAGAATTCACGCTCCTTTTTCATTCTTCCATGATGAAGGAGAAAGAAAGAAGAAGCAGTAGCTCACTACCATTTGCTCATTAATTCATTCAAGAAATAATTATGGGTGTCTCCTGCAGGCTAAGGGCTAGGGATACGAAGATGGCTAAAGGAACTCAGAGTCTAGTGGGGAGAAAGGCAAGTAAACAGGCGAGGCTGCTATCTCTTTAGAGGTATTCGAAGCTGACAGCTCCTATTTTAAAAGAAATAAGTGACCAACATATCATAGCAAGTACTCAGGAGATATAAGCTATGCGTCAGGCGCTGACATGCGCACTTTACTACTGACACAATGATTCCCAGTAACAACTCTGTAAGGTAGGTACTTTTATTATTCCCCATTTTCACAGATGAGAAGACTGAGCCACAGAGAGACTAAGTAACTTGCCTAGGGCCACACAGCCGGTCTCCAGAGCCCACTGATTTACCACAGTGCCACCCTGCCTCAACCTATCTTCCTACTCCCTTCCCTAATCCCTCCATGACTATCAGACCTAATGATTACAAATTAAGTTATCAGAAGTTCAATGATTCATTTTTAAAGTATAATGAATTATTAGTGTTTCAATAAAAATGGCATTTAAAATCTATAGCGGGGTCGAATTTGTAAACTCTTCCACTTATGAATCGAAATACCAACATGGTCTCAAAAGATGAATACAGATTATTCCCTGGGAGGAACCCCAGCCACTGACCATGTCCCATCCCTGTCTGCATCTCTGCTTCTCCCTTTACCTGGGGCTAAACGATGAAGGAGTCCTCCGCTATACCCACCACACAAGTCACCACATTTTGCAGAGGAAAAGGAACAAAGGGCTGTCCAACAACTACACATTAAAATAGTTTCTACTCTTCTCCTTCAGTCCTGGGACTTCCTCTGGCAGAGTCTGCTGAGAAACAGGCTGGCGTCAGCACTGTCCTCAGTGAAAGAGGGAACAAAGCATAGACAAAAAAAATGTTCTTTTCATCCTATCAGGAGATGTAAAGAGCCATGAAAAAATCATTTCTTGTTTGATTTCACATTGCAATGGATCAGAATCAGCATCTAGAATCCTCTTGTGGTGGTTCCATTGCACTATCTAGTATATCCCCTCACCTGTCCAGCTCCATTGGTCCACACTGAATGCTATGGAAATGCTATGACATTTCCATGCCCCATTGGGGCAGCAGGAAAGACTTCACAGAAGATGCTGGCCTTGAAGAACATGACATGGTAAATCCGCTGGAGAATCCAAGTCGTTTCCTATGACTGAAGGATAGAGTAGTGGGTAAAACAGAGGGTGAGAGTGAGGTGGGGCATTCCTAGAGATGGGCATAAAGACATAACCAGGGGCTAGATCACTGAGGGTGTATAGACTTGACTCCGAAGGGTACGGAGAACTGCTGGAGAAGACCAACCAGGGAAGACTCCTCTGTCAGTAGCAGTACAGAGGACAGATATAAAGCCCTTTCCCTAGAACTTGTGTGGTGACCTCGCATCAGGGAAATAGCCCTGCCTACTTAGTAGAGGTTCCACATTGCCCCTAATAATAATAGATCGAAATAAAAGATAAGAAGGGTCTTTTTTGTGTTTTCCTTTTCTTTAGCAATGATCATAGACTATGTAGGAGCCTAAGGTTCAAATGTTAACAGCAAAACACAGTGGAATTCACAACTTCCAAAAGAGACTGTCTGGGGAAAGATTAATGGGAATTTGAGATCTGGCCATGAGAAATGAAGATTCTTTCTCAACTTTTTTATAAAGGAATAGATGATAGTCTTGAAAAGGGGCCCGACTGATGACAAGAACGTATCAGAAATGCTCAAACGACCTATATTGGGGATTGACTTTAAGATTGGGTAGGAGGACACAGAAACTTACAGGACTGTAGCCTGTCCTCTCTTCACGGTGGCATGAACACAGATACCATGGGAGTACAGTGCATGGATCAACAGCAGCTTATGATCCTTTGTCTCATAACATTTGATCAGAGGAAAAGTTTTTATGATACTTTCCAGTACATAGTAGTTAAATTGAACAAATATTATGACCACAATAAAACACATTCTCATCACTGGAACATAAATCAGTAATTGCTACATTGTGAGGGAGTTTCCCCCACAAGTGCAGGGATGCTGCTAGCATCGATGAAGGGAGACGTTGAAAGGTAAAACCACAGCATCAAGTATCATCTAAAATCAAAACACCACAAAATTAAAACCTGTTTCCTCCAAGGCTTTAATGCAGCTTTCCAAGCTTTTACAAAAAGTTTTCTTCTCTCCAGCCGATCACGAAAAAGCCACCTACATAAAACCTACTAATAAGGACTCCAATGGAGAGACTTGTCATAAAATCAGGAATGTTTTGGAGCTCAGCGGAGATTCACTCCTGCCACACACAGCTTGGCAGCAACAACGCCACAATCCCAGCACACATGTTTTCAATTACAAACTGGAGATTTCTATCAGAGTCAAAATTAATTGTTTTATACCGCTGGTGTGGGAGAAACCCTTTGAGGAGAGAAAATGTCTACGGCTCACATGCTTGGACTTCTCGAGAAGATGCACCCCCACACATACCATGTCCAATTCAGGGACGGGAAAGTGTTGAGACTCTGGTAAAGTGAAATCTGTTGTGCAACTTTGGTTTGAATTCCTTGAGTTATCATCATACCTTCCTGAAATAGTGAAATCAAAGTTGCATCTCATGACAATCTAACAAGTACTTCTTGTTTATAGACTCTGGAGTATGGCAAGTTCTGGACATTTGGGACAACATCGAATGTTCACATTCTGCCCTTTCTAGGGCTTAAGGCAGTCCAAATAAAACAGCTCTGAAGGCAGTTTGGGGAGCTTCTAAGGAAAATGGGCTTGGGGAGTGATGCTTTTTCTAGATTTGGAGCCATATAGGGTTATGAATTTATAAGGTTGTTATCTCCCTTTTAAAAAAGATCTCATTTTTGCGGAATGACCCAAGATTGAGTAGTTTTGGAGAAGAATTTTTTTAAATTTTTTTTTAATGTTTATTTATTTATTTTTTTTTTTAATTTTTTTTTCAACGTTTTTTATTTATTTTTGGGACAGAGAGAGACAGAGCATGAACGGGGGAGGGGCAGAGAGAGAGGGAGACACAGAATCGGAAACAGGCTCCAGGCTCCGAGCCATCAGCCCAGAGCCTGACGCGGGGCTCGAACTCACGGACCGCGAGATCGTGACCTGGCTGAAGTCGGACGCTTAACCGACTGCGCCACCCAGGCGCCCCTAATTTTTTTTTTAATGTTTATTTATTTTTGAGACAGCGAGAGACAGAGCATGAATGGGGGAGGGTCAGAGAGAGAGGGAGACACAGAATCCGAAGCAGGCTCCAGGCTCTGAGCTGTCAGCACAGAGCCCGATACGGGGCTTGAACTCATAGACCGTGAGATCATGACCTGAGCTGAAGTCGGACGCTTAACCGACTGAGCCACACAGGCGCCCCCGGAGAAGAATTTTTTTAATTCAAGGGAACAAATTCCCCCCAAAACATGAAAAGTGGTAATTCACTCTGTAAATTTCTTTTTCTTTTTTTAAGCTAGAAAATACTGAACACTTACCATGTGCTAGCCATTGTCCTAAGAGATCACTCAATCCTTATAGAGCCCAGTAAGGTGTTCTTATTTTATAAGTGAAGAGGTTAAGGCTTAAGCATTTTAATTAAGTTGTTTGATACAACACAGCTAATGAGGCATGGTGGTAGGATTTGAACTCAACACTGTCTGGAAGTTTATTGCTCTGACATGGTGCTGCCTCATCAGAAATAACAATAGAAGACACACTGGTGTGGGACCTCCATTTTCTCTCTATTGATGCATCGGGGAACAAAATTGCCTCATTACACCTAGCAATATCCATAACCATCATGCCTCTACTTTTTACCGATCACTTTAGTTATGTAAGGTACGTATTTCTAAGGGAGAAGTCACGTTATTGCTTTTGCAATAAATATGTATAAATGAATAGATGTGCAAATGAGATCGCTTTGTCTTTCATCGTACCTTCTAAAACCTGACGCACAGATCACACCTGGGAACTTCAGACAACCAGTGTGTTTTCTGGTGCTCCAGACAACCACCGGATTTATTACATATACCAGGAAGGGCACTGACTTTACTTTCTTACCTTAGCTTTTATAAGTCTACCTTTTTTCATAAAAGCAAACAAGGCATCGTTTCTGATACACACTGCAGAAATATTAATCAATTTTCAAGTTTGAAATAAGGAGCAATGAATTCAGCCTCATCCAAGTTAAGGGAGTAGGTGCAAGGAACCAGAGTTGAGGTGTTCTCCTGAGATTGATTGCTAACAATTCACCTTCAACACCAGTGCAAAGAAAACTGTACCTTTTCCAACACCCATTTTCTGGCTCTACCCAATTGCAATAGTTTACCACCTAACACAGAGTTAACCATATATAATACATTTTCATTGCCCCAGTTAATGCAGAAAAAAAGCTAGAAAATTCTCAGGGCAACCTGCAAGAGGAACTCAAGTCAACCTTGTAAAGAGTGCCTGTCTCTGGTTCTGTACTAATTGCCATGTAAATTAACAAAAAGCACAGCCCCAACCAGCAAGGAAAATGTTTTCTTCACAGACCATCAGCAAAGTCACCCCAGAAGCCTAAATAACATCATGCCTGTTTCTTTAGACAATAAAATGCCAAAGTTTTTCTTTTGCTGTCAGCAAATGATGAATACATGTGGTACCGATTATTTAATACCACTAGACCACCAGGGAAGAAGATTTAGGTGAACTGCGGCAGAACTATGCCATTTATTTTTATTACCATGCATTAAAAATTACGTTTACAGATAATTGTTTTTCTCCTTCCAATAAAGCAAGATAAAAAAAATCCAGAAGAATATTTAATAATACTGGACCACCAGGGAGGAATTTTAAAAGTTGATTTTTTATTGAAAAATTAGATTTGCTTTTTTAAAATTTCCAATTATTTTTAAGTGCAATTTGTGAAGAAATTATTTTAAACCAGGGCAGTATGAATTTTCTGCTGGGGGAGTGTCTCACAGATTAAGTTACTCTTTTACAAGGGTAATTTACCTAATCAAATCACCCCTCAGAACCATCCGTTTTAAAATACTTGTGTAACTGACTGAACGTTTTACAATTCTGTTCTGCCACACATTCTCATGGTTTCTATTAGAGTCAGTGTTTCCAAAATCCCAAGATAAAATAAACTCTTGATTTTTTTTTCCCAGTAGCATTGTACTAGATTGGGAAAAACTTCTATTTACCAGTTTCTTCTGAAAGGAAAATGAGAAATAAAAAGAGAAGCAGTACCAGCAGCAAACTGAGAGAAGAAAAGGACAAAATAGAGGGAGGGGGAAAGAAAAAATCAAAAGGAAATTAAGTCAGGCTTCACACAATAGTTGCAATGATAATCTCTCTACACTTCAACTGGCATATTTACAGTTAGGACAGGAAGTAATTGTTTCTCTCTCCCTCTCCCTCCTCATCCTTCTCCTCCCCCCTCCCTCCCATCTCGTCTCCCTGCCCCCCTCTTTCCCCAGAGTGCAGAACCCTACAATTAGAGGGGACTTCAGCAGCCTTCTGAGCTCATCTTCCATCAATATGAGAATGTCCTCCATGCATCCCTCACAGATGCCAGCCTATCATGTCAAAGCATTAGCTGATTTGCTTAAAAGGCAGGTCATTCTGTTGCCAGTGGACACCCCCGAAAGCGAGAGAAGTTCCCGGTCTCTCTGTCACTCTCACTTTGGGTCCTAGGCTGCTCTTTGAAGAAATGAAAATTGAAAGCAATTCTTGAGACAGTACAGCACACCAATTGGCCAGCCCTGCAGACTAGGCACTGCTCTGTCTTTTTACTAACTGTGTGTGACAAAAGCAGTCCCTGTGTTCTGGGTGAAATCAGTCAGAGAGGAAAAGGGACACACACACACACACACGCATGCACGCACACCCCTACCTCATGTCTGGTTTTCCAAAAGGAAAGCTGCTTCCCAATTGTTCTCAGGATAGAAGAGACCAGGGCCAGACCTGGGCAAAATTGTAAAATCATTCAAGGACATCTTTGGCTCCTTCCAGTCCTACTCCAATTTGTAGGTTAAGATGTTAATTCCCTCATGGTATAGTTTGCCAAAATATCCTAATTGTATTAAATAAGTTTGTCAAAGAGTAGTTCAAATCACCCCATTTCTTGTGGAGTTTGTGCCTCGAATTACACAGAGCCTGTTCACATGATAATTTTCAGGATGGGTCTTGGTGACTCAGGTTTGTTACAGAATTACCAACATGCCCACATGTAAACCAGCAAACTCTATTCTGTGCCCAAAGCTGTGTCTGTCTTGAGAGGCCAAGAATGTTGACCTACGAGGTAGGACAACTTCTGATCACACAGTGATTTCTCTTGGTAACCATGCCACCTTAGTATAATTTCCTTTGATTTTAGGGACAACTTTGCTCCAATGGAAGTTAGCTTGCTGTGCTCTATTCCTTCCAAACCAGAGAAAGTACAGGCTGGCTGGAGATGGATCTGGTCAGGGCTGATCAGAGTCGAACTTGTTCTGGGGCACCTGGCTGGCTCAGTCAGTTGAACATCCAGACTCTTGATTTCGGCTCAGGTCATGATCCCAGGGTCATGGGATCCAGCCCCATGTTGGGCTGCACAGTGAGCGTGGAACCTACTAAAGATTCTCTCTCTCTCTCTCTCTCTCTCTCTCTCTCTCTCTCTCCCTCTGCCCTCTCTCCTGCTCTCTCTACTCACCCCCTCTCTCTCCCTCTGCCCTCTCCCCTGCTCTCTCTCTCTCTTAAATTAAAAAAAAAAAATTGAACTTGTTCAAACAGTGTGTAGGCCCCAGTCAGTGGGAGCAGCATGTATGTGACCATGGTAAGGTTGTGGAAGACTTTTGGGCATGGCCCCCTCACACCAGGCCCTGACAACAAGCACTTCTGACTTCAGAGTACTTAATCTTCTCTGCTGCCATAAAGCCAAAAATAATGTACCTCTTTATTATTTCTCCCTATGGAGGAAATCACTTACCCTTCTTTTCCACTAGTCTATTCTTCTGGAACATAAGCCTTCAGATATCACTTCTCTGGTTCCCACATGCAGAGACACAGGAGCTCTGTGGCCCTCCAAGCAAAGGTTCCAAGAAGGAGTAGGGGGGTCAAATACAAACCTGATCTTGTCATGTCATTCTTTTGCTTAACACACTTCTGTGGCTCCCTACTGCCCACTGGGACACCCGCAAACTCCTGCCATTGGCTTACAAGGCCAACCTGTTTGACCCTTTGCCCTCTCCTGTCTCAGTGCCTCACAAAATGAATCCCTCAGGTACTTGGATTTCCAAGGACTTAATGACCTACAAACTTCTGCATGTGCAGTTTCCTTGCCAGGCCTCTGCTAAGATTTTCTCCCCATCTTGATCAGCAGAAGCAACATAAAAATCCTCACAAAGGTAGAGCTCCAAGAAGGAAGTGAATAACTATTGGAAGCAGCATTTTATGTCTGGGACAAAAGTTCCCAGATTTTTGTGTTTGTAGGATTTCATTACCAGAAGAAAGCAAAGAAGGAAGAAGAGGCAGAGGAGGAGAAGAAGAAGGAGAAGGAGGAAGGAGAAGAGGAGGGGGAGGAAGAGAAGAAGAAGAAGAAGAAGAAGAAGAAGAAGAAGAAGAAGAGGAAGAGGAAGAGGAGGAGGGGGAGGGGGAGGAAGAGAAGGAGGAGGAGAAAGAGGAGGAAGAGGAGGAGGGGGAGGGGGAAGGGGAGGAGGAGGAGAAAAGGGGGAGGAAGAGAAGAAAAAGGAGAAGAAGAAGGCGAGAAAGGGGAAGGGGAAGTGGAAGGGGAGGATGAGAAGGAGAGGAGAGGAGGAAGAAGACAATAAGACAAAACCAAGGCAAGATGAGGGTTTCATACTGGCAATGTCATGCATGTGCAGAAGACAGGGAAGTCCCTGTGACTGCTCAGAGACTTCCTGTGACTGCTCAAAGACAGTATTTGCCTTCTTGGCCATCTTACTATGGCCTTGTAGACTTCAGGAGATGAAGGCGATTTGCAGAGAACAAATACCCTAGAGACCAGAGGAGTGTGTTGCTGGTCAGATACAGCTCATCCTTGCTTACTTCCTGGGGAGATCTGAAGCTGCTGAGTGGCCTCCCCCAGCAGGTTGGGGGGTACCCAAAGAAGGTATCCCATCAATTGACAAAGATATTCTGGATCTGCTGGTGTGCTGCTGGATGTCTGGTTCTCAGGTCCCCATCTGAATGTATGGGCCAAACACTTCCTTATAATCAGCCCGACACTGTTTCCATCTAGCATGCAAAAACCTAACATACGAGAACACAGCCACTAAACTGGAAATCAACTACAAATGAACTGATACAGCAATAAAGCTACTACAACAATAACAAAAACCAATGTGCTTCACATTTGAATGGTGCCTCCCAAGTTAAAAGACTTTCACAAATATCATCTCACTTGAAGACATAACCTTGCCTCACAGCCCTGCTATGAAGTAAGTGATCTTCTCCCCACATCGCAGATGAGAAAACTGAGGTTTGGAAGCGTAAATGACTGCCTGAGGGCCACACAACTCACAAACAGAGTCAGTGCTGGGTGTCAATGTCCTCACATCAGCTCCTATGCCCTTTCTGCTAGACTCTGCTGATTTTCACCAGAAATGAAATCAACAGCAAAGCAATCAAGTAGAGGTTTAATTCTCTGATTCAAACTCAACTCAAACTCAGTTCAACGAATGTTTGCTCAGCTTTAACTCTGTGCCTACGCATGGCAACACCCCAAACATCTCTTAAAAAGCTTAAGACCCCTGGGCGCCTGGATGGCTTAGTCAGTTAAGCGTCTGACTTCAGCTCAGGTCATGATCCCATGGTTTGTGTATTCGAGCCCCGCATCAGGCTCTGTGCTGACAGCTCAGAACCTGGAGCCGGCTTCAGGTTCTGTGCCTCCCTCTCTGTCTGCCCCTCCCCAGCTCATGCTCTGTCTCTCTCTGTCTCTCAAAAATGAACAAATGTAAAAAAAAAAAAAAAAAAAAAAAAAAAAAAAAATATATATATATATATATATATATATATATATATATATAAAATCATGAGACCCCCCCACACAGCATTCAATTGTCCAGACTCCTATTTTATTAAAACAAAATTATTATGCAAAATAGTTCCAAAAACTGAGGCTATTCTAATGCTTAGCATTAACAAATTAATGTGCTGAACATACATACACACAATTACAACGACTGGATATAGATAAGATTTGGACAAAATCTTAGTAGGTCAAGGTGAGACCTTCCTGGCCCTTGGGACAGACTCTACCTGTGCCAGGAAATGCCTAATTTGCTAGAGAATCCAAACATTGTTAGACTCTAAAATGGATTTTAAACAAAGAGATAGGACTTCAGAGAACTTTTATTAAATTCCCAAATTGCCTAAGATTCACAATTAATAAATGCCAATGGGCATCAAAGAGCACTAGGTTAGGAGTCTAGGGACATAGGTCCTGGACCCAAATGTCCCGCGGTAGCCAGGAAACCATGATGAAGCCCCTAACCTCCCAGGGCTCAGTTCTCTCGTCTGTCCATCCATTGCTGGACTGTGCTATGGGAGATGTTTATAGCTTCATGTTCTATGATTTGAGTGCCCATCCCTGGAGAAGCTCCTTCCTGGTCCATGAACTAAAACTAACGATCGCTTCAAGCAAGCAAGACCATGAAACTGTGTGAGAAAAAAGAGAATGTGCAACTCCAAAACAAACAAGCCCTGACTTCAGAGACCAAGCTACACCAAATAATGGGAAGCGGCAGTAACTCGTGGGCTCACTGCACCCAAAAGGGCATTTCCTTTTACATGATACGTGGGATATGTGAAAATGGTGAATTTTCATAAACACCCACGCACAGAAATTTCCAAAGCAAACATTCTTTGGAAATAAAAACTGCAGTCCTAGATGTCATCATCTTGCCTGGGCTGTGAGTCACTCAGGTGACTGGGCCCCCACAGGGGGCTTAAGAAATCTTAATTTACCCAAAGATGCTAATCAAGCCTAGAGGCTTAAGAGTCATGAGCTTGTTGATGTGCTGTGTTTGTTTTAAATCAGACCGCCTACTTGGTGTGAGGCTGATCTCTGTTATTAAATCCCCTTTTGTTCTGCGTGTACACCCATCAATCTTATTTTACAAATCAAATAGAGAAGGGATAGCATGTTTATAATTAATCCCTGTAAGCTGTTTCCAAATATCTAGTCAGTTGCCCTATACAAGTGCGCCCATAAATATCCTTTAGTTATAAAGTGAAGCTTATCTTAATGGTATTTATAATCTCTTTTGCAGTAAAACAATGGCCTGTAATCTCTTCTGGTTTTAATATAATTTAGACTATGGAATTTGCTTTGAGTTAGAGTATTATACAGATTATCTTGATTGTATCCAAGACTGGATAGTCTTATCTAAAATAAGGAAAAGAATCACTTATTTTTTTTAAGTTTTTTTTTTAACATTTATTTATTTTTGAGAGACAGAGCGTGAGCAGAAGGGCAGAGAGAGATGGAGACACAGAATCTGAAGTAGGCTCCAGGCTCCGAGCTGTCAGCACAGAGCCCGACGTGGGGCTTGAACTCACCAACCGCGAGATCATGACCTGAGCTGATGTCAGACACTTAACCGAATGAGCCACCCTGGCACCCCGAAAAGAATCACTTATAACCAATGCCAGCTAACTTTAAAAATTCCAAACTCATAAATATATCATCATTTGTGTTACTAGTTTGGAAATCAGTCAGAGAAATCAGCCAGACTGTCCCCCAGTATTTATCTTCTCCTTCTCCCTTTTAGAGGTAGATGCCCTATTAGGTTCTGGCCAGGCACAAACCCAACCAGATAGAGACTATATCTCTCAGCCTCCTTTGCAGCTGTGTGTAGTCACGTGACTAAGTTCTTACAAACAGGACATGAGCAGAAGGGATGTGTGCAACTTCCAGCTCTTGGCATTTTAAGAAGTCTGAATATACACCCTTCTCTCTCCCCTTCCCATTGCTAGGATGTGGACATGATGCCAGCTTCAACCAGGCAGACATGAGCAACACTTTGGGAACAGAAGTAACAGGAGAATAGAGTCTCAATCCCCAGATGATACTGGACCCCTGCCTTCCCGTAGGCTATTGTATGAAATAGAGATTGGCATCTATCATCTATTTTGACTGAACATTGCATTTTGTTACAGCAGTTTAGTAAATACTCAAAGGCAGAAATACTAATTTAACCTTTTACTGTATAGCCCCTTTCCTACAGAAAATTGTACTCTCCCATGTATTTTTCTTACTATGTGGAAATTCAAAAAAGTAAACATTTAAATCTGTATTATATGTACATAGTGCAGCAAAGTGAGGGTTCTGAAGTCAGGGCCCCAGAATTCAAATATTGGCCACTTTCTAAGCTTTATGTAATTTTGGGAAAATTACTCACCCTTTCTAACATCAGATTGGTCATCTATAAACATGTCAGTGATAATGCCTACGTCATAAAGTTGTAGTAAGAATTGAGTGATAATGCACATTGAGAACATGGTAAGTTCTCAGTAGGTGTTAGTTCTTATGATAATGATAATGTTGTTGCTATGTTTAAGTGACCAATTTAAGAAGCCATATAGGAAAAAAAGTATTGTGGAATATAGCTTCAATTTGTCCAGACTCAGATAAGCCAAACCAAAACTGATGATGCAAAATAGAAAACAAACAAACAAAAACAAAAAGTTGGTTTTTTTTACTCATTGCCTTCCTCCTCTTTTCCCCCAATGAAGCACCTCTTCCCCAGAGTTATTGCTTGTTTCTAACCTGTCAGTCAAGCAAAAATGGATATGTTCCCATCAACCCACAAGTTCGCCTAGGTATTTTTATTTAGAGTCTTTGTTCAGGAAACCCCAAGCAATATATTCTAGGTAAGAGAGGTAACTGGTGGGGCCTCTTACTAAATTTATATTGAAACTTATATTGTCATTGGTCCTTCTTTCTGCCCTGCTATTCAGTTATCATGCATTGTCCTCAAACCCTCCAGCCCTCTTGGACACTTGGCTTGAGGCACAGAAACACATATTAGCTGTTCAGGAGCTCAGCACACAAGGAGTGGAAAGTGTTGAAGAGGACAGAGAGAGAAGTGGTATAATGACCAAACACGGGCTATCCCAGCCCTGGGGCATCAGGAAGTTTGGGGGTGGGAGAGGCAAGAGGAAAGAGACAATGCTGGGAACAATGGAAAACTGGTCTTTATAAGATCCATAACACTCAGTTTTAGGTGGGTTGTTGATGACAGTGGTAAAAATGAGGGAAGATACATGCTGTAGAGTATTAGAGTGAATGTTAACATAGATACCAATGACAGACCCTAGAGTAATGAAAGCAGAGGAGAAAATCCAGATTGCAGAGTTTTATAAATCATAAAGTGTAAAAAATGAGGCATTAATTAATAAGAGTGATGATGATGATGATGATCACTGAGGCAGACATCTTTGACAATAAGTGCCCTGTCCCACTCCTCCCTGGGTCAGCCGGCTGGCTGGGAGCAATGGTGCTCTCTGAGTCCTACATTATCGCTCCCCTCTGGCCACAGTTGATTAAATGAATGGAAACTTCTAATCCAAGATAGGCCCATCAGATTCCTTCTCTAGGATATATTATTCATTTACTCAATATTTGCTTTCCACTTCTGGCTATGATAGAACACACTTGTATCTAACCAACCCTCTCACCAAGAACAGCCAAACAAGTTAAAATACCAAACCATGGGGCACCTGGGTGGCCCAATCAGTTGAGCCTTGATTTCTTCTAGTCAGGTCCTGATTCCATGGTCCATGGGATCTAGCCCTGCATCAGGCTCCACGCTAACAGTGCAGATCCTGCTTGGGATTCTCTTTCTTCCTCTCTCTCTGCCCCTCCCCTGCTTGTATGTGCTTGCTCCCACTCTCTCTCTCTGTCTCAAAAAATTAAGACATAAAATAAAATAAAATAAAATAAAATAAAATAAAATAAAATAAAATAAAATAAAATAAAATAAAATATTAAACCAAAAAAATTAAAGTAAAATAGCCACCAAGGTAGCAAGACCTGAGATCTAAGATCCTAGAGAGCAGGAAAAGAAAGCACGCACACATTAGCCTGACATTCAATAACACTTTTCTCCGTGAGACATTTTAAATAGTGGCCAAGAGACTGGAAAGCTGAGAAGAGCTTTCTGCTTTCAGTTTTCTGCTACTGACACACACACACACACACACACACACACACACACACACACACACACACATTAGAGTTCCGGGCCCACCAAGAATAAGGGTCCTGGAAACACCCCTAAACTTTCCACTGGAATCACTGAAGGATGACACCCTAAGAATAAGAGCTTACTAGTACTGGGGGAGATCATCAAGAGCACATGCCCACCATGTGTCCCCTGAGCTGGATCTGGGCATTCAGAGGCTCCTTACCCCCCACCCTGGTCCTTAGAATGTACCCACTGCTGCCTTCCCCATTCTCAGAAGCTTCCCCAAGGATACAGCCTTGAGACAGTGATGTGGTGTTGAGACCATCTGGATAGTCTACATGACAGAACCCAGTTAAGGCTTCGGCATAAACTTTTCAGATTGGGCAGAGAGGTGTGGAGATGCACTCCTCTTGCAGCCACCGAGACGATCCTCATAAGTTCTCTTCTTATTTGAACCTGCCACCTACCAGTCTGGAGTGGTCTGCTTCTTTCTTCCCCCTCTCTCTGCCCTCAGCATAAGGGAGCTGGTTTCAGATTATACCCAGGAAGCTTCCGAGGAGGTGGTGAACCAATAACTAGAAACAGTCTCTGTAAAGACTGAAACACAAATTTGAATTAGCTCAATCTCAAATTGGATTAAGGTAATTAGCCTCTATCCTGTTAGTTTTGTCCAAGCATCAGCAGCGAAAGTATATCCTCTCTGGGGAATGATAATATCCAGGACTCCAAATGATCTCTTCAATTTTTCATATGCCATGTTCAGCACTCAATAAGAGACCATTTAGTTAACCCAAGAGATGAAAATATCGAAGACAACAGAAAATATAGGAGACAACAGATGAAAATATAGGAGACAACGTCAGGAGATCCAGATATTGGAGTTAAGATTTACTCACCAGTTCACATGTTATAAACTGTGCTAGGCAATGAGAATACACTGATGAGCAAAACAGTTATGACTCCTGCCTTCATGAAGCATTAGTCTGCTGGAACAGATCAATAATTATCCCTCATTTGAAGAGGAGAAATAGGGATGCCAGGGTAGCTCAGTCAGTTAAGCGTCTAGACTTCGGCTCAGGTCGTGATCTCACAGTTCCTGAGTTCCAGCTCCGCGTTGGGCTCTGTGCCGACAGCTCAGAGACTGGAGCCTGCTTCGGATTCTTTGTCTCCCTCTTTGTCCCTCCCCCCTCCTCCACTCACGCTCTCTCTCTCTCTCTCTCTCTCAAAAATAAATAAACATTAAAAAAATTTTTTTGAAGATGAGAAATGAAAAGTCAGTGAGAGTCCATTTGATGGTCTAAGGCCTGAAATCATGAGATCATCACAAGTGGTGGCCAGACTCTGTGCATGCATAAATTTTGAAGGAGAAAAACCTGAGAGTCTTGCTAAGAAAGCTTGTCCACCACAGAAGAGAATAGCATAAAAGGAAAGCATAGATGCAAAAATATTTAGGCCCAAATAGAGAACCAGAAAGATTGAGAGTGGCTTCCTGATGGCTTTCTAGTTCCCAAAAAGACCAGCTACGTTTCCCATAACTGGGTTCCATGAGATTAACGCTATACCATTTTAATCAGCACTACTTTGACTTAACCTTCCTTAAGTGGATTTCTGTTCCTTGCAAACAGGATATCTGACAAAGACAGGAGCTGTTTATGTGACCTGGGGACTATTATGCTAACTGCTATGCTGCAAAAAAGGGAAGAGAAATCAGTTAAATGTGTTGGATTAGGTTGTTATGAATTTCATCTGGTTATCCTAGAAAACTGCATAGGTATGATTGCATTTACCCAGTATAGTCATATGATGAGAATGTAAAACAATGAGAAGGAATAGCAGGTACCAAGCAGTTGTGACTGAGCCCCAACATAAAACTCCAAATAAGTCAAGTTACCTTCCGGACAAATGAAAATCTAAATGCAGTATTTAAACAAGTTTTATGATGTTGCATTCACAATATATGTGCACAGCATTTTTAGCCGTGTAGTTGTTCTTTTTCTTTTTTTTTTCTTTTTTTAAATATTTATTTTTGAGAGAGAGACAGACAGAGCATGAGGAGGGGTGGGCAGAAAGAGACAGAGACACAGAATCCGAAGAAGACTCCAGGCTCTGAGCTCTCAGCACAGAGCCTGACGCAGGGCTCGAACTCATGAAGCATGAGATCATGACCTGAGCCAAAGTTGGTCACTTAACTAACTGAGCCACCCAGGCGCCCAAAATTGCTCTTTTTCTAAAAGAAAAATTATTATTTTGTCTTATCTGTGCAAATTCCTGTCTTTTGCTTCTCTTCCTTCCATTATGGATCCAGGTAGAATGCCCTTCTATCCAAATTGCACATATTCAAAGCAGTCCAGAAAGAGAGTGCAATGCAGAGGCAGACAGAGCAAGGGTACATGAAGGAACAGAATCCATTGGGGAGATGTGCAGGAAGGTGAAATAGTACTTGGGGTTCAGCAGAACAAAACCAAAAACTAATTTAAAAATAATAACTAGAGAACACTAGGCGTATTTAAATTCCAAGAGCCAGAACTTCAGTACTCTTTTGAGACTTTGACCAAATATCCTCTGGCGATGGTAATTATGTTTTCTCTTCACTTTTGGCTTGTTTGCAAGTAGGTTAGATGATGTTCACTTACAGGTTCATGTTATTTACGTTTATTTATGGGTTCATCTGTACATCTGCACATACATCCACAAACACCTACAGTATATGAATTTCAATCAAGTGCTTAAAAACAGAAATGTCGCCTGTTGGTGAATTCAGCATAGCACAGCTTAGAATTTCACCCATAGAAATGTCAGGTCCTTCTTTCCTCATCCAAATCCACAAAAACGAAACAAAAGAACCAAGCCTCACTAAGTAAAATGAGCTAAAATTAGCAAGCAGCAAAGATGATGCCAGTTGCCCCGGGCAACAAATGGTTGATGGATGGAATAATTAAGATCGACAGTAAACTAATCTCTGTTCCTTTATTGAAAACGAAGTCCCCTGAATCAATTAGCCTTGTCATGGATACCTTTTATAAAACAGCTATGACATCCCAACCACTTCTCTTTGTTTACGGATTTGCCCATCCTTCAATAAGTGCAAAAACTAATTTCAAAAGCACCAAGAGATAATAATGAAAGATTCCGATACATTAGGCACTGCACAAACAAACATAGCCACAGCCCTTGAAAACTATAAATATCACAGACAAACTAGGCCCAGAAGACTTCATGGACATTCTCAAAGGCACGATACTGTCAAAGTTTTGCCTCTAAGAAGCTTAAAGCCATTCTTTTGCAGACCATGCATGTACCTGTTAGAATGCAGATCCATTGGCCAACCCACGTAATAGGGTTGGGAGGACAAGAGGTGTCAAAAGGAGACTTCTAGCACTCATGCAGTCACTTTGGGGTCAAGAAACAAGAAAGACATGAAGCTGAAAGGATGGTGTTGGGGTTGGGGGCGGGAGCTGGGTGGTGGTCGTGGTAACAGTCTACAACATGCATCAACATGCAGCTACTACAATCACTACCCTAAAGTTAGGTGATAAATCAAAATTATCAGAGATGACCAGAAAGAACTACACTCTGGCTTCTAGTGTTTCTGTGACCTGAATTTAAGCAATGGCTGCTACAGTCCCTTGAGAAGCTGAGAGACTCTGCAGTTAATCAAAGGGCTAGGGGGCAGAGGATTATGACTTAAGCATAAAACCCTTCTTGAGTTATTTTTATAGAAAATTCTGCTCATTTTATTTGTCTTCTCTCCTGCTTCTTTTTCAGAACAGCAAAAGAAAGTCAGTTAATATTTCTTTGATGATGTGGGTTCATGTAGTGCTTTGAAAGCAGTACTTCTGAATATCCTGGTTGGATACATTTGAGAAATACTGTTTTAAACAGAGTTTAAGGGATTTCTTAGTTGCAGAACATTTCAAAAACATTTAATGTGAGTCTATGAATTGAGAATAGAGTTGAAAGTGACATAGTACATAGTGTTTCTAAAACTTTTGAGGCACAGAATCCTTTTATCAAAAATACGTCATGGAACTATTTATTCCTCAAAATACACTTCTAGAATTTCTATTTGAGAACATAAATGTAAATATGAAAGGCTCATGAGAATAGGCAGACTAGATATAACCTAAGGTTATATCTTGTAAAACACCCATTAAAAACATATATGCCACTCTTACTTTAATAAAGAAAGGAAATAGATTGGAGCTATCCCATAAAGAAATTTTCCTTTTCTCCCTATAATAGTCAAGTATCAAAAACGAAATCTTGGCAAAAAAATAAAGAAAATGAAATGAAATGAAATAAAAGCTTGGCAACTTAGGCTATCTAATTACCTGATTACTTTTTTAAAATAAGATTTTATTATAACAATAATAACAGTGGCAAATCTTTAAATTTTTTTAAAGTTTATTTTTGACAGAGAAAGAGAGACAGAGCATGAATGGGGGAGGGGCAGAGAGATAGGGAGACAGAGAATCCAAAGCAGGCTCCAGGCTCCAAGCTGTCAGCACAGGGCCAGATGCAGGGCTCCCACTCACAGACTGTGAGATCATGACCTGAGCTGAAGTTGGACACCCAACTGACTAAGCCACCCAGGCGCCCCTACAATATTCATCTTTAACTTATCATAGTCTACCTTCCACCATTATGCAACTTCTTTTTTTAGGTTTATTTATTTATTTTTGAGAGAGAGAGAAAAAGAGAGCAGGGGAGGGGCAGAGAGAGAAGGAGAGGGAGAATCCCAAGCAGACTCCACACTGTCAGCACAGAGACTGATGTGGGGCTCAAACTCAGGAACGGCAAGATCATGACCTAGGCCAAAGTCGGGACACCTAACCGACTGAGCCACCCATGTGCCCCGTCGCTGGCAAGTGTTTATATGTAGATATATGTGCTGTATGTGTGTGTGCTGCAATTTTAGTTTACAGAATTTTATCACTTTGCTCTAAAATGAAAACATGAAAGTTTTCACATCAAAGCTAAAACCAAGTGGTTCTGACTTGCCCCCTGAAAGTTAGCATCTATCACAAATACACTAACCCAGGGCATAGGTAAAACGTCATTATTTTCGAGGTGAACATAGACACAGTAATCACAAGAGATGGATAAAGTAGGCTGGGGCCATTTTACCTTCCAACAGAGAATAATAAAAGAGAGTAATAACAGATTTTGCCTCATTGTAAAATTAAAACCTTTAAAACCATCACTGATGGGAGTAGGGTGTTACACTTTATTTTTTAAATAAACACTTATTTTATGCAGATTTAAAAAGTGATATATGCTCACTATGGAAAGCCTGGAAATCACTGGATATTATTAATAGACACAAGACTGAAATAGATGCCCAAGCTTGCCACCAACCATGGGCATTTTGGTGTACGTCTAACACCCATTGTTTCACAGGGTTTAAGATCATACTTGTATATTTGACATCATGCTTGTTTCCTTCATTTATTAATGATCTGTGGCATTTTCCCATGCCTTCAAAACATGTTTGAAATGGCTGGCTGTGGTTTCCCAAGACTTTAACATGCCCATTACAAAGAGTGTTAGGCAACAGGGGGCTCTGTTTTCCTCCTGTCCTAAGACCTCACCTTGGAGAAACCTTCCTGGCTAGACAGCCAGGATCCTGCTGTCGGTGGACAGACGAGCTTTGAAAGCCAGGCCACTGAATATTCACTACACACAACAAGCATTTTCTTTTACACAGTCAATTCCAAGGCCCAAGGCTGCATTTTCCTCTCAAATGCAAATGTAAAATGTACCCGTAGGCCTAAAACACTATTTGCTTTTGCCAACTCACCAAATGCAGGAATCATCTGTGCGATGGCCCAAGACAGACATGGCTGAAGTTCCCTTATGAGCACTGTGCTGTTACAGACCCTCCATGTTGCAGGAAGCACAGCCCGAGAAATCTGTGAATCACGGGGAAGAGTTTTACTACCCATAAGTGATATGTGTCTCTGGTGGTTTAAAGTCCCTCTTTGTAAATAAATACATCCAGTGGTGAAAAGAAAACAAGTCTGCTTATATTTTTCCTGTGATTATGGGTCCCATCAGAAGTGATACAAAAATTCTGTTATCAGTATAGGCGGGGGTAGGGAAGCTTCCACCAACCACTCGAAATGCCACCAATTAACTAGAATGGAGCCGTCTCTTGCAGAGAGAGGGCGGTTCAAGCTGACTAGGCTCTCCTCCTGCCTGGTGGGCTGCGGCTGGAGAACTCCAAACACCTTTTCCTGGGGTCAGGAAGAGCCATCAGTAGGAAATAACTTTGAATCACTACTCGTGTGGGCTGGATATGAACCAGCCCCCTTTGAAAGGCCGATCTGGACAGAACAGCACTAAACTCCGGGCCCTGCCAGCCTCCCACAGCCAGGCTGCTGACACTTTTATTTGCTGGCATTTACAATGTTGCAGCAGCTCAACGCTGCTAATGTGGCTGCTTCCAACACAGCACTTAGGCAGGACTTCTGAGAGGAAAGCAAAAGGATGCTTCTCTAGAGTAAAAGGCCTCCACCAGGCCTGTTCACACAAAAGGGTACTGCATTGACTTAAAAGCAAAAGCTTGGGACTGGTTAGTGTTTTCTGCTTCACAAACAATGTGATTACTTGTCACACACACACACACACACACACACACACACACACACACCCATTAAGGTATTTATCGTTATTTTTTCCTTCTACTTGTAATGAAGAAAAGCAATCTGCCATTTAAAACCACAGCTGCCTCTGAAGGAAAATGGCCGTGTTCAAGGAAGAATGAGCATCTGCTAACGCTGGAGACGGCCCAGTCATTGGAATGAGCACATAGAGGGTGTCGATCCAGTCTGGAAGTCCGCCTGAGGCAGAGGAGAGCTTACGTTTGCTGCAAGAGACAGAGGGAAGAAGGGGGCATTTCCAGCCGCCATGGCACAGAGAAATGCAGAGGTGTGGACCGTGGAAAAGCAAAGGCACAGGGGAGGAAGGGAAGGGCTGGCAAGAGAGCCAAAGGCCAGAGCTCTCTGCTGGAGAGTGCACTGGGGAGAGATCCTGATGGCGGGAGGGAGGAGAGGACTTTTCCCAAAAGGGATGCCTCATTTCTCTGCTGTGAGGTAACCATGGGACCTGTCAAACTTCACTGCAGACTCTGCTAAATGCAACAGCCTTGTTTATGTAGTTGATCAGGAGGGCTAAGACTTACTGAGACCTACTATGTCTTAGACTCTCTGTACTTCCCAAGTACAAATGAATTGAATCCTTACCAAGGTATCTCGAGGTACATGCTGTGATTATCACGATCCTTCCCACTTAGCAGTTGAGGAAATTCAGGCAGAGAGAAGTTAACAGGCCAGTAAATGGCGGGGGTGGGATTTGCTGTTGCTCTTATTTTATCAATGCCAAAGTTTTATCTGTAAAGAACAAAGTATGAAAAGTCATATTTAAATGTCCTCTGAAACCCAAAACACCCACATCGGTTTCTCTGCTATGTATGTTAAAGTGCTTGACATCACAATACTTTTTATTATTTTTTATTTTTTCATAAAATATGTATTTGTTCTCACATAACAAAAAGAAGAGCTCAAAGAAGACTTTTTGTGTTGATATCGTTTAGCATTCTGAATTTGCAAAGTAAAACCATCACAGACCAAAACCTTTTCTTTTTTCTCCAGCTGAATTGGAACTGTCTAACCAGGAATGCACATGACTCTAATACCCTCAAACACAATTTTAATTTTGTGTATGCCTATGTCTGTATGTTCGTGCATGTAAGCTTGCATCCCAATACTCTTTAAATTTTTATTTTATGTTCAGATGAGGAAAAAAATCCAGTTCTGATGAATTGTTAACAGTACAAAGAAACACAATATAATTTAAATGCAGATGTTGGGGCACCTGGGTGGCTCAGTCGGTTGAGAGTCCAACTCTTGACTTTGTCTCAGGTCATGATCCCAGGGTCGTGGGATCAAGCCCCACATTGGGCTCCGCGCTGAATGTGGAACCTGCTTAAGAGCCTCTCTCTCTCTCTCCCTTTGCCCCTCTTCCTTGCTCATGCACTCTCCCTATCTCTCACTCTCAAATAAATAAACAAATGCAGAAATGTTCATTTTTTAAAAAGATACACAGGGTTCAACTATAACACGGAGGACTTTTTTTTCTGTGTTTAATACCTTCATTTGACTGATAACAGGAACCCCTTTCCATACCTCTCTACTGTCAACAATATTCCGTTTGGGATAGACTAGAGCCACACACAAATACATTCAGGAAATTGGATCAAGCATGATTTCCTCCCACATAACACAAGAATGCCTTGAATTCCTCAAACGAAGGGAAACCTTTTGATACACTTTTTTTTTTTTTTAATCTGGTGTCAACTGCTGAATGTGATACATTTCTAGAGCTAATCTTTATTCTATCCTTGAAAGGATGATCAACCCAAGGAAGATCAGGGAGGATGAGTTTCTTCTTGCATTCCTCTGATCTCATCATCAGCACAGCATGGCAAGGGTAGGATTTTAGCTTAGATGATGGAGCTGCAGGACCACATGCTTAACCACTGCACCATCGTAAATTAAGGGACAAAAAGGAAATTGGGGCTGGAGGTGATAAGCCCTGAGAAACAGTCAAAATGCCTGAGACAAGGGCATTGAGCCAGTCTTCCACAGATCTTTCTGAGTAGGATGGTCAGAGCTGATGTCTGAGTTACATACCCTTCCTTTTATGTTGATTCATTGATTCCACATATATACAATGAAGCTCCTACAAGGTGCTAAGCAATGCATTTCATATGAAGAAAACTATGAACAAGGTAGGTCTGGCTCTTGCTCCCTAGAGTTGACAAGTTAAAGAAGAAAAAAGAAAGATGGTTAGTCCATGGCAATCAATATCATATAAACCTGCTATGATAAGGGCAGAATATATAGGAGGGGCTCCTACCCCAGACTTGGAAGGCCTGGCAAGGCTTCTTAGGGAAAAAAAAAAATCTAAACTGAGTCCCCAAAACCTGATCAGTTATTCAGGAAGAGGACAAAGAGAAATCCAAGCAAAAGAATCAGCATGTGCAAAAGCCCACAAGCAAGGTAGGCCATAGTTTGGTACAGCTGGAACCATTCAGGAGAAAAGTGAAAAGAAATATATTTGGACATTTAAACTGGATCTCGATTGTACATGCCACATAAAGAAGCTACACTTTATCACAAAGCCAATGAAAATGATTATCATGTTTTAGGCAAAAGAAGGATATGATTCAGTCACTCAAAAATATTTATTGAGCACCTACTATGTTCCAGGCATTGCTCTGGATGCTCAAAATAAATTGGTGAATAAATCAAAGATCTAGGCTTGGGAGTACAGGGCTGGCTAAGTCAGTAGGGTGTGACTGTTGATCTTAGGGTCATGAGTTCAAACCTCACGTTGGGCGTGCGGCCTACTGAAAAACAAAACAAAACAAAAGACCCAGGCTTTACATGGCAGAGTGGAGGGGGGGGGAAAGGCAAACAATTAATACTAAACATAAAAAATAAATTATTCAGAATGTTAGAAGGAGATAGAACAAATAGAACAATTAAAAATTTAAAAACGAAGCCATGCAGGCTAAGATGGATTGAGAGTGGGGGAGAAGGAAGAGAGCATGGCCAGATGCAATTTCATAGTCAAGGATAGGCCTAATACCAGTGATAGCTAGCAAAGACTTGAAGCATCTTATTGCTGGTCACTCTGCAACTCACAATAGACCCATGCAAACAGATTATTACTAATTCAAAATAAAACTTAGGAGTTTTTCATGTTTGCTCGATGTCAACAGTCTTGCTTACCCAACTTAGAGTCACAGTCCCATTTTAATTTAGAAACATAAAATTACCTTAGACTCCAGAGTCTAGAAATTAACTAAAAACCAGAAGTAAACTGAAATTTAGTCCAAACCTCAAGTATTTTCATAAGCTACTAATATCCTGCGTACCCCTTGGGTATCTTTACTTAAAACTTTCTATACCCCTTAAGCCTTATGTCCATCGTTTTTTAACGTAAAGCAGATTAAAAATACTTGATATACATCTATTCTTCCTGTGGCCACCCCAAAGACTTGCTTCCCACTGGAAGATAAAAGCAACCATATTTGGTCAATTTGGTTTCTGTCCTCTCTTTTTTTCTTTTCTGAGTTTATAATTGTCAGGAACAGCTGTGTGCATTGCCAATGCCTTCCCCAAAACTAACAGGGCTCTAACATACAAAACATCTATTCTGCTTCTAAATTTGTTTTTAATTATATTACAAGATGGAAAAAGAAATGCCTTAGCTGTTAACACTGGCTCAGTGGGGCCAACAGTAGACATAGAGCAGACACAAGGAAATACTTCAAAAAAATTTTTTTTTAGTTTGCCATGATTTAATAGCAGATATTCCTGGCTTTGAGTGAACTCTGCAATATCCCAGTGCGACAGGATAAATGATCGTCTACCACTATTAATTTTCGGTCATAATGTCTGAAATGCCGCTTCAAAAATAAATGCAGTATTTTCACTTTATTTGGTCAGGTAAATACTAAACTATTTTGTCATAATAACTTTACAACACTGTGTTTCACCTTGTCTTGCCTTGACTGCTGAAGGTAATAGGGACCGTTTTATTATGTCCATAAATTGAGTCAATTGACTTATCCTTATATCCTGTTTCCTGAACTTAACGAGAGATTCTGCATCATTAGGAAAACACACCATCCTGCAGCAGGATCAAAAGCAAAGGAAGCCTGATAATAAGTCATTTTGATTTCAGGGAATGTTCGCCAGGCAAACTTTCAATATTCTGGCAGAAGTAAAAGAAATAACTGACTTTGCAAAGCATGGTTTGCTCAGAGCGGTACTTACACTGGAGACATCCCAGAGGGGTCCACATAAAGGGAGAAAAAAAATCACTCTCTCTGAATATGAAGTGGCACTTGTAATGAATCTGTAGATTTAGGTGGTTCAACATATCTATCAAAGAGCGCAAATCAAAATACTGTTTTTACCAGGAAACTTTTTAAAAGATTTTTACAGCCCTAGTTTTTAAAATTCAGACTCACAATAACAATCATATTCTTGGATTAGATCTTACTGTGAGAAATAAATGGTGAAGCCAAAGTATTCCTTCTGGCTTGTGAACACTGAAAGCTGTAGAATTTGTTGTTGTTGTTGTTGTTGTTGCTTCACAGGGCCTAAGACATAGCTCAGTAAACCGTTGTATTGTGGCACTGTATTAACCGAGACAATGGCAGAGGTGATAAGGTCCTCCATACTGTGTTCATTGGAGGATCAGGACCCAACCCACAAATACTGATGGTAGAAATGACTAGCAATCGTGAGTTTAGTAATTAATATCATAGACTGAATATCTGCACTGTGCTAAGCCCTCATCATAGATTACTTGCTTTGATTTTCACAACATTTCTAGGAGCTAAGTTCTATCATCATTACCATCTTATAGATGAGTAAATATAATGTGCTCAAGTTCACACAGCTGTTAGGTGGCATCTGCTTCCAAAGCCCGAGCTTTTGGAATCCAGGGCCCAAATCTTATAGGCTAACATCCAGAGAAGGCTCCCCTGCCAGCAGATAGCCAGAGGAGCCTGGTAAGAAATAAGCAAACACCCCACAAGTGCAGAAAAGTCAAAGACGATGGGCAAGCTTGAGCTGAGCAGGCAGGTTTCTTGTCTAATAATTTAGCTTCTTAGAGCCTGTACCCTCAGTAGATATATATTTGGACCTACTACTCCTCTGAGCCTCTCCCACCTGCTGAGATCACAAGGGAACTCTTCTGCAAGAGCCAATGGACTTATTCATCATTACTTGATAGAATTCCCAGATTCTCCCTCAGATCCCTAGACCAAAGAATTTGAATATCTCCAGCTTCATAATAACAAACACAACCAGAGTAACTACTCTCTGAAGTATTGCCCCAAATGCTTATATGTTGAAGATCCAATTCAAGGCCACTGAGACTGGGTAACCTTCAGGCAGTCCCACCAAACAACAGGTCAGGAGCTACAATATAGAAACCACTTCAAGCTTATAGTTACATAAGCCAAGTAATTTAGAGAACTGAGCAATTACACGTGAATTTCATTCATATTGTAAACCATCAAGGTATATAAGTATTCCCACTCTCCACTATACAGAAGTAAAAGTAAGATTCATTCAGCATTCTGTTGGAGTCATTAAAAAAAAGAATTATAAACCTGGATATGCCTGTAAGGAGCTCAAATATAAATTATTAGGTAATGTCCAAGAAGGACAGTGGCATGATCTGACCTCTGCCAACTCTCCAGCTTCATCTTATTCCACTCCTCCTCGCTCACTGCTCTTCAGCCACATGGAACTACTTTCCATTTTTACTTCAGGGCATACTTCAGGGCTTTGTTTTTCTGTCTGGAGTGGTCTTCCCACTCACACTCATCACCTAGATAATTCTTGTTATCTTTTGAGGTGTAAATAACAGAAACTCGAACTCAGCTGGTTCACATACTGAGAAACACTTCAAAAAATCTAAAGCTAGGGGTGCTCCACAGTTGATTTATTGAGCTCAGAAAGCTAAGAACCAAGATTCTTTCCAACTTCTTGCTCTGCCTTTGGTGAGTGGGATTTGTCCTCAAGTAAGCTTCACTCAAGGTCACCAGACATGACAACATTCAGAGGAAGAAAGGGTTGCCTCTAGGCTCTAACTTAACACATACCTAAACTTAACATATACCTAACTTAACACATACCTAAACTAATCAATGGCAAAACAATCATTATTAACTCAGATCAATCAAGACCTATATTCTGGGGCCATCTTCCCTGAAGAACATGGCTGGATAGAGGAAGTTGGATACATAAAAATTAAAATGGAGGATGGTAGTCCTTTAAGGAAAGAAGAGGAAACAGAAATTGGATATTTGGTAAACAATCTATAAGGTGCGCTACAAACAACCCATTGGGTTTGTTACAGATGTCACTTTCTCAAGGAAAGACTTCCCTGAAACCCACCCCACACCCAGACTCAGACCTCCCCACTATATGCTATCAAAGAACACTCTACTTTTTATCATAGAGTTTATCACAATTGTAATCAAATAATTATGTGCGTCAGTGTATACTTAATGTCTTGCTATCCCACTATACTCTCTTGTTTATTGCTCTAACCGCAGCACCCAGCATGATACCCAGCAGAGGCGTTTGGCCAAAATAGGGTCTCCTTCCACCATTGGAGCTGTACTGCTATCAAGACTCCCCTTCATCCCTTTCCTTCCAGACCTACAATTTTCAGTAGGTCAACTCCATGGACTCTAAGATGTTGACAGCAGTCAACCAGACTAGGAGTTTGTCTGCCTCCATGCCTCAGTGCCAGCAGCACTGTTGGCCGGTGACATGCCCTGCTCCATCTCCCTTATTCATAAAGGCAGTCTATGTCAGCCCCTGCCAAGAGAGCAGATGGCCAGGCTGTGTCCAGCTTAATCTCCTAAGGAGGTATATTTCCTCTTGCAGCTTACAACCTCCAAGAACAAGTACCCTATGAGACAGCAATCTGGCACTGGCTCATCAAAATTTCTCCAAACCAGTTTCTCAGGTGACATCAGAGTCAGATGCATACACTGTGTTTTATTCCCTTTCAGAAAACAACTGAGATACAAACACTGAGTTCTTTAGAGGTAGAAACACTTTGGAAAATTATTTAATCTTTCTGCATATCGTTTTGCTCATCTTTAAAATTGGAGTAAATCATCACTCTCCCATGATGATTATAAAATGTAACAGATAATAGATTTCATCAGTCTTATTGCAGTGACAGCTACCAGAGGGGAGGTGGGGGGGGGGGGGGAATGGATGAAATAGGTGACGGAGATTAAGGAGTACACTTGTTGTGATGGGCACTGGGTGATGTATGGAATTGTTGAATCACTATATTGTACACCGGAAACTAACATAACACTGTATGTTAACTGTACTGGAATTACAATTTTTTTAATTAAAAAATTAAAAGTTAAAAAAAAAAACTGTATAAGGCCACCCACCAATGGAAAATAGGGACAGGTGGTGTTATGGGCCTCTGTTCACTAGAGATAAAACGACAACTTTGATTCTGCCTAGACTGGTTGGCCAGGTCTGGACAGTACTTCCTAAGAAGCTAAGAAGCCTTCTGCATTTAGAGTGATTTGAGAAACTTCACCTTTAGAAATTAAATTAAGAGGGGCATCTGAGTGGCTCAGTCAGTTAAGCATCTGGCTTCAGCTCAAGCCATGATCTCACAGTTCATGAGTTTGAGCCCTGCATCAGGCTCTGTGCTGACACCTCAGAGCCTGGAGCCTCCTTCAGATTCTGTGTCTCCATCTCTCTCTGCCCCTCCCCTGTCATGTTCTGTCTCTCTCTCTCAAAAAATAAATAAACATATATTTAAAAAAAAAGAAATTAAATTAAGAGTAAGTAATTTTAGAAATTAAAACTAACGGGGGCCTGGGTGTTTCAGTCTGTTGAGTCTGACTCTTAGTTTCATCTCAGGTCATGATCTCACAGTTTCGTGGGTTCAAGCCCTGCTTTGGGCTCTGTACTGGCAGCACGAAGCCTGCTTGGGATTCTCTGTCTCCTCTCTCTCTGCCCCTCCCCCACTCGCACTGTCTCTGTCTCTCTCAAAATAAATTAATTAAAAAAAAAAAAGAAATTAAAACTGAGAGTAATAGTCCAAAAGTCCTTCCAGTTACAGTACTCTAAAGGAACAGTATCTATCCTAGGAACCATGACCATGAGAACTCAGCAACTTTTTTCTGAAAGCTTACACCTTCCTCTTGTTATCCCATACCTTTCTCATTAAGGGTACTGGATGCTTAAACTCAAAGTCAGCTGGGAGTCAGTAGGTTAAGAACACCATATCTCACTCTATAGCTATCTTCTGGAGAAAAGAACAGCAGGGTGAAATGTGGCTGCTGGTTGCTTTTGCAGAGGAAAGCAGCCTGCATCCCAGGGCCTGCACCAAGGAGGGCGGGAAAAAAAGACATCTCAAGGCCAGAGGAGTGTGTATCCCCTCTGAGGGCTTTCAAGACCATTGCTCCCCAATGTCAATACACCCTTCCAGGCAATGCCTTCTCTTGCCCTCAATGGATGTGGTGATACCATACTGTCTCAGGTCAATCTTAAACTGTGCTGGATGAAGAACGGACATTCCTTTTGCAAATAGACTGCTCCTCTCTGCCCATGGATCCTTCATCCCTGTGCCCTACAGACATGCAGTCAACACTGTAAGAGATCACATTCTATGAATGCAGTGATTCCAACCTGAAGAGTTCAAGAAAAGGCATGGTTGGAAGATGTGTTGTTCCACATTTATGCCATAAATTTAAGAATGACAAATTTTAAACTACAAGAAAATAACTGCCTTTTCCCACATACTCTGGGTAAGACTTACATTTGTAGTCATCAAGGAAGCACAGGACAATCTGAGATCATTGGAAGGCAGTATTCAAGGGTGGCAAGGTAGATGATGTCATATCATGAGTAGCGATATAACCAGCATTAAAATAAATGGTATTAGTTACTGCCACAACAATAAGATGTATACTATTTCAATGCAAAAAGTTATGGAAAGCCATGTCATTGTAATAACAGTATTTCTACTTTTTTATTTCATGGGAAATATGAAACCATCCAGGAATAACGCAATTAACAATAAAGAACATAAAGAGATGCTTAGACATGTACACTGATTAGACAATACACAAATATGTAAGTATCTCTTCTATACTATACCCATTGTATATCTAAATATCCATGAACAAATCACTTAACTTCACATAGGCCGTGGATTTTGCAACACATTTTTAATCAAATTGCATAAATAGATGGAGTCCCACAAAAACATATTTGCCCAGGTCTCCACATGCCCTCAAGGAAGCCAGAAGCTGTTTCTTGACATTAGTTCTGCCCTCTACCACAGAAATAAAATTTTAGCTGAACATATATATAATCTCATAAAGATAATGTTTCCCAACCTCCTTTGTTGTGAAGTATGGCCATTTGACACTTCTAAGTTATGCCTCTGAAAAAGAAACGTGCAAGTGTTTCTTTGACCCTTTCCCTGCCCTTGCTGGCTGGGACAGGAAGAGAACTGGAGCACGCTTAGAACCGGAAATGGAGTCTTGGGATTAGGAAGGCAGAGTCACACTACAGGCAATGGTTCCCCTATCTCTAGATTGTCCTAGGAGACAGAAATAAAATCCTATTTAATTTAAGCCACTGTATTTTGAGGTCTCCTTAAGATAGCAATTTATCTAGGTGTTGGTGGGGAAGCCTGTGGGAGAATAAATCCAGAGTTCAGTTTTATTTTACTTTTTTTCCAAGTTCATTTATTAATTTTGGGAGAGAGAAAGAGAGAGCACATGAGCAGGGGAAGGGCAGAGAGTGAGGGAAAGAGAGAGAATCCCAAGCAGGTTCCACACTGATAGTATGACACAGGGCTCAATTTCGTGAACTGTGAGATCATGACCTGAGCTGAAATCATGAGTTGAACGCTTAACTGACTGAGCTACCCAGGCACCCTGGGGGTTCAGGTTTATACTTGAGTCTGAAATGCCTATGAAATATAAAAATTATGATATCACATGAATACTTGGATCCACAGTCTGAAGCTCATAAGAGAGATCTGTGTTTATAGACAGAAATGCAAGCCTTGTCAGCAGATAGATTTTAGTCAACCTTATTGAGGTATAACTTATAACAAATTGCACCTATTTAATGTGCTCAATTTCCTGAGTTTTGACTACTGTATACCTCTATGAAACCACTGCACAATAAAGATACAAAACATTTCCATCACCCCAAAAGGTTTCCCTATGCTCTTTTGCAGTCCATCCCTCCCTCTGCCCACAGCCTCAAGCAATGCTGATTGGCTTTCTGTCACTACAGATCAGCTTGCATTCTCTAAAATTTTAAATAAATGGAATCATCTAGTATATACTCTTTATTCAGCCTTCTTTTACTTAGCATAATGCATTTGAGACTCATCCATGGTGTGTGTGGCAGTTTTTCATTCTTTTTTGTTGCTGAGTAGTATTCCATTATATAAATAACACATTTGTTTATCCATTTACCCATTGATGGACTTTGGGGTTGTTTCCAGTTTGGGGCTACTGTGAACGAAGCTGCTACAAACATTTATGTACAAGTCTTTCTGTGGACTTGTGTTTTCCAAATAGATGGGTCTTTTGATCTTTAGGATCTTTTGAATGAAATTTCTCAAGAATCTGAGAAAAAAAGAGAGCCCGGGACCAATTTCTGAGATATTCTACATAGAGTTCAGAGAGAAGAAGAGGAGAAGCTCCCAAAATAGAGTTGGAAAGAAAGGAGGGAGTAGAAGTTAAATGTGTTGCTGAAGCCAAGAGAAAAAGTGTTTCAAAATGGCAGTAATTGACAGTTCTGACAAATGCTGCTGTGAGGTAGGATGGTCTGCGGACTAAAAAGTGTCAATTAAATTTGATAACATGAAAGTGATTGACAACCTTAGTAAGATGAATTTTGGTGGGGAGGTGAGGGTGAAACCAAATTGGAACTGGACAGAGAGCAGATAAGAAGTGAGGAAGTGAAATAATTATGTATGTACAAGTCTTCTCGGACTCTTCACTATGAAAGAGGCCATTGATGAGAAGGTGAAGCTAAGGGAGAGCTCTTTTAAGCAGGGGATACAAACGCACATTTGAACAGTGATGGGAAAGATTTTGTTTGGGAATGGACACCGGGAAGGTGAGTGAATGACTGGGGTCATCCAATATAGTTTTATTACGGAATGAGTCAGGCAAGGGGACCAACGGCCTTTGCAAGAAAGAGGTTGAAATGACCATGAAATTTAAGCAGATTGGGAAGAAACTAAAGATAGGAGGAAGTGGAGAAGTTGATGGACTAGAAGTCTTAGCCACGTACTGCTGTAGCAGAAGCAGGAAGGAGAAGAAGTAGGGGTTGAAGAGTAGCACGTTTGAGTAAGGGACTTCAAAGCAGTGCAGTCTATGGCCATGGCGAGTCTAGAGTGTGACCATGGAAATGAGTGACTTCCGAGTGGAAGAGAAAGTCATTATCGATGTGGAGGTCAAGGAACTGAGGGACAGGGTGCTCACTATACAGGTTGCGCACATGGGTGACGAATTTGCCAAAGGCAAAGGCAGGAGCTGGGCTGGGGAAGAATGCCAGTGCCAAACATGCTTGTCTCTATAAAAAGGTCTGACTCCCTCATCAGGATGCACTGATGCACTGGGCATGAGAGGGGAGAATTTCAGCGGGGGCATGAAAGAAAAGCTTAAACACACGAATACAGGCTGTAAGATGGGAGTTCCTCCTCAAATCCAAAAAGTATGACCATCCATGAGTCAGGGGGCAGGGTAGGAATCTGGCTTTTGTGGAAGCTCTTAATTAGTTCGAAAACCATTCTTGTGGCATTTATGTCTTAACGAAAGAATACTAGAGAAAATCTATGTTTCTTCAATTTCCAGTAGAAGATGTTCATGTAGCCAAAGTACCAGTCCTATGAGATACAGCCACCATTATTTTATATTTATTACTGTACTTAATCTTTTAAGAAAACAGGATTAGCTTTCAGATTAAACACCATGTAAATGTTGCACTGTACTCTAATTAAAATGAATAAGCTAATTAAACCAGAAAAAAAGTCCAAATAAACCCTTGGGAGTGTAGCATTAAAGAATATACCCTTTGTTAATGCTTTGTGATGTGAATAAAGATTATAGCACATTAGAGATAAATATTAGTTGCATTTTGTTATATTTAAGGTCCCTGGATCATATATCATACTATTAATGGCTGGATTATATTAATTATGTCTGCAGACCAAAGCAATATTTGACAATACATGATATATAGTATATTATAACATGACTCAATTCTGAATAACACTGTTCACATAGATTTCAACTCTCATTTTCAAGTTAGATTTCTGGGAATTCTTGTGTTTAGTTAATGCCAATAGAAATGAGCCTTTAAAGGAAAAAATAACAACTTTGTAGCAGTAAAGGCAGAAATGCATTCATTTCATCCTGCTTGTTACACTAGGATCCTAAGTACATGTAACGGTTCCACTGGCACTATTACTACCAAGCAAGGGAAAGTGCCTGGGAGCCCTCAATGAGTGTTCAGTCCACAGCTCATTGCCACTGAAGTCAGGCCATGGTCTGCTGTGTAAACGTGCACTGAGGGGCTCCTTAATGCACAGATTATGGGTACAATAGGCCATTGTTGCTCTTCTCTGCATATACACATTCTTGGGGGAATTTAAATATGTATACTATTGCTCAAACTCAGTATAATTTCTGAAATTGTTCTTATCAGCTAAGTCACATAGCTTTAATGAGGACTTTCTCAATTTGCAGATGAGGGATTTCTCCACTAAACTATTGATATTCCAGTCCACTGAGACTGTCTAAACCCATTTCACAGTTTGTCCTTAATGTGGATTAAGACACTTAGTATCCTGAGAAATTTAACAGAAGTCCATGGGGCAGGGGAAGAAAAAAAAAAAAAAGGAAGTTAGAGAGGGAGAGAGCCAAAGCATAAGAGACTCTTAAAAACTGAGAACAAACTGAGAGTTGATGGGGGGTGGGAGGGAGAGGAGGGTGGGTGATGGGTATTGAGGAGGGCACCTTTTGGGATGAGCACTGGGTGTTGTATGGAAACCAATTTGACAATAAATTGCATATTAAAAAAAAAAGACACTTAGTATCCCCTCATAATGTGGATTCTTGACAATTCCTGCAACAGTGTCTTGGTTTTTTGTTTTGTTTTGTCCTGTTTTTTGAGAGAGAGAAAGGGCACCAGTATGCAAGGAGCAGAAAGAGAGAGAAGTGGGGCTCACTCGAAACAGGGTTCATGTTTTATCTGATGTGGGGTTCATGCTTACCTGAAGCGGGGCTCATGCCCACCTGAAGCGAGGCTCCAGGTCACCCAATGTGGGACTCGAACTCATGAACTGTGAGGTCATGACCTGAGCCGAAGTCAGATGCTTAATGACTGAGCCACCCAGGTGCGCTGCAACAGTGTCTTTGAATTCAATTTAATCTGAGATCATAGATGGAAAGATGAATGGGAGGGTAATAGAGAGAGAGAGAGAGAGAGAGAGAGAGATAGACAGATAGATACATACATACATACATGCATACATACATACATAATTCATATGATGGATGGATGCATAAATAGTTAATAGATGGGTAGATAAATGTGATAGATAATAGATGATTGATATATATGGATAGACAGATAACAGATGATTGATGGTTGGATAGATAGATAGATAGATAGATAGATAATGGATAGACAGAAATAGATGAGACAGAAATAGACAGATTGGGGTAGAGGCGGCAGTGGATATCAACCACTATCTGGTGGTCTCAGAGTCCTCTTCTCTCTGTAGAACCATTCGTTATTTATAGATAGCTAGCAGTGTCCTGCAGAGTCCCCCGCCAAGGAGCCAGCTGTGTAAATCAGACAGAAGCACATGAGGAACTTAAAGGAAATCTACTCAAATGCCTCCTAGTCACCACCCAGTCGCCTCAATAACACATAACCCACATCCTTACCATTGTCCGTCTTTACAACACCCACTCTTCAGATTAGTATCCTAATAGTCTATGTGCAGAATATTTGTCCCAGACAATAGATCATTCACAGTGGAACACATTTTTAATCTATTTACCTAATAAGCCTGTGTCATTTCAAACTTACAAATACATGGGAGAGAAACATTTGATAAAGCCCTCCCCCACCCAGTCTCAACAATTTTACTGGACTGCAGGGATGCCTTACAACCTGAATTGTGCTCTGCCTCCTACAACTCACTGAACAAACTTGCAGGCTTTCATCAGCCACACCAAAGAACAAAGCCGAGCTGAGTTTGTTTTTGCTGCTTGCAGATTTGACTACATATTATTTTTATTGTTAGCATTATTATATTGCAGTTTTATAGCCTCTTTTTTCTGAGGAGTAGAAAGAATTTCATCTTCTCCCTTCAAGATCACTTTTCATTTCCCAGAGTATGGAAGAGAAATTGAAGATAAGGAGAAGAAAAATCAGCCACAATAAAAAGAAGCAAAAAGGAAAATGGAGAGAATGTAATATTTGGAACAAGTCCTTTCTACCAAGAATCGATGGATTCCCACACTCTGAGAAATGCATTTAAAGCCAACTCTTATTTGGGCACTAATAAATAATTATTTACGTTAATTTAGTTCTTTTATTCAAAGCAGTTTTATATTATAACTGTAATTGGAATAGCTAACATATATTGATGCTTGCTATGTGCTAGGCATTGCTCTAAGTGTTTCACATGTAGTGACTCAATCTTCACAACAACCCTATGAGGTAGATATTATGTAATTATCCTCATTTTATAGATGAGAAAACCAAGGCACTGAGAGGTTGAGTAACTTTCCCTCCATCACTTGCCACTAAGAAATGGTGGAGCTGGGATTTCTCTTTCTCGTTACCACTATACCTTAAGGTAGATAGCGGTATCCCCTCCTTACAGGCGAGGCTCAGAGGCCAGGCCATAAGCCCAAGGCTGCAAATAATAGAAGATCTGGGGTAGAAGAACCACAATTGGGACCGGGTCTCTTCACCCAAAATCTGGTGATTTTACTCCAAGAAAGTGCATTATCTTAGAGAACAACATACGTCGCTGTGCTCTTGTCTAAGCCTTTAAAAAAAATGTGCAGGGCATGCGTAATTGGTGAGAACCGAGAGCAGTAGCACAGTGCCAGACACAAGGAAGAAACAGAACCGTCAGTTTCCCAGAACATCCTATTTACCGTCATCTTGTTTTACAGAACAGAAGCCAGAAACGGCTTCTGTTTCTCTGAGATGGACTCCAAGGCACCAGCCTCACATGAACAGCTGACAGAACCTCCCCGCTGTCTCTCTAGCTCTGCCAGAGAAGACTGAATTCAGGGAGAACTGTAGGGATGGTGGAGCCAGAGGGAAGCCGGATGAGACTATTGAGTAAATGATCTCACCATCCCAGCCTGGACCACCTGCTTTCACCAAGAAATCCCCATTCTTGTCAAAGTCAGGCCACACTGGCATAGAAAAGCACCCCCAGCACCCCTAAAGCTCCGGTGAGCTATGAGACCATAAACAAATCATTTCATCTGAGTTTCAGGAACATTATTAGTAAAAATAACACAAAATAAAAATAAAAGCTTATTGTCAGATAAATTCACCTAATTTCTCATTATCTTACATTTGTGATTCTAAAAAATGACACCCTGCATTATAAGTGGAAAATCTGAGGTAAAGGCTAAAATATTTACTTAGGGCCACACAAATCCCAGGACCAAGTTTGCTAAATTTCCAGATATTTTCTAGATACAACCATGCAAGTTTGTATTAATTATCTTCTTGCTACTTATCAGATATTTTTTAAAAAGGAATTTGCATAATGATATTTATTCCAAGTTAGCTATAAATTGTTTTTCTAACAAATGTTGTGCACTGAAATATTATACTTTCCTGGATTTTTTTTGACCATGTTAATGGTTCTACAGGTAAGGTTAATGAGATAATTAGTATTATATCGTAAATCCACCCTGCATAAAGATTGCTTCCTTTTACTGTTCTAATTTCAAAACAATTAATGTCCTAATCTTCTTATAAAGTAGTTCAAATTTGAAATGATTTGAACTAATGCAATTATTGTAATCAATATAAGTATTGAGATGCCATAATAATAAAATATTTTAAAAGTGCCAGTAATTATACAAAATTCTGTGTGTGTGTGTGTGTGTGTGTGTGTGAAAAGACAGACAGAGATAGAGACAGAGAGAGGACGAGAATAAATATGTCAGGGTTTCCATAAAGAGAGTCGCTTTGTAGTACATGAGACATTTACAAAATTCATGCCGATTTATGAGTCAGCCATTTTTGTTTCTGCTGTGTTCAACATCTTGCATTTGGTCATGTTGGATTGCCTACCATTAATACACTGACTTTATCTGGTTCCATTACTACTGGGTCCTTCCTAAAGAAAGGTTTTATCAGTGTTAAGGAAAGGGAATTAGGGGTGCCTGGGTGGCTCAGTCAGTTAACCATCTGGTTCTTGGTTTTCACTCAGGTCATGATCTCACAGTTCATGAGTTCAAGCCCAGTGTCAGGCTCTGCACTGATGGTGCAAGGCCTGCTTGGGATTCTCTCTTCCTCTCTCTCTGCCCCACCCCACTTGTGCTCTCTCTTTCAAAATAAATAAGCTTAAAAAATTTTGTTTAAAGAAAGAAAAGGAATCAATTCCATAGGTTAAAAATTCTGCATCTATGGCACACAAAGCTTTTCATAAATAAGACTTTTTATTCTGTTAAATACATATTTTTTCTAATATTCTATTATTAGAGGCACCTTACAGGAGCTTAAATAGGAGAAAGAAATAGTTTGCTGAATGATAGCAAAATGAAATGAACATTTGTCCACATATACATGCAGTTGCTTTCTATTCGGCTATCCTGAAATAGAAATTTACACAAAATGTTGATTCAAACAATAAGCCACTATTATTGATGATACTCACACCTAATATTCTTTTTTTAAGTTTATTTACTTATTTTGAAAGAGAGAGAGAGCCAGTGCATGTGTGCGTGCACACACACAAACACACACAAACACACACACACACACACACACACACACACACACACAATCAGGGAGAGGCAGAGAAAGTAAGAGAGAGAATCTCAAGCAGGCTCCATGCTATCAGCACAGAGTCCAACTCAGGGCTCTGTCTAACTGTGAGATCATGACCTGAGCCAAAATCAAGAGTTGGACGCTTAACTGACTGAACCAATGAGGCACCCCTAACACCTAATATTTTTATTCATTACCCACAAAATACCTTGAAGCTGAGAGGTTTGATCATATCTGTGCTCCACACTAGTGATCACCAAACTACGGCCCCCACCAAATCTGACATGATGCTCATTTTTCCAAATAATGTTTTATTGGAACACGGTCATGTCCATTCAGTTACATATTACCTGTAGCTGTAGCTGTTTTCATGCTACAGTGGCAGAAATGAGTAGTTGTAACATTGATAAAGTGACCCACAAAACTGAATACTTACAGAACAAAAGATATGTTGACCCCTTTTCTACACAACAAATATGTTCAATGTTTCTTCTACCAATAATATTCAAGTAATAAATAAGCTAAATGTGTTTTGCCAAACTTCCTTTCCTCTGCACCCATTCATTCAACATTTATTTAGTTCCTACTATAAGCCACACACAGTGACCTCTTTGTATGAGATCTCTAATGTACATACACTAAAACTCGGTGAGAGTTCTCCTAGCCACAATATTTAAAGAAGAAATGCTCTCATTCCAAAGTGAATTTTCAATGCTTTATAGCCATTAATATTTGCTTCCTGATCATCCCTTGCCTGACTTTAAAGTTTGGAACTAAATAACTAGATGAAGATTGTATCTCTTCTGGGTTTAGTAGCACATGCCTCACAGAAGAGGCATGTGCCTGTGTCTGACCAGCTCATCCCAGCCTCCACTTGACCTTCTCCCACCCAACCCTGAGAAACCTTTCACTGAGCACAAGTTGAAAAGTACTGCTCTAGGGGCACCTGGGTGGCTCAGCTGGTTAAGCATCTGACTCTTGATTCTGGCTCAGGTCATGATCTTGTGGGTTGTCGGATGGAGCTCTGTGTCGCTCTGCGCTGACAGTGCGGAGCCTTCTTGGGATTCTCTCTTTCCGTCTCTCTCTCTGCCCCTGCCCTGCTCACACTCTCTCTCTAAAAATAAACAAACAAACTTTAAAAAAAAGCACTGCTCTAGTCCATTCCTTTATGTCTATAAATCAAATAAACTACAGACCAATAGGGATCTATGCCTAATTTTAAAGGTCTTTAAACCAAAAAAATTCCATAGTCTTCTAAAAGTAGCTCATTTCAACGTCCACCAATTTCTCCAATGAGAAAGCCCTTTCCCTTGTCTTGTTCTGTTTAAATTCACTCACTTCTACCTATCTTCAGGGAGCTGACAAGTACTTTGTAGTATTCTCAACTCTGAATAACATGCTTCTGTGATTAGCAAGTGTAGGGAGGTCAAATCTTTTGGTTTCTTTGAGCTAATAAAAGAAACACTTCCGTAATGAACAAATGTGCTATGAGAATTCTTCTCATACTGGGGAATTCTGCTCATTCTCACAAATTAATTCCCACATTAAAGTTCCTCAGAAAAGTCCTTTGAATGTCCTTTTAAAGATACTGAAGGTGTAGTGGTCTAACGAGAAGCTGTTCCATACAGATGACCATACAGGTGACAGTTGGTTTCTTGTTGCCCACTTGTTGTTCACTACTCAGTTTGCCGGTCCCTTGGAAATACAAACACTCCTAGAGACCCAAGAAATCAAGGGAACAGAGCCTGGCTCTTTGAAGCTGCTAGACTTAGTTGAGCCACTGTGTCCCAGATGAATTCACAAACCCCAGCCACTTACTACACAGCATGAAGACAGGTGAAAGAAAATAAGTACATCAATGTAAACTCATCATTGTTTCCGGGAAAGAAACACAACTTACGCTTTGCTTGTCTTTATACATAAAACAGGGCCTTCCATTTAAATTTCAGCAATAGGGGCACCTGGGTAGCTCAGTCAGTTAATCGTCTGACCTCGGCTCAGGTCATGGTCTCACGGTTCGTGAGTTTGAGCCCCGCGTTGGGCTCTGTGCTGGAAGCTCAGAGCCTGAAGCCTGCTTTGGATTCTGTGTCTCCTTCTCTCTCTGCCTTTCTCTCTCTCTCTCAAAAATAAATAAACACTAAAATTTTTTTTTAATTTCACCAATAATTACAATGAGAGACTCCACTGTGTCACCATGTTTACAGAGTCAAATTGCTAATTAGAGAAACAGTAAAATAATTTATGATACAATTAGACCCAGATACTATTCCTTCTGCTATAGTCACCAAAAAACTAACCTGGGGTAAGCACTGGCCTAGACATGAAATGATTTTGAGTGAATGACCGTGGCTATTTACAATGCACCAGAATTACGGAAATGTTCTGAATTTGATCTGAAGTCCTTGGAAAATAGAATACTCTTAAAATAGCACAATTCAGAAAAGTAAGCCCAGGAGCAACAGAATTGGAACCTACTCAGTAAATACTGTTGGGCTCTGAGAGAGTGGCACCAAGCCACTGGGCCTCACAGCAAGTTTCCTACTCCAAATGGCAAGCCCTTTTAAAGCTATACATCTACTTCAATCCATTCATCCATCAGCAATAAAACTGTTTTGATGGGATTGATTTAATACTTGAGAGAGTCCTGAATTTGATAAATGCATGACAGCTGCTTATTTTGGCCTCTTTTGCAAAGCTGTAGCTAGCATTGTTTGGCCTCTTTTGCATAGCTGTAGCTAGCTCTAGATAGAAAGTCCATTTCTTCCCTTTGTTTCATTTACCAGAATATATTCAGGGTAACTGTTACAAAGAGCAGAAAAGAAATGGTTCCTAGAGTCTTTTTAGCACAGAGGTTGGGTACCATGCTGGAAACAGGCAGAGTCGCTGGACCTGGTGCTTAGAGCATAGTCTCTTTATAGAATAAGAAATAACATACCAATGTCACCATCCACAGACAGACCCTCCCTTCGTTCTCTTCAACCCCCTTCAAGTCATGAGAAGTCTCTTACCTTGTTTCTTCCAGCTACCATGGCTATCATTTTTGGATGACCCTCCCAGGCTACAGGAATGTTTTTGAGTTTCCTCAAGATGGCAAAGGCCTCTCACCCATCCCTAACTGACTGTTCATTCCCAACCACTTACTTGACATTTCCTCCAATCACAAACACCCAGGATGTTGTGTTTCTTTGCAGCAAGTCCAGAACTATCCCTTGGTGGCTTTATATCATCAATTAGAGATTAAACATATTCTTTAGATTAAGTGGCACAAAGTAAACACAGGCATTGCTGAATACCCTCCACTCAAGTTAGGGAGGTGGAGGGTTCCTTGCTGACCACAGATGCAGTGTGGTGAGCTAATGCTCCTTAGCTGAGAAGGTACAGTATAGTTTGCCCTGATAGCTTTCATTGACTAAAAGCACATAATCATACAATCATACTTGGATAAGGAGAAAATATACATTAACAGTATACTCTAAAAGACTACTATATGTACACATTTATACTTTTATATTCATTATACATTTTTATTTCATCCTATAAACTTCAGGAAAATATTTTCAGAAACACATACTATTATACCAAATCAAGGTGATGTAAAATATGATATGCGTATTCTCCCTGGAAAATGCTTCAGATTTTTGAGAAAGACAGTTTAACTCTTCAACTCTGCCTCTTAAATCTTCATTCCAAATTCAAGGGCAGTTTCAGAGGTCACTTTTTGCAGCAGCAAAGCTCTTACTCTGCCTGTGTTATTTCAGTGGGAAGCCTCTGGAAGACAGCTCTCCTTCACAGCTCAGGGGAGAAGGGTTCATGCCATTGGTGACACAGGTTCACTAAGACAAGGGAGGGCAGGGGGCAGGAGAAATAGTCGGATGGAAGAAGACAGACTGGGGGCTAGACTAGGCTGGGGGAGGGGGGGGAGGCATGCAACGGAGGAGCGGGTGCAGTGGTCTCAGCCCTTATGATGAGGGCACTGAGATGGGTGTGAGGCTGTCTGATCTGATCTGCAGGGCAGGGAACCTCTAGAGAAGCAGATGGCAATAGAGTGTTAGGGGTCTGAGGGCTTCAGCGGCAGCTGTAGGAGATCTGTCTGTACAGTTCTGCACAAGCAGCCAACACCCTGGGGGAGGGACTGCACACAGGTCAGGCAAGCAGTCTTTGGTTTACAGAAGAGCAACTAGGTAGCTAGCCCCTGGACTGACAGAGACGGTGGAGGCAGATAACCCTGTGGCTAGGGGAACCACACCTAGGGCTCCCAGGGCTCAGGTGATGGATAGTCGTGGTCCTGGAAGAAAAGAGATGCACGCAAGAAAGGGAAATGGAGAGTTTCATGAAGAGACTATTTTCAACGGAGGGGACGGGGTTAAAGAAACCTGACCGGGGACCCACTGTGCTGCCAAGTGAGGCTGAGGGAGGAGTTAACACTGGGCCTGCTGGGTCAAGGGCAAGGAGCCTGTGGGAATTGTCTCTCAGGGGGTTTTGACATAGAGAGCTGTCGGGGTGGCTATAAGAGAGGGCCACCAAACAGAAGGTGCGCCCCCTGAAGGAGGAGCAGAGCCACTGCCAACGCAGGCCGGGCAGGGAGTGAGCCCAGGCGCACACAGACACATCCTTGTCTTCTGTTCCGTGGCCAGATGCAGCAGAGGGGATGGGAGGGGATACACTAGACAGCCCTCAGAGCACAGCTCAGGATGCACACGTGTGGCGAATGAATTTGCTGGGACAAACTGAGAACATACAAGCACACCCTGGGAGAGAAGGACACAGAAGCCCAGAAGTCACACTTTGCACCCCTCAATGTGAGTCCGTGGAGATACACCTGCTTCCGGTGGGAGGGAGTTTCTTAATAATCTAGATTATATTCTTTCCCCTCCCCCACCTTCCAGTTGGACCAGGTACTGGAGCTGGTCTGAAGTCACAAGTGGGAATCATCACCGCATTTATAGTGAAGCAGAGGAGACGGAGGCAGGGAAAGTAGGAGAGGGGTGACCAGCCAATACAGCTCTCAGTACCCGACAAATCTCAAAAGTATGTCCATTCTAATACTTGTACTTGATTCTTTTAGCGGGTCAGGTCAGCATTTTCACGTTTTAAGCACCATTCAGAAAGCTGAGGAAATTTAGACTGCCCAATAAGCTGCACCAACTCCCCCACTTGCAGCATATTGGCCACATGAATCACAAAGAAATTTGGTTAGAAGAAAATCTACTACCATTAGAAGAAATTTCTGTTCAAAGGAGCCTGGGGAAGTCTCCTTCACCAGCACAGAGCACACCTCGGCACCTCCCTCCCCCTGGGCTGGAGCCGTTCTCACTGGGGGGGGTCAGGTGCCACTGACTCCAGCAGGTGTCATTACTGTAGACTGTTTCCTCCTGCTGCCCTTCCCTAGTCACCACTGATGCTGGAGAAGAGAACATGTAAACAGCTAGTGCTGGCCACGGCCAAGGCTACTGCCACTTCCCTGGTCTCTTTCTTTTAAAGCTCCCCCAGCCAATGGGTTCCCTTCCAGCTCCCCCAGTTGCAAAAGTTGCTTGCCTGCTTGCTTAATTAGGCTTATTTAGCTTCTAGGCTGTAGAAGTTCAGACCACAGTAAGGGATTCAAGGCTGCCACTCCCCCAGCACAATCAGCAGGGTCCCACCATGGAGCCCCCAGCACCTCAGCTCTCTCCTGCCTTCCTTCTCTACCAGGTACACCTAGAGAGCTGCAAAGGGCCTCTGTCTTCTCTCTTGTTTGATATCGCAGTCCTGGTGCTAAATATCCATCTCTGCTTTTCCCTTCACTACCTTTACCCACTAGGGTTCTTCAGTAAACATAAGTGTCATGAATGCTTTGCAAAGGTGACATGATGTCAAAAGATATTAAATTGGTGGCAACAATCACATCTGTGCTCATAGTCTCACTTCGTCTCATGCTACACAGCTTGATAGGCTCATAAGAGAATCTGGGACCCTCCAAAAGCAGTTTCTGGAATAGCAACACAAATTGTTACCATTATAATAAAAAGTCAGTATTTATTGAGACTAACTAGGTCCCATACATTAAACTGTGTGGTTTATACATTTATCTTTAACCTCCACAGCAGCCCAAAGTACTATGTATTGTTATCTTCATTTGAGAAATTAGGTTAGAGTGTTTAGATAAATATCCCCCAAGATTAACAGCTAGTAAATTGTAAAGACAGGATTTGAATTCGGGTGTCCCGGACAGGGTAATCTTAGTTCCTGAAATGCCTCCTGACCCATTATGAGCCTCTGCTGTAAGGGAGGACCAATGCGTCTTACTATGCAGAGGAACAGGAATATATTCATTTAAAACAATAATAATGTCCTGAAACTAATGTAACATTTGTGTCAACTCTACCTCAGTAAACAGATAAAGAACAATTCCAAATAATGGAATTCATAGCATCATGAATGTGAAAATAAAATGTCTCAGTAAACAAGGCATGTGGGTCTGATTTTTCACCTCATTCATATCTGTGTATTCTCAGACGCATTTCTCAGATGCATTATTCTCTTGGAATACTACATAATTTACATATTTGCCTTTCACAGCACTTCTGGAACTATTTAAAGTTCAGAAAAATTATTCATCTCACAGCCTCATTGGTACATTAATTATTATAAAAATTATTAATTTAGTATTTGTATTTAAGTTGGAAAAGTCCTTTCCCTAAAGCGCCATTTCCAGTTTCTGATCTTTTTTTAAAAGTTTATTTATTTATTTTGAGGTGGGGGAAGGGGCAGAGAGACAAGGAGAGAAAGAATCTCAAGCAGGCTCAGCACTGTCAGCGTAGAGCCCAACATGGGGCTCGAATTCATGAACCTGGACCATGAGATCATGATCTGAGCAGAAATCAAGAGTTGGATGCTTAACTAACTGAGCCACCCAGATGCCCCTCCAGTTTCTGATCTTAAGCGTGTCCAACAGAGCTCATGACTGCTGTCCACATGGGCCCTCCAAGATGTCATGACACGTCTTCCTAGCTTTCTAACACCCCACTGTGATGCACACTCTTTGCCTTCTCAGATCCATAGACATCAGCAGCAGCCCTTGACCAACTCAACTGTACTATGACCTCTTTTTTGAAGACGTTTTTCTAAATGACTACAACTCCATCCCTTTAATGCTCAACAGAACATCTTTCCTGCCTTTCCTCTCCAGTCAATGCAGAGAGTACCCCTGACATTATACTCTATTACTATTCACTGCTTACTCTGATGTTACGTACCATTTGCTTATTTTTCTGTACCCATTAGCATTTTATTAGTTTGTCCCTAATTATGATAATTTAATGGACTAAACATGGAAAGAAAAGCAACACCACAGGAGTATAGAAGATGTAAAGAAGGTGGCGAGGGGTGTCGAGCAGAGGGAGGTACTTGGGGAGTTATAATAACAGCTGTTGACTCAGGCCACCCAGTGCCCTAGAGGCTGACTCCAAAATTGGTTTACATACTGTATAGCAACACAGCCCATGCCCACACCCTCCCTCATTTAAAGGCTCAGCCTACCAGAGACTCCAGCCCAAGGTTCTGTATTACAGAGCTATGCTTGAAAAAGGTAGCCTGGCCTGGCAGGTCGTGATGAAAGCAAGGCAGAGCAGCCAGTGTCGATGTCCTTTACATTGATGACTTTGACCAGAGGAGTCAACAGGAACATCAGCAGAGACCAGCAATTCCCTCAGGAAGCCAGGCAATGCCCAGTCTCTCTTCCCCCAGCCAAGACAGTCTGAGTCCAGAGCTTACAAACTAAGTGCCACACAGGCAGAGCAGGTGATGTAAATGAGTGAGGTGATCTGGAGTGTGACAATCAGGAGTACACCTGCAAACTGTAGCGTTCCTTCCCAGCAGAAAGAGCCAGCCACTTCTCAGTTTACCCCACTTATTACCATATAGGATTGTGGTCTGTGTTGCCAGCTCCTCTGATTTTCCCAGAGAACTCAGAAACCCAGATTTTCATGTGAAGTCTGCCAGTTTTGAAATGTTATTGGCAATCTTTACCTATTTTTAAACTACATGTGCCCTTGACACGCAGGTGTGACCTAAAGACTGACAGTTTGCAACCCCTGCGTGGTGCCCAAAAATCAAGGTCAGCTTCTTCTTTCTTTACATGCTCTTACTGCTTTTTCTCTGCCTTCTCCTCCTCTGTGCTGGCTCACATCATCCTAATCCTTCCATCCAAACCCTTGCTCCCTTCGCTAATGCTGTCCTTTTAGCAAAATTCCACTTCATGATTATATAAAAAGACCCAACCCCCCGGATCAAACACAGCAATTTATGGAAAATCAAAATGAGTAAAAATTTTTAAACCTGGCATTAAAAACCACCTAGTAGACTCCTCTGTCTCCTGAAGCCACTTTAGATGTATTAATATTTCAAAGGTTCATACTTGAATTTATTTTTTATTCCTATTTGATATTGCCTCATACATATGTGGTCTTTTTCTCTTTAAATTCTTGAGGTGAAAGGGTCGCTTCAGCTTCTCCTGTTCAACCACTTCCCAGAGGCCCCCTAGTTCCTCTCCACAAACGTAAACATGCTAACATTCCAGTCCTCTCTCTTTGGAGTCAGCTGACAGCGGTTCCAGAAGGCCCTTTGGACTTTCTGGGGGTTCTAACCTGTCTGAGGAACCATGACTGTGACTGGAAGCTCTCTGAGGGGGTAATTCTGCAGATATTTACCTAGCACCTCAGCAATGCAACTCTATGCCAACACTGAGAGGTGTTTTCATCCCACATTTCCTGGATTCGTCCTGAGTTCTGGCCATTTCACAGAAAGAAGATGTCAAAAACAGGGCCAATCTTGCATCAAGAGAGAGTAGGTGATCACCTATATGCTGAAGATTTAGTAAAAAAAAAAAAAAAAAAAAAAAAAAAATACAATTAAAATGAAAAACTTCCCTACCTGTTCACGATGGCTAAAACCTCAGGCCAAGTTTTTCATTCCACCATGGAAGTGCGGGAGACTGTTCCCCAGGGAAAAGCATCAGCAAACATCAGTCCATCCTGAGGGGTAGATACCAGGTGTCAGGAATTTTCCTGAAAAAGCAAGAGGCCAGTGAGGAAAGATAGGGGCCATGAAGTCAGCGGGAGTCCCCACAAGGAAGGGACGAGGAACCTGAGAAGAGAGACTGGGCGGCCACTGCACAATTTTGACTGGATTTCTTTCCTACTGTCCTCCCACTTCACTCCTCCAGCAACTCTGGAGCATATTCTGGACCTTTGCCTGCCCGTTGGGGACAATTTGGGGAAATACTTTAATACTTCTTCCAGTCCCTAAGGCAAGATCAAAACCCTAACCCACCTTTCAGCCCCACGACCCCTACACCACCCCAGCATTCAGGCCGCGGACACAGACAACGCAGTAGACAGATGAAATCTGCTGGAGTGTTCTGCTGCTAATTCCTGAGGCAAGCCCTTTCTTGTGGAGGAATTTCACTTTCCTGGTCCAACAGAGATACAACCCAGAGGGCAAACTCCCATGGTGGGTATAATTCTTTGGGTGAAATGTTTAGAAGAGTCCTGCCAACACAAAGCAGCAATTTCCATGCAAATTCATGCCTATGGGGGAAAATGCAATTGGCCCAACAACCACACTGATGGGACCTCCCCTTCCCACTCCAGTGGGGTGTAGAGGCACGGCTTGAAGGAAGAGATCTATCTGTTCAGCTTTTCTCCCTCTGAGCGTGCCAAACATAAACGACTCCTGTGTTTCGAAGGGGTGTTACTCCCCACTGCTGCTCAATGACAAGGACTGCGTGGAAATGGGAAGTCAAGTTCCCCCTCCTTCTCAGCGGGATCACAAGAACAAAGGCAGTGTTTTGTTGTTTTTTTTAAGAAAGAAAGAAAGAGTCAGGGCATTCATGTTTTGTGAAACCAAAAAGGCTGGTTTACCATGTGGAGTTTACAGAGAAAAATCATCACCATCAACATCATCATCATCATCATCATCATCATTCACTAACTTTGGTTAATTGGAGGGGACGACAGTGCTTGAACCCACCCATATCGATTCTGATAGGCACGCTGGGGCAGTGGCAGATGTAGTGATGGAAAGAGTTCAGGATCAGTAGATTGTTCTGGTCTCCACCATTAATATCAAGACGAACTGGGGGCAAATTGCAATAAGTGTGATGGAGCTGAACTAGTTCAGGGGTGTTTAAGTTGAGGTACAGGTACACTTGCCCTGGTGCATGAAGACTTTCCAAGGGAAGCGATAACTTTGGGGAATCAACTGGTAAATCTTCAGTCCTCTTTTCTGAAATTAATTTGTCTAAGATCATGCCACAAGGACTTTTTTCCTCCAGTAGTTCTCTTTCTACTTTGCAAGGAAAGCATACCCTTCGCCCACCACGGTCCTACTCAGGTGCGTTGTCCTGGGGTGTCAGAACATCCATGGCTTCCTTCTGAGGGAGAGTCCTTTGAGAGAAAGGCAAGAAAGATTCAGAAACATATTGAAAGCAGGAGAAAAACTCATTGTGAGCCTCTTTTGTTCCTTCTTCCTTCCCCTCACTTCCTTCTTTTCTTCCTCCACTCTTTTTTTTTTTTAACTTTATATGTTCTATAGTTTATTTGGCATGTAATGAGTGTGAGATGCTCTTCCTTCACTTCTTAAGAGTCAGAATTCAGGAGCAAGATTTCAAAGGGTTGCATGCTAACACCCTTCTCTGAATTAAAAAATGAAGTGAGATTTTTTTTCTGACATAAAGCAAGTCCAATTTGGCAGAACAGTTTGACAATAAGGACTAGCTTTGCCAATTAATTTATGTGATGGACACTCTCCATAAAGTTAATGAGCTAAATCTGCAGCTCCAAAGTTTTGATGAAAATATATTTTAATCACAGATATGATATTCAGGACATTATCTAATATGTACTTTCCAACTACTTAAATTTATGATAAAAAATTTTAGATGTCAACTCAAAAAGAACCTTGCAGAATTCTTTCATGGAGTATATGAGCAAAAAACAAGACTGATGCCACTAGTCAAGCTGGTTCTTTCCAGGTCAGAGTGCTCGTGAATTTTCTTGGTATCTTCTCTTTCCCCCTCTCTCTGCACCCAGTTCCATACCTCACTCTCCCTACCTTACTTTACTGCCTTCTCAGTCATAGCATTTGAGAGTCCTTGGTCACTAGTGTTCAGTATCCTTTTCAGCCCCCACAAATTAAAACACACCTGAAAAAAACAGAAAAGAAGAGGGAGAAACTGTGGGAGCCGGGCATAAAGTCCCCAAAATATTTCCTAAATAATTCGACCATCTTACAGATGAGGGGACCAGGAAGAACAGACTGGATATCTCAACTGTTTCATAAAAATATAATGAACTCATTCTGTTCCCCATCTCCCCGTTGGACTAATTTAATATTTCCTTCCCACTCAAAAGAGATAGATATGATATTCAAGGCCAAACAAAGTAGCAACTTTTCTTTTTAGTCTCTTTTTTTTTAATTTTATTACAGTTGACATTTAATATTAGTTTTAGGCATACAACATAGTGGTTCAACATTTACAGACATTACAAAATGATAGCCATAGTCTAGTCACCATTTGTGGCCATACAAAATTCTTACAATATCATTCACTATATTTCTTATGTTGTACTTGTCATCCCCATGACTTATTTATTTTATAACTGGAAGTTTGTACCTCTTAATCCCCTTCACCTATTTTCCCATTCCCTCATCCCCTCCCCCTCTGGAAACCACCCATTTATTCTCTGTATTTATGAGTCTGTTTCTGGTTTTTGTTATTTGTTTGTTTGCTTTGTTTTTTAGATTCCACATATAAGTGAAATCATGCAGTATTTGTCTTCGTCTGACTTATTTCACTTAACATAGCACCCTCTAGGTCCGTTCACGTTATCCTAAATTGCAAGATTTTCTTATTTTTAATGGCTATGTAATATTCCATCATGTAAATACACCACATCTTTATCCAGTCATTCATCAATGGACATCTAGGTTGCTTTCATATCTTGACTATCATGAATAATGCTGCAATGAACACAGGGGTGCATATGTCTTTTCAAATAGTGCTTTCAGTTTCTTCGAGGAAACCCCCAGAAGTGGAATTACTGGATCACATGGTACTACTATTTTTAGGTTTTTGAGGAAGTTCCTCACTGTTTTCCAGAATGCAACCTTTCTTTTTAACTTTGTTTGTAATGCATTCCAGTGACACATTTCTCTTTTTTTTTTTTTTTTGTCCACAGTGACCACTGTTGGATGTAAAGATAAGAAAAAAGTACTTAGATGTATAGATAAAGATAGATACATGTAGAAGCAGAGGTAGAGATATCTCCGATTCCCTTTGCTTTGTTTATGGAAGGCTGGAATGATGAGAATGTCTATTGTTATCAACAAACCTCAGAAAAGGAGATAAACTCCTGATGGCTCTGATTAGCTACACTAGCCAGTTGGCTTTTGCTCTAGACAAAATTTAAAAAATTTTCATCCCATGCCCCTTTGGTCATCTGGTGAATCCTTCTTTTTTTTTTTTTCCCCCCAGTGTGGCTGTATACTTTTTTGTTCATTGTGGGAACACTTAACATGAGATGTACCTTTTAACAAAATTGTTTACATGTACAATACACTTAAAAAGAACATTTGTATTGCATTATACACTTAAAAAGAACATGTAACATAAGGTCTACCCTCTTAGTGAATTTTGATGTATGATGTATGTACAGGACTGTTAGCTATAGGCATTATGCTGTGCAGTAGATCTCAAGGACTTCTTCATCTTGCATAACCAAAACTTTGTGCCTTTTGACCACCATCTCCCATTTCCGTCTCCTCCACTGCCAGCCTCTGTTACCCAGCATTCTACCCTCTGCTTCTGTAACCCTATTTCATATTCCTCATGTGAGATCATATAGTATTTGTCTTTCTGTTTCTGGCTTATTTCACTTAGCATAATGCCCTCCCAATCCACCCATCCATTCAATTCAAATGGCAGGATTTTCTTCTTTTTTAAGGCTGAATAATATTCTGTTGCATAAATATACCACATTTTCTTTATCCATTCATCCACCAATAGACATTTTGGTTATTTCCATATCTTGGCTATTGTGTATAGTACTGCAATTAACATGGGAGTGCAAATATCTCTTTAGGATCCCCATTTCAATTCTTTGGGAGGTGATTACATAGACCTCTTCTCAGAATACATAAAACAAATGAGTAACATTGCAAAAGCAGATAAATATCTTAAAAGACTGTTATCAAAATATTTTTAAATGCAATTTTGTGACATAGTAATATATGTGCTTTTTAATTAATGTATTAAATAGCAGGATCAGCATATTATCCTGGAATAATATCTATCATAATTTTAAAGTAGTCATGGGGTGCATGGATGGATCAGTCAGCCAAGCATCAGGCTCTTGATTTCGGCTCAGGTCATGATCTTGCAGTTCATGGGATTGAGCCCTGTGTCGAGCTCTGCACTGATAGAGTGGAGCCTGCTTGGGATTCTTTCTCCCCCCCTCTCTCTCTGCCCCTCCCCTGCTCACTCTCTCTCTCTCTCTTTCTAAAAATAAATAAATAAACACTTAAAAATATATAAAGTAGTAATTAGTGTAAATGATATTTTGAAATACCTGCAACAACTGTAATATGTTATAAAATATATATATAATTTGGTGATGATTCACAGATACTGCCAATATTGCTGGCGTTTGTTGGCTATATATATAATAAAAGAAAATGTTACATTTCAATTAGAGCTTAGTGTAAATAAAGACTTCTGGTTTTTTTTCCCCATCTAAATTCATGGATACCCTGCTCTAAATAAACTGTGATTCAGGAAATATTTTGAAGGCCTTCCTACCTTCCTTTTTCTCCCTCTTTACTATTCTGGTTGACTCTTCCCTCCCAGAGCACCTACCCTAGGGTAGTTTCGATTAGCTGATGTAATGGCTCATGAACAACCACCATTCATTGACTGGCTACCATTTTGCATACATTACTTGTATGCCTTATAACAACCGTCCAAGATATTTTATGAATGAAACAACTGAAGCTCAGAGAGGTTAAATAACTTTCCCAAGGCAGCAAAGCAGAAGATTTGGTATTTAAACTCAGGTCTATATGGCTTAAAGCTTCTTCTCATTTCCACTACTTACACTGCCTCCTTTGGACTTAGAAATTTTGCATCTTAATAGGGAGTATAAAAACCAAATACCTTCAAGAAATAGATTTGTAATGGAATTTCAGGCATGATCAGAGGTAGAGCTATTCAGAAATGAGAAGTCTTTAGATACTCTCTACATCTTGCAATACCAGTGACTCTTCTCACTCACGGCCCCATTTCTGCAGAGAGGTAAGGAACAGGGTCAAACCATAGAAATCTATCCCTAATCCCTGTAAGGGCTGCACAAGTTACAGAATGTGTGGGCAGACAGAATGCTTTAATACCTTTGAAAGAAAAAGAGAGATTATGAAAAAGATATTTTTAACCTGGCTGACATTGTCAGCAGAGTTCTAGATGCATTCTGGGTGTTTTGTTTTAATTACTCCAGACATAGTTAAGAAACTATGATCTCTACCTTATAAAGGAAGAACTGCGTGCCAGAAATGATTAAGAAAATGACATGGGGGGCACCTGGGTGGCTCAGTCAGTTAAGTGCCGGACTTCAGCTCAGGTCATGATCTCACAGTTTGTGGGTTCAAGCCCCACATTGGGCTCTGTGCTGAAAACTCAGAGCCTGGAGCCTGCTTTGGTTTCTGTGTCTCCCTCTCTCTCTGCCCCTCTCCCACTTTCTCTCTCTCTCTCTCTCAAAAATAAATAGACATTGGGGCGCCTGGGTGGCTCAGTCGGTTGAGTGTCCGACTTCAGCTCAGGTCACGATCTCACGGTTCGTGGGTTCGAGCCCCGCGTCGGGCTCTGGGCTGATGGCTCAGAGCCTGGAGCCTGCTTCCGATTCTGTGTCTCCCTCTCTCTCTGCCCCTCCCCCATTCATGCTCTGTCTCTCTCTGTCTCAAAAATAAATAAACATTAAAAAAAATATTTAAAATAAAAATAATAAAAATAATAAAAATAATTAGACATTAAAAAATTAAAAAAAAAAAGAAATAAAATGACATGGAGGGCTTTCCACATCTGTGCAACTTCACCATGGCTTTCTGTTGTTACAAGTAGATTTCCCAAATCCTAAAAGGAAGAAAGTGTTGGGCAGAGGAAGGAGGGCGTCTGAAACACTTTCACAGACTAAGTTCGCAAACAACTTGAAGACAGCGTCCTCGCATCAGACTATAAGCCTCCCACGGGAAGGGATCGCATCTTTGGCATGTCTATACTCCTGAGCAGCCAGAGCAGGGTCTGGAACAGAAGAGGCTCACAGTGATTGTTTAACTGAACTAGGGCAGTACCAGCCTGGGAACTTCCTGTGTAACCCTTCAGGGCATGCAGGCATTTCCCTGTCAGTAAAGGACACTCAGTGCTTCTAGCAGGTTGGTTTCCAGGCCATAAACATCTGGACAATGCTGTCTTATTAACCATTGAGATGATGCACCTCTTTATGTCTTCCTTTTATCCTTCTCTCCTACCATGCTTCTTTCTACTTTAAGGCAGAACTGGTAAGTATTATACCTACTACAACCTCTGGATGACAGATCTCATCTGACTTTTTACTAATATTTGTCAGGCTCAAACATATGGTATTCTATTGAATGCATTAGAAAATTAAGATGGATGGGAATGGTTTATCTCTAATGTTTTTTATACCACAAACATTACAAAAAAAAAATCTGCACTAGTGTCCAACTAAATTTTCTCCAGTCTGCCTTATCTAGCATTAAGTCTAAGAAGCCTTACAACAAATATTCATTAAGCACTTATTCTGAGCTTTGTACTATTCTAGGTACAAGGAGTAGGGAATACAGTGTAATAAGTGCTGAGCAGCAGTATCAGTGAAGATCTACAAATGAACAAAGAAGTAATACATTTTTGTAGCACTTCCTATTTTTTAAATTACTTTCACACATACTAGCTCATGTTTTTCTCAAGGCCACGTTTCGTTCCCTAGGTGGTAAGTACAGCAGGTATTATTAGCAAGTATTAACAAGGCCGTAGAACTTGCCCAAGTTCTGGCAGTGTGTCAGTAGGAGACCTAAAACTAGAATCCAAACCACAAAGATCTAGCCCAGTACTTGAGACACAATCTTCACAATCCATTCCTTCTCCAGGCAGATTGCTTTCCCATATAACCAATGTCATTCCATAAAACTGCATATATTCTGAGATCTCATAATCCCACTCACAATGGAGACCTCTATCGTTCGACATCTGCCCAAAAGTTCCACATGCAATTATTCTGCCAGGTCAATGAATAGAAATGGTTAACAAACTATGAATTCATACTTAGGGATTCCACTTATCTGTTGTTGGTGATTTTGTCTATCAGGAATTTGGGCTGGGCTCAGCTGGGTGATTCACCTATTCCACATGATGTTGATGGTGATCATGCTGCTGCATTCAGCTGACAGATGGCCTCAATCACATGTCTGGCACCTTATAGGGGAAGGCAAGTGGCTGTAACACTGGGACTATCAGCCAGAGCACCTGAACATGACCCTGCCAGTATGGCAGCTTCAGGGTAATAGGACTTCTTGCCTAGAGTCTCAGGGCTCAAGAGTGAGAGGTAGAAGTTCCATGTCTTTTGTGACCTAGCCTCAGAAGTGACATAGCATCACTTCCATAATATTCTTTTGGCCAAAGCAGTCACAAGCCTGTCCCAATTCAACAGAAGAGGCATAGACCCCTATGTCTTCATAAGAAGGGCATCAAAGGACTCATGGCCATGTTTTAAAATACATACGGGTTTCTTATAATTCCTTTTCTTGGCCAAGAGTTATTTCCATTTCCATCCCACCCATTTCTTCTTCTCAGTCACCCAAGTTTTCTAGCCTTCCTCTACCTGTTCTGTACACTCTGAATGTTCCTGTCCCTTGTAGTGTTGCATTGGATGGTCACCTCCTGAATTGTACCCTCATTACACAAGATTCTCAGTCACTGGCTATGGCTACATGAGGTATACACAAGGGACTGAGTCCCCATTACGTTTCCTTTTTCTTTTTTTCCTTTTTAAAAAATTTTTTTATTGTCTAATTTACATCCAAGTTAGTTAGCATATGGTGTCCATTACGTTTATTTAAAGGTGCTGTTGCTGGCTGTTTAGTGCCAGGAATGGCTTTTCTCTCCATTGGTGCTGCTTTTGCATTACTCAGTCCCTGAGGCATCCTGCTACTTCCTTGTACACATGTCAGCTCTGAACTGATCTCTGCCAATTGAAAGTGGACTGTCAGAGTTGAGCCTTTACCAAAAGAGGTTTTGTACTTAACAGTACACTTGAGATTGAAGTGCAAAGTGGATAAGAATACAAGCTTTGGGATCAGAAAGATCTGGATCTCTAATCCCTGAATCATCACTCACCGTGTGACCTTGTCAAAGCTACTTAATATTGCTAAGACTTGGTTTCCTAGTCTGTAAAATGGAGACAAAGAGATATACTTCATAGGGTTGTCAAAGGTATTAAAAGGGACTATGTAGAAAGAGCAATTATCACATTGCCTGTTACTCAGTAAATACCCACTAAATGCTAATGTTAGGAGTAGTAGCAGTGGTAATTAACAGTATCTAACTGGTAAAGGACCATGACGATATAAAGTAAAGTACTCATGAACATGCAAATGAGTTTTTAAAGCTCCAGTCCTTTCTCTATAGGTGCATAAACTGGACTCAAAGAAAATCTGTGTACGAATATGGGTATGGACATAATTATACACGTGTTAAGTCAAAATAATTTTTTCTTTCCACCAGGTATATTTTATTTATATTTCTTAAATGTCCAGATAGGTATTTTTCTATCAGTCATTCACACCAGCTTTTTAAGTAACTTTTACTGAGAGAATCTACCTATCTTGGAAAAGCATTCAAATTCAGTGGTTGGTCTCAGCAGATCACAAAGAATATGGCATGATGAAAATGTCTCCAGGGCATCATAAAGTAACACTTCAATATTTAAGATGGCTGGATTTACTCCAAGGACTGAGACAGACTGCCTATCACCAGCTCAGCTTCAAAATATAGTTCTTGGCTCCAGTCTGCAGTTCAATGAATGTGATCAGTGCAAATACAAGGTGAATAAATCTTAAAGATACTGAACTAAGTTCTTTCCCAAGACAAGAACACAAGGGACAAGACCATCTTGATTAATCGATGCCCATGCTAGTATTTCATCTTGGACTAGCTGATGTGAAAGTTCATGTTATTGACTCCCTACTTGAATCTTCCTTGGAAAAAAGCAATATTCTGCGTTGAATTGGTTATTATCACAACACCATCTCCATAGTTAAGATCTGTCAATATTCCTTTATCTGGGAGATGCTTAAGGTTCAAGGTTTTACTGGTCCTGACATGAAGTAATCTGCATTACAATTCATGTCACTTACACAGTTCAACCTTTCTGGACAAGTAAGAATCCTCCCAACGAGGACTATATTTACCTGCCATTCATCTACAGCTGTGCAGAGGAAACTGGGTGGAGGATAGAGTTAAGGACATTTTAGGGAGTCTGAAATTTTACTTCTCAATAGACAGCAAAGGACTGGAGGAAACATGAAAAGTTCCTAGGTTTGGTGTAAGTAGAGTGTATTAATTACCTAGGGCTGCCATAACAAGGTACCATAAACTGAGTGGCCTATCATCTCATAGTTCTGAAGGCTGCAAGTCCAAAATCAAAGTGTCAACAGGATTGGTTCCTTCTAAGAGCTATGAGGAAGAATCTGTTCCATGGCTCTCCTAGTTTCTGGTGGCCCCAGGCATTCCTTGGCTTATGGCTTCCTAACTCCAATTTCTGCCCCCATCTTCACATAGCCATTTTCTCCTGTGTGGATTTACATCATCTTCCCTCCATGCATGCCTATCTCTGTGTCCAAATTTCTTTTACATAGGGACATTTGTCATATTGGATTAGGGCCCAGTCTAATGATCTCATTTTAACTCAGTTACCTCTACAAAGAACCTATTTCCAAATATTCTGAGGACCTGGGGGTTAGGACTTCAACAAATCCTTTTTGGGAGACACTATTTAATCCATAATATATAGTAGGCAAAACTTTGAGCAAAACAGAATAAGGAAATGGTGCAGTCATATAACAGCAATGGGGGGCCCAGGAAAAATGCCAAAGTAATATAAAATATTCCCGTTCTACTGTTCTAAAACCATCTCTCCATTTGTTAGTCTCCTTTCCTGCAAGCCACCATGTACATCATTCCACTTTCAATCTCTGTAATTCAAAGCAAAGAAAACAGTTCTCCCAGTTCTGTTCTGGGAAATCTAGCTGAACCAAATAGGTTCATCTGTTAGGTACAAGGTTCCCCTGAGTTTTCTGTATTTGTTATTTCTTTAGCAAGAGAATTTGGAATAACTCGCAGCCCCTTGTTTTTTATCTTATTTTGCTAAGAGTAATACATGTGCATGGTAATTATCATTAGACATGCGTTAGTTGTAAATTGATAAAAACCCTTCCAAATGCTGGAACAGTGACCTCATCCTTCTCAGAAGAATGTTTTTCCTCTCTTCACCTCTAGCCTCTACTTCTTAGAACCAACACCACTCAGGAAAGGTTTATATAAAGAACCTACAGTATTTATGATGTTCTTAGGCCATAAATAATGCCTCTGCCACAGACTAGGCTCCTGGAAATGGACTTCCAGTTTCTCTCAAGTACACTTCAAGGAAGAACACTATGAATCTGGGAATATCTCCTTCTTTTACCAAAAGAACATATTTTAAGCTTTTGAACGTCCTAAAGGACTAGCTGCAAATACTGTGTTAGAAATGAGGGGCAAGAGACCACTTAATAGAAACCATACCTGAATCCAACTTTGGATATACGTGCGACTTTGAGATTGTGCTCCACAGCAGAAACAATAATGTAGAAAGTAAAGCCAATGTAAGAACTGTATAGACTCATCTTTTTAACTGCAATCTTCCTCTTAGATTGGGTGCTGAGTTTTGAATATTCCAAAGTCAAAAGAGGAGCCATTGTTCAAGAGATACATAGGGGCACCTGGCTGGCTCAGTTGGTAGAGCATGCGACTCTTGATCTGGAGGTCGTGAGTTCAAGCCCCATATTGGGCATAGAGCTTACTTTTAAAAAAGAGAGAGAGAGGTGTAAAGAAACATTATGGAAAACTGCCTACTCACTAGAATTTATAAATTAGAGTTATAGAATTATAACTAATTGTGATAAATTTGAAAATGAAGTATCAGCATCAAAGCAGCATTTAGTTGCAACATAGTTTTACCTGAGTAATGGATATTACAGAAAATCAAGTTGTGGAAGGTGCATTTACAGCAACAGCAGCCCAAGATTCATGTCCAACATGTAGATTTCTGGATCTTTCAAAAAGTGCCAGCAGGTGCTTGATGAAAGAAAAAGAAATATTAGAATCATCTTCCTCAAACTTGACCTATTAATTTCAGAGATAGAAGTCATTTAGCTTAATTGTTGTTTGGCTACTTGTGCTAGAGTACTAGTTTTAGATATTTTTCTTTCAAGTTCAATTGTAGCTTTATCATACATACATATTTTGTCACATATCATAACATCGATATGTTGTATTAACTGGAATAGTTATGTTGCATGATCTCAAAACTAGGACAGTCCTTTGAGATCATCTAACCTTTCAAAGTGACTTTTACAAACCTATCACTGTATCTCATATAAGCTTCCAACAACTCTGAACGAGAGGTAGAAAAGATGTTATTAACTCAAAAGAATACAGAGGTCCAGAATAGATGTGGGACATGCCCAAACTCACCCGTAAGACAGAGCCAGGCCCTCACACTTCATGCTCTCTGCCATTTCTCATGCCCTTTGCCATTTCTATTTCATGTCTGTATCATCTCCAAACACTTTGCTCACATCTGAGTGACAGTTACTCTCCCCAATCTTTGGCCATAATTCTCAGTAACAGAATCACCCATGATGACAACCACAACCTTTCTCAACTGCTGTCACTTTCAACTCCATCACACTTTAGCCCCAACTTGGGTTTTCCCACCGCTAAGAACTTTTCACCTCTAAGATTTCTAGTCAATTATTTTCTGATACAGTCTCCTCACTTTCTTCTTCCATCCTCACCTCTCTACTCTATCTGCCTTTTGCCATCGTCAGTCAGTCAACAAACACCTATTGAGAACCTACTGCATCCAGGCCTGGGAAATCAGTGGCAGGCTAATTAACTACCAGCCCAGCCTATACTGAATCTCCCCCATCAGCAGAGTCTACCCTTTGACCTCTTAGTCCTTTGGCAGCTCCCCATACCCAGTCCACACTTGCTCTGAAGGCCTCAACAGTCCCCCGGTAATGTATGGTCATTTCAACTTTACCCTCTCCAGCATCCTAAAATTCTTCAGTTCGCTGATCTTCCAATCCCCATATCTGAGTCGATTCATCATTCATATTCTTTGCTCCCATATTGCCTTGCTGCTGGTTAAGATCATAAATCTATGATGACGAGGTCCATCACAAATTCAAGTTCTCCAACTTGACCCAAGACTTTTAAATTACTCCCAGAATTCCAGGAAGAATTTAAAAAAATGGGTGAAAATTTTGAAGATGCAGATTTGGGTTTGAAATAAGATAACAACTTATAATCACATCAGTCAACCAGGAACGAAATAGTAATGAGCTCAGCGTTACTGTTGGTGCTTAAATAAAGTTCAGGAATTCCCAAACATGACTGGCTAGAAGGATCCCTTGGAGAGATTTTTTTGAAATACAGAATCCCAAATCCTACTTCAGATTAGTGAATCAGAACGTCTGGGCGGTGTATTTCTAAAGCTCCCTAGAAAATTCTGATGCAGCCAATCCCCAGACTGACATTAGGGTCCCCTGCGCTATACTATTGACTGTGGTTTTTTTCAGGACACAATGAAAGGGATTTCTTCACTGAAGAGGAGTCTGGGTTGGATGATCAGCCTTTACATTTTATTTCCTCTACTTTTTTTCTCCTCTATCTGAACCCAAAACCTGTTAGTGTTACCTATTGCTTACACTCCTTCTCTGCCCCACATATGGCATTTAGAAGCCCCCCCCCCCCACATTGATGCAGCCTGGAAGCACAATCCCCACGCCCACCCCAGGTCAGCCGTGCCAGTCCAGGATTCGTGCCAGTCTACAAATGGCGGCGATGAATGCACATGTGAATCCTATTCCTTCCACATCCACAAACATGAAGCACCACAACTTCTCTTAATTTTCCCACTAATAAGGACTGACGGCTTGCTTTACACTCCACTGCTCTCTTGCCTCATTTGTAATGACTTTATGTTAGCCAAAATGAATGTTTCTTCATGTCTGCCCTTACAGCAGAAGTAAAGACAAGATGAACATCATGTCTTTGCTGGACTAAACACTTAAATACACTGCTGCTGCAGTGGCCTTGGTGGGTTCTACTGAGTGCAGCTTATGTCACTGCTTTTGAAACATCTTTATGGTCAGTGACAAGATCAAGCATTACCTCCAGTGATGGTAAGATCCAAACAGCCACTTCCAGTAACATCCCTGAAGATGAGTCATGGTCTGATCAGTTGATTTATAATAAACCTCCCCAACATGTATCTTGATAAAAGCAGACCTTTCAGGAGTTTTTTAAAGTTCCCAACACAGCTTTCCTTTTCATACTTTTCAGTTGCCAAATTATACAAAATTAGAACTTTCCTCATTTACTATGGATTTGATCGATTACATAGTCCTTAAAGATGTTACCTGCAGATATAGTTGCTTGACCCCAATTTCATACACACACACAAAAATAGATAATACTCTAAATGTTATCTCTTCTTGTCTTTTTTCATTAAATTGCAAAAGGTTTCATACAGGTCAGCATAGCTGGTGCCTCCTTACTTTCATTTCTGTAACAATCCTCTTCATTATTAATAACAGTTATGGCAATAAAAGTAATAATAATGTCTACATTTCTTCCCAAGAGCACAAAGGTCTTGGCCCTGGGTACCAACATGCACTAAAATATACAACAGAGGCTGTGTATCTTTTTTTTTTTTTAACATCTTGAATGTCTGAAACAATTTTCCCTTAGTTACTATGAAATTTCTAACAATTCCCAGTTACTAAAGGCAAGAGAGTGGTAAATAACAATAATAATAATTTCCTTTTGACCTTTTAACAGAAGCTTCACATTTTCAGTCTTTCAAGTCTCATATACACATCAATCATAAATTCAATGAAATTGAAAAGACACTGGAGAAACACTTCCGTTTTCTTCTTAAGGAAGAATGAAGGCCAGAAATGACATAGGGGTTTTTCTAACAGGGAAAGTACCTAGAGAAGGCAACCATGACTTATCTAGAAGTACACTGTGTTTCTGAGGAAAGATGGGCTTCAGGCCCCCAGTCTGGACTATTCTCACTCTGAATCATTTGCCCTTCCTCTTCCCTTATTAAAACAGGCTTTTGGAAATGCAACTTCTCTTCAATTCATCTGGTAGACCCCTTACTATCAGTGGAATAGACTTTAATATGTTGGTTGTTTTTTTTCCAGGCACCACCCCTACTAATCCACAAGGTGACTGGGTCAAGAGGTGCAGACCAAGTGCTTCTGAAGCACAGAAAGATGAAAATGATTAAACAAAAGCCCCCATTTAGCCCAGACTCTATTTTTTCTTCATTTCAATTTACTAAACACTTACAGAACTTTTACAGTCCTGGAATAAATGCCCTGGAAAATTGAGCCTGGTTGAGGCTTAAATTCTAAGCTTCATAAGGAGATGGAATCCCAGGTGAGGGTGATAACGGAAAAGAGAGCTGAGGCAGGTAAGACTGGGAAGCAAATGCAAGATATTGTCTTTCAAAATTAGCCCCTTCACAAAGAGACAGTCTCCCAGGATAAGCTATAGAGAAAGCTTTCCTCAGAACAGTCCATCAAGGGGTAGAAAGATAAATTACCCATCAGCACCCTCCCATCTATTAGATCCTGGAGCCATACCAAGTCAGTTACCACCCAGCAACTGCAGTGGGAGACGTCCAGAGCTCCAGCAAGACAGGCAAAGCATCTGAGGTGGCACAAAAGAGATTTCTGATACACTTACCATATGCAATGAAATGTCTTGTATACTATTTCCTACTCAAATGTGGCTACCAAAATTACAGTTAAATATGTCTGAACTGTCTTCAAGTCACAACCAAAGAGAAAATACCTCCTGATCACTGGTTTCCTTTGAAAAAAAAACATTATCTAATAATAGTATATAATTTTTTAAGGATTTGTTTTCACCTATGAATTTCATTTACAAACAATAAGCATTCATCAAAGAAAGAAACAGCTGATCTTCTGGATAACTTTTGCTTGCTGAAGCGCCTCTAGATTAGCAGAATTAAATAAATATCAAATAAGGGCTTCTAAGGAAACACTAAGAAACCAAGCGAGCTCTCTAGGCAGTCACTGTGCCAGGAAGGCAGTTACACAAACGACTGACTTTCTCAACAGAGTAGTGCGAGCACGATATCCAGTGCTACGAAAGAAGGGGGAGAAATTTAGGAAAAATAAATCACTCTCTTTGTTAGCATGCAAATAAATTATTTATACACAAAGAATATGAGCAAATGAGTTATAATGCAGAAAGTCTCTTACAAAGAAATTTTTTAAATTCATCTGCCTGGAAAAATTAAAAAAACTTTTTCTTCTTATCCTACCATATTTTCCACTAAATTGTTTATGTCAAAATAACTGTGCATCTGATGAAATCTGAACCAAGTGTCATTGGATACATCTTTAATTGTGATTAAAACACTTCAGCTCAGTCTAATTTCTTTCGGTCCCAAGGGTGTCCAAATGTCCTTAAGCACAAATGACTCTACCATTGTTACCACCATCATTAAGTATTTGGATTGAGTTGAAAATTCATTTTGGATAATAATGTCTTATGTTAAAGAAGTCATTTATTTGAAAGCACAGAAGACAACTTAATTCTACTGTGTACCAAGTCTTAACTTGCCATGAATTAGCCATTCAGGGGGGTCTTACACCATTAACCCCAAATCCTTGGACTACATTTATTTTCAGTTTGTTCAAAATTCTTGAAAAAAATATCTGTTACTTATATTTGATTATTCTCTACCTACAAGGAAAATAAGAAGTCTGCTCAGGCCCTCCAAAATAGCATTGGGACCTTATCTTCTTGTAGGACTGGTCCATACAAAAGATGTCTTAGCCCCTGTACCAGCCTTCCAGGGTTGCCATAATAATGCACCACACAAAGACTGAGTGGATTAAACAACAGAAATTTATTGCATCCTTTTCTGGAAACTAGAAGACCAAAATCAAGGTGTTAGCAGGTTTTTTCCTTCTAAGGGCTGTGAGAGAAGGATCTGTTCCTGGCATCTTTTCCTTGGGAGGCAGATGGCTGTTTTCTCCGTCTCTTCACATCATCTTATGTCTATGGAAGTCTCTGTGTCCAAATTTCCTTTTTTGATAAAGACAACAGTCATACTGGATTAGAGTCCACTATAATGATCTCATTTTCATTTGATTACCTCTAAAAGATGCTATTTCCAAATAAAGTCACATTCTTAGGTACTAGGCATGTGAAGAAATCTTTACATCTTCAACATGTGAATTTGGAAAGGAGCACAATTCAGCCCGTAACTCTAACACTCTTGCATCTTGATTATATAGTCTGCAAAGACGGGTTCCGTGCTGGTAATGGCAGAGGTTAGAATGCAGTTTCCAGTTGTCCAATCAGAGCCCTTGGCTGGCTGTGACAACTCCAATAAGTCATTCAACCTCCTTAAGCTCCTTTTCTTTCTGTAAAATGGGAATGGTAATAGTTTCTACCCGATAGGATTGCAGTGAGGATTAAAGAGTCAATCCATGTGAAGTGTTCAGCTAGGTGTCTGGCACATAGTAAGTGCTCCTGATATGTTGCTTATTATTAGCATGAATTATTATTAACCAAAATGATCAATCTAAAAGCGAAGGTCATAAACCCAGTGGTGAGAAAAAACAGTTTCTACTTTTCCTCTCCAACCACCTTAAAGTCCCCTTTACATAAGGCTGCCTTTCAAATTAAGACAGACTCGCAGATCCACACTGTCAGGAACAGTTGGCTTAGAATTACAATGACAGTGGATGCCTGGATGGCTTAGTAGGTTGAGTGTCTGACTCTTGATCTTGGCTTAGGTCATGATCTCATGGTTTGTGGGATTGAACCCCGCGTCAAGCTCTGTGATGACAGTGTGGAGCTTGCATAAGATTCTCTCTCTACTCCTCCTCCCTTTGCACTCTCTCTCTCAAAATAAGTAAATAGCCTTAAAAAAACAAACAAACAAAATATAATATTTGGGGAAAAAAAAAAAACAGAATTACAGTGACTGGTCTCCACTTTGCCCCACCCTTTAATAACACAAGATTTCTTTTCTTTTCCTTTCTTTTCTTTCCTTTTCTTTTCTTTCCTTTTCCTTTTCTTTTCTTTTCCTTCTCCTTTTCTTTTTTTTTTACATCTGGTTTCTTTTATTCAGCATAATGATTTTTTTCAGTTGAAGTACCATTGATACACAACATTATAACGTTAGTTTCAGTGGTACAACATAGTGATTCAACAACTCTATACATTATGCTATGCTCACCACAAGTGAAGCTACCCTCTATCAACATACAACACTATTACAACACCACTGACTACTGCCAAAAGATCTCTTAAAAGGCAGAGTTGAGGCCAGCTCATTTACTGACCCAACGTCCTACATTACATGAGTCCTCTGCAGGAGATATTATGCCACACAGCTTCCTTCTCACAGTATCTGCTTTTCCATATCTCAGAAGGTCAGTCCTACTCTATGTATCTTATTTGTAAGCAGTTCATATGTTCTTTTATTCAGCCAAAATTAGATTATCAATCTTGGTGTATATGTGTGTGTTTGTTGTTGAATTTTTTTCCCAAAAACTTCCTTTACAAATTTACTAATATTCATAGACTTTATATATTAAATTTATGTAAACCTGGGATAAGAAGGAAGATTCTGTTCTTAAGATTCTAACCTCATATTAGGAGAATCTGAGGCTTGGGATAAATACCTGTTTTTATTGTTTTGTTTTTCTGTTTGGTTTATCTCCTACCTTCATATGGGGCAGGAATAAAAACGGAAAGACCCATGCAGTAGAATGGGTCTCTGAGCACCCCAATGAGACTCCTCTCCTGGTGCAGCTCAGGAAAGGATGAAAATGGCATAGACAAACACTACTCAGCCTGTTCAGAAGATGTGTTTCCTGGGAGAAAATCTAAAACTTCATTACAGCATCCAGGACTATGTTATGACTTTTGTGGTCTCCTTCCTTCATTATACACACACACATACATACTTATTACATTTTTCAATTGATTGGTATAAAGATGTATATATTAATGTTATATATTAAAATAGTTTTTGACCTAAAAGCTCATTTTGTTCTTCTGATTTTATTTTTTTAATGTTTATTTTTATTTTTGAGAAAGCAGAACACGAGCAAGGAAGGGGCAGAGAGACAGGAAGACACAGAATCCGAAGCAGGCTCCAGGCTCCGAGCTGTCAGCACAGAACCGAAAGTGGGGCTCAAACTCACAGACCACGAGATCATGACCTGCGCCAGTCGGACGCTTAACTGACTGAGCCACTCAGGCACCTCTGTTCTTCTGATTTTAAAAGAAATTAAAAGAAATATCATGGGTCCCTAAACTATCGTGGGCCACAGGCATTGTGTCTACTGTGTCCAGCAGATGTCAGTCCTGAAAGTATTTGAGGTACTATCATATTTGATATGACTTACTTAAGCAACTCATTTAATGACATCAAAGAGGCATTCAACTTTTCTAACCCTCCTGTGACTAAAGTCCTATAAGAAAGAAAATAATATGCAGGCCTGTTGCAGCTCTGCAATTCCAGCACACAGTTGGAGGAGGGTTACACAAACTTTGTGCACATATTCATACTTACCACATCTCAGGGTTTTTAAGTTTATTTATTTATTTTTTTTAGTAATCTCTACACCCAAAATGGGGCTCAACCTCACAACCCCAAGATCAAGAGACGCCTGCTCTTCTGACTGAGCCAGCCAGGCACCTCTCCAGACCTCAGTTTTAAAGCACCTACTTCATTCTCTTTGAATTTCCTTTGTAGATACATAAATATATAAAGTAGCATTTGCTGCTTTTTTTAAAAATGTTTGTTTATTTTTGAGAGAAAGCCAGATGGAGTGTGAGCACGGAGGGGCAGACAGAGGGAGACACAGAATCTGAAGCAGGCTCCAGCTCTGAGCTGTCAGCACAGAGCCCGATGCACCTTTCACACATCAAAGTTACTAATGAAAAAAGAAAGGAAACTAATGTTTCCTGAGAGCATACTGTGTATCAGGAATTGTCTTGGGTACATTCACATGGATAGTTAAGGGAGATAAAGATTATTATCCTCATTTTTATAAATAAGGAAACTGAGATTAAAGAAGTCAAGTGATTTGTCTAAAATAACAGAATTTTGGGGCACCTGGGTGGCTCAGTCGGTTAAGCGTCCGACTTCGGCTCAGGTCATGATCTCGCAGTCCGTGAGTTCAAGCCCCGTGTAGGGCTCTGTGCTGACAGCTCAGAGCCTAGAGCCTGTTTCAGATTCTGTGTCTCCCTCTCTCTCTGACCCTCCCCCGTTCATGCTCTGTCTCTCTCTGTCTCAAAAATAAATAAACGTTAAAAATAAATAAATAAAATAACAGAATTTTGGGGCACCTGGGTGGCTCAGTCGGTTAAGTGTCCAACTTTGGCTCAAGTCATGATGTCACAGTTCGTGGGTTCAAGCCCCGTATCGGGCTCTGTGCTGACAGTTTAGAGCCTGAAGCTTGCTTTAGATTCTGTGTCTCCCTCTCCCTCTGCCCCTCCCCCACTGTGCTCTGTCTGTCTCTCAAAGGTGAATAAATGTTAAAAATAATAAATAAATAAATAAATAAAATAACAGAATTTAGTAATGGTGGAGTTAGGATTCAAATGCAGGTGTTTTGCATTTCAATGTCCTTCCCACCCTATCAAATAGATTACTACTTTGAATTGTCCTATTTAATCTCTTCGTATACAAAGATTTGAAATGACATTTTTTAAGAGAAAGTAACCATTTTCAAATTAAGCCAGTTATCAGGTAAGATCATATCATCTAACAGAATCACATCATCTAACAGATGGTGTTAGATCATATCATCTAACAGAATCTTTTTGAACCAGAGATACATTGGAAGATCCCTAATATTCAATCCCTTCATATTCTGGATGAAGAAATCCCGGAAGCACTTGTGACATTTACATCACATAGAAGTCAGTGCACTTGCAATCATTGCCCCTCACTAAACACAAAAAGCAAAAATAAATAACCTTTATATATGAAGCACAAAAAAAAAAATTGTAGAAAAGAGTTAACATGAAGAGAGAGCTATGCTGAACCATTTTTTCATGGTTTAGATTGCTGCTAAACATACCTTTCTTTATCCATCATCATATGCCCCAGACTGAAGATCAAGGAAGTCGATGTCATAGGAATTTAAGTTTGTAGAGACAACTGTGGGTTTCAGCAGGCTTTGCTGAAGACTGAACTGGGCTTTGAAAGATAGGTAGGAGTTGAAGTGTGCACAGAGTGCTTCCTAGGTGATCAGAACAAAGCTAGGGATGGAACCACATTAGCACTTGCCCTGAGCTTTAAAACTTTAGAAAGCAATTTCATAAACCCTACCTCCATTATAGCTTATAACCATGCAAGGTTTTTTTTTTAAACAAATATATACAATTTTATTGCTTTTAAGTTAAAAATAAATGAACACTTGTAAAAATTTTCAAAACCATACAGAAGTATACAGAGTAAAAAGTGAAAGTTTCCCTTAATCCTGTCAATAAATTCTATCCCAGAGCCTTTTCTCATAGGTAAAGTTTGGCATATGTGCCCTTTCAGACCTTACACAATGCATTTATACATGGACATGCACACACACGAGTACTAGCAAAACCAGAAAAGCTGGGGATGGGGGCAGGAGATTTATTGGAAGAAGAGAACCTTTGGGGACAGCACTGAGAGATTTGAGGATAAATATTTTGTGACAGGCAATGTAACCCATACATTATTGGAGCTGTCGGAGTTATAATTTATGTTTGGTTGAGACAGGGAGGGAGGGAGAGAGTTAAAAATAATTAATGAGGGGCACCTGGGTGGCTCAGTTGGTTAAGCATCCGACTTCAGCTCAGGTCATGATCTAACGGCTAGTGGCTTTAAGCCCCTCGTCAGGCTCTGCAGGCTCTGTGCTGACAGCTTGGAGCCTGGAGCCCACTTCGGATTTTGTGTCTCCCTCTCTCTGCCCCTCCCCACTTGCACTCTGTCTCTCTGTCTCAAAAATAAATGAACATTAAGAATAAAAAAATAAAATAATTAGTGAAAGTCCTCATGGTGGGCGCTGTGGAAGAGCAGAATCATCCCACAGAGCCTAGTTACTTAGGGTACATAGGTTATAGAAATTGGAAGGAACAAGACTGTCAAGTACTCCAATCTCCAAGCTGAAGAATCCACAGAATTTTTCCTGGAGGCAACAAGAAGTCATTGAGGGCTGAGCATGGGATGGGTGACGTGACTGATGTCTGAGGAAAATTCGTCTTGCAGCAGTAGGCAGGAGAATAGACTCTGAAGTTATGGAGACCAATTAAGAAGTTATTAGATCCTTAAAGCACATATTCTCAAGGAAATAGTCTTAAATAAGGTCAAAGGTTTATACACAAGTATTTTCCCCACAGTGTTATAAAAGCAAAAAAGTTTCTAAACATGGAAACAACCAAAATATCCAAAAATAGAGAAATAGTTAAGTAAATGATGGTATCCCCAATCCAATGAAATTTCATGAAGCCATTAAAAATAATGTTTTTGTAAAACACTTAGTGACATGAAAAATGCTGGTAATGCAACGTTGAGTGAAAACACAGACACAAAACTATATATGAGCTTGACTCCAATTATATAGAGAATTTTCTTAAGAATACTGTTGTGATTATCTTGCCTTAGGAAAAGACCATTAGTCATAACGAACATGTTTTAGTTTATAATGCTCTGCTTTCAGTAAATAAATTACAGAAAACTTTTATGTATCAGCATGACTTGGCTAAAGGAATGTTTTGATTCCTATTATTGGTTCAGGTTTATCTTCCTAAGCATAAGAAAGGAGATGAGCCTATAATAATTAGACTCCACTTCTCTGAGTAGGTCTTAGAAGTAAATAAACCAATGAAATGTAAGACCCATTTCTTTTCTTTTTTTTACAGATTTATTTTTCTTAAATATGAAATTTATTGTCAAATTGGTTTCCATACAACACCCAGGGCTCATCCCAACAGGCGCCTTCCCCAACACACAACACCCACCCCCCATCAACCCTCAGTTTGTTTTCAGTTTTTAAGAGGTAAGACCCATTTCTAATAAAACAACACTGAACCGGTTGGGAGCCAGTACCTGCTCATAGATCCCTTACAATACCAATATTTAGAAACAAAACCAAAAGTTGTACATCCACATCGGTCTAGAAAGAAAGAAATCAAAGTCATCGCTCTTATCGCTGGGAAATGGCACTACGGGTGATGTGTTTCACCGTTATGTTAATAAGCATGTATTACTTTGAAAATTAGGGGAAAATTTTTTTGTTTAACTGGGTTTTTTTTGTTTGTTTAAATAAAGGAGCAAGTGCTGAAGACTATAAAATGCAGGAACAGAGAAAAAGAAGATCGAGAAGTGCCTTCTAATTCAGGACATAAAGGCTTGATAAATAACAGTTTACAGTTGCATAGATATTTCATAGACTTTTCAAATAAAGAGGATTATAGACATTAAAGAAACCCAAATAGGGGGACGGCTGGATGGCTTAGTTGGTTAAGTGTCCAACTTCGGCTCAGGTCATGATCTCAAGGTTCATGGGTTCGAGCCCCACATCAGGCTCTGTGCTGACAGCTTGGAGCCTGGAGCCTGCTTCAGATTCTGTGTCTCCCTCTCTCTCTCTGCCCTTCCCCTGCTCGCACTCTGTCTCTGTCTTTCAAAAATGAATAAACGTTAAAAAAAATTTTTTAAGAAAAAAAAGAAACCCAAGTAGGTAATTTTCTTGAGCTTTTCCCAAAAAATCTGTGTGGAATAAAGTAGAAAAGTGAAAAGGTACATTCCCTCTACCAAACCTTTCCCAAAACTCCCAACATAGCTTTCAATCAGCACTGTCAGTATGGTAATGCAATACAAGAACATTTCAAAATTGCAATTACTAGTACAAAACAAGAAAAACAATAGAGGAAAACTACACAATATTGCTGTGACATTTTTTGAAGGGCACGGAGTTCAGACCCATCCTTGACTTACACCAAGTTCTCAAATCGTCATGCTATAGATCCTAGCATTGTAACTACTTCATAAATGCTAATAGGACTATAAAGTTACTGTAATGATTTATAATAATGAAGACAGAGTCTCCTAAATTAGCAGTCTATTCTCCATTTTCCACCAAAATAGTCAACAGGTAAATTTCATTTTGTCATAAAATTTCTATTTCTATTATTTCAGTCGTTAACCCAAATGGTAATGAAATAAAAATTTACAGTGTCTGATGGGGCTAGGATTAACCCAATCCTGCCCACAGTCTTCATTAAAATTGACTGTGGCCTTTCTCCCTGCCCCCTGCTTCCCCCAGAAAAAATGGTCACCTCTGGACCACCCAGAGCTTCCTGTCCACTCTCACAAGAATTTCTCTGGGTAATTATGTAAAGCTCAAATAAAATCAAGTAAAATTAAATAGAAATCAGACATGTTCTAATTTCACTAACAAAAACTAATAACTAAGAAAAGTTTATACCACACCTATAGAGCTTTTGTTTCTGCAGTAGCAATGGACGTACAATAAGAATATGGAGGGGGCACCTGGGTGGCTCAGTCAAGTAAGCTCCCACTTCGGTTCAGGTCACGATCTTGGGGTTCTCGAGTTTGAGACCTGTGTCGGGCTCTGTGCTGACAGCTCAGAGCCTGGAGCCTGCTTCAGATTCTGCGTCTCCCACTCTCTGCCCCTCCCCCCGCTCTCTCTTGTGCTCTCTCTCTCTCTCTCTCTGTCTCAAAGGTAAATAAAAAAATTTTTAAAAAAAGAATATGGAGAGAGATTAACAAAAAAATGTCACATGGTATGTTTTTGCAGTCAAGCACATTCATGGTTTTTTCTGATCTCACACTTAGTCTTCTTAACTTGTTTTTATTTTTTTAATTATTTTTTTAATGTTGATTTGTTTTTGAGAGAGAGACAGGGAGTGGAAGTGGGGGAGGAGCCAAGAGAGGGGGAGACACAGAATCCAAAGCAGACTCCAGGCTCTGAGCTGTCAGCACAGAGCCCGATGCAGGGCTTGAATTTACAAAGTGTGATATCATGAGCTGAGCTGAGGTCAATGCTTAACCTACTGAGTCACCCAGTCACCCCTCTTAATTTGTTTTTAAACTTCAGGATTGTTAGGTGACCTGAAAGTTGTAAATTAATGGTTCAGTCAGCAAGCATCCAACTTCGGCTCAGGTCATGATCTCGCAGTCTGTGAGTTCAAGCCCCAGGTCAGGCTCTGTGCTGACAGCTCAGAGCCTGGACCCTGCTTAGGATTCTGTGTCTCCCTCTCTCTCTGCCCCTCCCCTGCTCACTCTCTGTCTCTCTCTCTCTCTCTGTCTCAAAAATAAATAAAACATAAAAAAAAAATTTTTAAAGGAAAGAACTATTTCATCAGTGGAAATTTTAAAACTACTGATTCTTTTTCTTTTTCTTTTTATTTAGAGAGAGAGAGAGCACAAATTAAAGAGAGTGGCAAAGAGAAAGAGAAAGAGAGAGAATATTAAGCAGGCTCCACACTCAGCACAGAGGCCCATGCAGGGCTCAATTCCACCACTCTGGGATCATGACCTGAGCCCAAATCAAGAATTGGACTCTCAACCCACTGAGCAACCCAGGCATCCCATTAATTCTTTTTCTGACTGTTGACGATTAGCCCTTCTTCCTCAAAGCCTTCTCTACCCAACATGAGATGAAAAGTAATAAAATCCAAATATTACAGGATCATTAACATAAAGTCTTTAACTTACTCTTATATTCTGATTCTATTCTCACAAAGCCTAAGAATATATATAACAATGCCACACTTCCAATCAGTGATGTGTCAATTAATGCATGCTTAGAAAGCCCTTTTTTTCTAGTTCTATTGAGATATAACTGACATATGCCACTGTATTAGTTTTAGGTGTGCAACATAATGATTTGATACATGTATATATTGCAAAATAATTACCACCATAGTTTAGTTAACATCTATCACCTTACATAGTTACAAATATTTTTTCATAAGGAGAATTTTTAAGGTCTACTCTCTTCACAACTTCTTTTTTTTTTTTTTTTTTTTTTAAAGAAATCTCTATGTCCGACATGGGGCTCAAGCTTACAACCCCAAGATCAAGAGCTGGGTGTTCTACCAACTGAGCCAGCGAGGAGCCCCCTTTTTCTTTTTAAGTAAACATCAGCTTTCTACTATACAATACTGTATTGTGGACTATAGTCACCATGCTGTACATGACATCCCGAACTTGCTTATCTTATAACTGGAAGTTTGTAGCTTTTGATCACCTTTGCCTATTTTAGAAAGCTCTTTAAGGATAACAAATCCTATGGCATCCATATGCTCAGCAGCATGACTGTATCTGTTTGGTGGCCTCTAGTTGTGCTGAACAATTTTCTTGTGAAATAAGACTGCAACCTGAGCTCCCCCAGGCCTCATCAACCTGTGAATATAAACGGAATCACACAAATGATTAGAACTCAAATTCTATGGTCCTTGAGTCCACCCGGCAGGACCTCAACAACCTATACAATTTCTCAAGTGCTTCTGGAAGTACAAGTGTTCCCCAAAGTCAGGTGCTTCTGGAACTCAGGCATGCTCATGAATAATCTGAGAATCTGCTGTGGTCCTCTCTGGCATCTGCCGGGTACTTTCAGGTCACCAGGCACGACTGCCACGTCATCAGGTAAGACTACTATGTCACCAGGCACGACTGCCATGTCACCAGGCTTGCACTCTCTGCCAGACCACACTGCTGCTCTTCTGCCACCAGAGGAACCAGAGATGTGCAGTGGGATCTGGATGATGCCCAACACCTGCGTGATGTTGATGAACGCTGACATTACAACCTGTTCAAAAGTTCCAACATAGTGATGTTTGTGTGACTGAGCCATACAGAATTTTAGGTTTTTCACTATATTGTACACCTGAAACTAATATAATGCTGTATGTTAACAATACTGAAATTAAAATAAAAATGTAATAGAGAAATAAATAGAAATGGGGAAAAAAAAGAATTTTAGGTTTTGTTTGTGTTTTGACTTTTATAGGCAACATGTTCCCCCACAGGAAGCAGATTAACTCTATCACTGGGCCAGGTGTGCCTGGCTCCTCCTTTCTTTAAAATGAGTTCTCCCCCTGGGTAGCTCCCCACCCCCCTTTCATATAGCCTTAAGGTGTTGTCCCATGCATCTACCAGACATATCCACACATAGTCAAACCCCAGCTCAGGCTCAAGTTGAGATCCCCCTATATATTAATCACATCTACTGGAAGGCTAAATGAAAGTGCCAACTATGGAAGAAAAAATACTCTTTCAGTTTCCTCTAGAAAAGGCTTCTATGGTTCAAGTTTTGGGTTTATTATTTGGGGAGAAATAAATTTTTTATCTAGAGCAAGTCATTATATTTCTTCCTTTGGTATAAAATTTCACCAAAATAATTGAAAGCATGAATGCTAAAATTCCCAGTTGCTCACTCTCACAAAGTAAATGAGTATTTAAGCCAGGCAAACAGAACCACTTATATTTAACGGTGTCATAAACAGATTGCAAAATATTTTAACCCATTGGTAATTCTTTGGGCCCTCAGTCTCAGTGGATGAAAGAGTAGCTTATGAATGCTACTTCTAAGATTGGTAACATACCCCAGAGTTCCAGTAACTCTTTCCTGTTTCACTGGATAATTTTCAATTGGCTAAATGCAAGTACAAGAAGAAATTGACAGTGGGTCTCAGGAGAGCTGTTTTTCTCCAATGATCTCTTCATTTCTGTGCACTTGTTCTCCCCAACACAACAGTTTTCTCACTGGTTATCAATCTTGGCAGTGGCAGATGGCCTTCCCATTCCATAATTCACTGTCAGATCAAGAGTTCTAAAACATGATACCAGTCTTTTCCTTATCCTCTCACTTATTTAATCACCCCCTGATTGCAGTGAATATGTTTGGGCTACTTGTTAGCAAGAAATACTGATGTTCTGGGGCGCCTGGGTGGCGCAGTCGGTTAAGCGTCCGACTTCAGCCAGGTCACGATCTCGCGGTCCGTGAGTTCGAGCCCTGCGTCAGGCTCTGGGCTGATGGCTCGGAGCCTGGAGCCTGTTTCTGATTCTGTGTCTCCCTCTCTCTCTCTGCCCCTCCCCCGTTCATGCTCTGTCTCTCTCTGTCCCAAAAATAAATAAAAAAACGTTGAAAAAAAATTAAAAAAAAAAAAGAAATACTGATGTTCTTGGAAAGTAAAATCTCCTTTCCATTCTCAAAGTCTTGGGTCACATTTTGAGAGGCAGTCTAGCATGGTACTCAAGAGCACAGACAATGGGCACAGATCACCTGAGCTCAAATATCCACTTCCTCATTTATTAGTTGTATGACCTTGAGCAAGTTACTTAAACTCTCTAAACTCCAATTTCCTTATTTTTAGAATGAAGATGATAATAAGACCCACTCTACAGATTTGTTATTAGGAATAAATGAGTAATACACATAAAGCCACTAGAAGAGTATCTGGTGCATAATAGGTATTAGTTGTTGTTAATACTTTAGTGCTATTCTGTTGAAGACATGAGGAGGCAAAGCAGGTGAGATTCTGAATAGTACAAATACCATTATCTAAAAGGACTTTCCGGGTATTTGGTTCATGGCTGAGTAACACTGAGCAAGTAATTCTCTAAACCTCTGTCTCCTCATCTATAAAATGGTGCTAATTGAAAAAAATACATGTAAGTTACTTGGCAATGACCTAACACATAGTAAACACTAATATTAGCTGCCATGTCATCTGTAAAATGATCCATAATTATGTCTGCCTTATAAGAGTATCATAGTGAGATAACATGGGTGAAGGACTAGCATAAATGATTTAATATTTATTAAGCAGAGGTTGATAGTTTCCTCTCCACACTTTCCTCTCAAACTGTATGGAATTATATATCATGTCTTTTTAAATTGCCCTTGCCTTTCCTTCCCTTGCCAGCTATACCTGGAAGTTCAAGGAATGAAGGGAGTCAATGATTATGTAAACTCTACCTACCAAGATGACCCTCCACAAATCCATAATTGATAAGCAAACCTTTATCAAAAGTGAGAATTTATCTGCATAATTCTAACTCAAAAAAGATAATTGAGGGGCGCCTGGGTGGCGCAGTCGGTTAAGCGTCCGACTTCAGCCAGGTCACGATCTCGCGGTCTGTGAGTTCGAGCCCCGCGTCGGGCTCTGGCCTGATGGCTCGGAGCCTGGAGCCTGTTTCCGATTCTGTGTCTCCCTCTCTCTCTGCCCCTCCCCCGTTCATGCTCTGTCTCTCTCTGTCCCAAAAATAAATAAAAAACGTTGAAAAAAAAAATTAAAAAAAAAAAAAAAGATAATTGAATTTCTGGCAACATATCAGACTAAGTATCAGTACCAACCCTTCCTGGAAGTGACTAAAAATGCTGGATATAATATAAGAACATCTTGAATGCATCCATATGAAAGCAAAAGAATAAGGAATATCTAGAAAGGCATTACTCAATCAACTCTACCCTCACAGCATTTGCTGAACCCAATGAACTTGAGCACAGATTTTTGTGCTCTGGAAACAGAAAACAAAACCCTGGGACCACCCACGTCGGAGTGTGTTATATTAGAACCCTCATAAAACTGGGGCCCAAACACAGAAACTCAGTGAAAGAGGGAACTAAAATAAACTACCCATTTCCACCACCCCTCCGAAAAGATTGCATGGAAAACTAGCAGTCTCAAAACTTGGCAGTGAGTAGAGTGGCGGAAATTATATCCTGAGAATTTATAACCACAAACTACCCTCCCACAAGTTTGCACAACAAATTTTCACTTTTGAAGCAACCTAAATAAAACCTGTCGATTTTATTCAAAGTGGTCCTGGACTAGTAATGCCCCAGGGTGTCTAACAAAGGCAAATGAAAATCCTTTGTAGGAAATTGTCTCTTTCACTCTAGGATACAAATAATCTCAGTGGATAATTTTCCAAGGAAAATTCAAGAATGTAAGTGTCAAAATTACTAAACAAGGAGTCAAAGCAATGAGTAAGAGCCAACAGAAACAAAAGTTAGCACAATCAAACCCAAAACACTTCAAATTCTTAAATTATCAGATACAGAACATTAGTATAGAAAAGGTAGGACAAATGGAAATGTAGAAGACAATAAAAATAAATCTAAATATTCTGAAATTACATCAAATATAAGCAGATTAATTACTTCAGTTAAAAGACAAAGATGCTAAACTTTTTTAGATCTTTCTTTATGCTATTTATAAGGGAAATGTTTAAAGCTGAAAAACACAGACTGAGAATATAAAAGTAAAAAGATACAGAAGGATATGCAAGGTAAATACCAAACAAAAGAAATCTGATGTAGCCAGTTCCATGGATGAAAACATTTATAGACAAACTTTTTAGACACAAAAACAAAAATTATATAATGGTCAGAAATTTGATTCACTTGGAAGATATCAATTCTGAGTTGCCTACAACTAGTTAAAGCCCTGAAATACACAAAGCAAGGAAAATTGACAAATCCTCCACCATACTGAAAGATTTCAACACACTTTCTCAACAACTGACTGTTGAGATATTAACATAAAAATCAGTAGTTTTATAGAAAACTTAAGCAACACAATGAATAAATTTAAACTAATGAATACATATGAAAACTACACTTAAGGGCTCATAATGTACATTCTTTCCAAACTTTCTTGAAACATTTTAGTCAAATGCTGTTTTCAAAAAAGTTTCAACAAATCTACCCCCCCCCCCAAAATAGTATCATACAGATGACATTCCCCAACCCATGGATTTGCAACCAAAAACACATAATTATAAAAATTCCTATATGTTTGGAAATTAAGAAACAACCTTTTAAATTACTCAAGGATCAAAGAAGAAATTACAATGGCATCAGAAAACCTTTAGAACTGAATAACAAACAAAATATTACATATCAAAATATTGGTAACATACAAATTATTATATTATGGAGCTAAAGAAACTTAGAGGAAAATATGCAGCTTTAAACTTAAAATAGAAAATAAGAAAAGCTAAAAAATAATGAAAACTGGAGCACCTGTCTGGCTCAGTCCATAGAGAATGCGACTCTTGATCTCGGGGTTGTAAGTTTGAACCCCAAGTTGGGTATAAAGATTACTTAAAAAAATTTTTTGTGTGGGGGGGCATCTGGGTGGCTCAGTCAGTTGAGCATCTGACTTCAGCTCAGGTCATGATCTCACAGTTCGTGAGTTTGAGCCCCATGTTGGGCTCTGTGCTGACAGCTTGGAGCCTGGAGCCTGAAGCCTGCTTCAGATTCTGTGTCTCCCTCTCTGCCCCTCTCCTGCTCATGCTCTGTCTGTCTCTGTCTCTGTCTCTGTCTCTCTAAAACTGAATAAAACATTTAAAGTTTTTTTTAAGTAAAAAAAAAATTTTAATGTTTATTTATTTTTGAGGGAGAGAGAAACAGAGCACAAGCAGGTGAAGGGCAGAGGGAGAGGGAGATAAAGAATCTGAAGGAGGCTCCAGGCTCTGAGCTGTCAGCACAGGGCCCGACATGGGGCTCAAACTCACGAACCGTGAGATCATGACCTGAGTTGACGTTGGACCCTTAACTGACTGAGCCGCTGCAGGAGCCCCTACTTTAAAAATTTTTTTAATCTAAAAAAAAATGAAAACTATGCCTATCTTAAAAAGTTTGTAAAAGGACAGAAAAAAAAAAAACAAAGAAAAGATAAGAAAGGAAATAATAAAGCTAGGAGAAAACTAAGTAGATAGAAAATGAAAGATTTATCAAAAGTTGGTTCTCGGGTTGCCTGGGTGGCTCAGTCAGTTGAGCGTCCGACTTCAGCTCAGCTCATGATCTCACGGTTCATGAGTTGGAGCCCCACGTCAGGCTCTGTGCTGACAGCTCAGAGCCTGGAGCCTGCTTGGGACTCTGTGTCTCCCTCTCTCTCTGCCCATCCCATGCTCATGCTCTGTCTCTGTCTCTCAATAATAAATGTTTTAAAAAAAAATTTAATAATAAAAAAAAATACACACACACACAAATGAGCAAGTGGTTTTATTCAGGAATAAAAATGAATTAAAAAAGGAAAAATAAGTAATGTTATTGGCTACATTAATCTATAGAAGGAGAAAACTATGACTATCTCAACAAATGCATAAAATGCACATGATAAATTCAATATTCCTAAATAGTAAAATTGTTTAGTAAATCATGAATTAAAATGAATTCCCTTAATCTGATACAGAATATCTACCTTCAAAATTATAGCAAACAACATATTCAATTTAAAATTTTTTTCAAAGCATTCCACTTAAGATCACGAATAAGGTAAGTTTACCTACTTTCCCCACTTCTGTGCAAAATTAAATTGGAGGTCCAGACCAGACCAATAAAGCAAGAAAAAGAAGTAAGGTATAAGGATTCAGAAAGAAAAAACAAATCTCTCATTATTTGAAAATGATGTGATTGTCTACAAATACAAGCTATAAAAATAAAAAATTCAGTGTATATGCTAAGTGTAAAACCATTATGCAAATTCTATTGTATTTCTATATACCAGTAATAGGCAGAAAAAAATTTTTAAATGTGTCATTTCTCACAGCATCAAAACTACAACATGCTTAGAAATAAATCTAACAATGGATGTGCAAGATCTTTAAGGGAAAAAGTGCAAATTTTTATTGACAGATACTAAAGAAGACTTTAATGAATGAGAGCTATACAATGTGGCATATAATTTTTAAGAATCCAGGGGGTTAGAATCTTAGACCAACGCAACAGCATAAAGAGTCCAGAAACAAACCGCACATAAACTGCCATTTAATATATGACAGAGGTGCTAGTGCAGATCAGTGCAAAATGATGGATTTTTTTCAGTAAATAGTGGTGGAGCAGTTTGTTATCAGTATGAAACAATTAAACTCCTACTTCATACATAAATAAAAATCAGTTCCAGGTAAGTTAAAAACTTAAATGTGAAAGGTAACTCGATAACTCTATAAACCTTTTAGAAGACAATGTAGTCAAACATCTTTATGGTCTCAAGTAGGGAGAAGTCTTAAACTAGACATAAAAAGTTCAAAATCTAAAGGAAAATACTCACTGCATGGAAATTAATGTCTTCTGTTGATTGAAAAGCATTATAAAAGGTGAAAAGACAAGCCCAACTGAGAGAAGAAAACTGTAACACATTAAGCATCATAATGCAAAATATATATTAAAATTTCTACAAATCAGCAAGAATGACAAACAACCAAATAGAATAATGGAGCACAAATAGCCGATAAACACAAGAAAAGGTGTTCCTTCCTTGCAAATCATGGAATTTCAAACCAGGAAGACTGTTCCAAAACTGTTCCAGCCCTTTACAAGAATGAGAATAAGAATGTTCATACTCTGCTGGCAAGAAAGGAAATTGGTATGCTTTTGGAAAATAGCTAGGCATTTCCTAGTAAAATTAAGCATGCATATGTACTCTATGATCTCATGTTCACACTCGGAAGTGTGTATCCTAGAGACATCTGTAGGTGTGTAGGAGACATGTAGAAGGATATGTATAACAGCATTGTTTATTGCAGTGAAAACTGGAAAACAACTTCAATATATTCAGCAGACGAGATCAGTAAGTTGTGGTACACTTTTATAATCAAATGCCATACAGCAATAAAAATTAGTTTACTACAGCTACAAACCCACACGAATGGATCTCAAAAATAAATAAAACGTTTAAAGAAGCAAGACACAGAAGAATCTGTATGGTATGTTTTTACTTATGTAAAATTTTTAAATGGTATGAACTCAACAATATAATGTTCAGGGAACATATAAATAGTCAGTGGTGACCACAAAGAAAAGCAAGGAAAGGATTAACAAAGTCAGAATTGCAGATACTGCCAGAGGAGAAGCAGGACACCATGGGTATTTCTAGGTTACAGTAATGTTCTATTTCTCAGACTGGGTGCTAGATATAGAGGAATCTGTTCTAGTTTTCTTCAAACTGTACACAGATAAGGGTGGGCACCGGGTTGGCTTAGTCGGTTAAGTGTCTGACTCTTGACTTCAGCTCAGGGCCATGATCTCACGGTTCATGAGTTTGAGCCCCACGTCGGGCTCTGCACTGACAGCACAGAGCCTGCTTGGCATTCTGTCTCCCACTCTCTTGGCCCCTCCCCCACTTGCTTTCTATCTCTCTCTCAAAATAAAATAAAATATAAAAAAAAGAATTTAAACTGTACACATACATTTTCATACATTCTTTTGTATGCCACTATATCTTATAGTAAAAAATGAGATTAAAAACATTTGACATTTGCCTTGATTATCTGAATTTTTCAGACAAAACTATTTTTTTCCTGAATTAGAAGAATAATTATTTCAGTTTTTTCTTTCACACCTGTAAAAGGGAGTCCCACAACCTGAGCTTTCTATCTTATGCACAACCCCTCTATATTTAGTAACAGGTTTCAGTTAAACAGTGTAGGTTTTCAGTCACTCAAAGCATGGTAGAAGATTATGGCATATCCCTTAAATTCTTAACAGCACTCATAATACTCAAGAAATATCACTCTATGGCAGTGCTGTCCAATAGAAATATAGCATAGGCCAAAGATGTAATTTTAAACTTGCAGTAGCCTCATTTCAACATCTGATCAATATTTTTAAAGTTATTAATGAGACACTTGACATTCTTTTTCATACTAAATTTTCAAAATTCAGTGTGTATTTTACACTTAAAACACATCTCTATCAGGACTAGCCTCATTTCTTTTTTTTTTAATTTTTTTAAATTTTTTTCAATATATGAAATTTATTGTCAAATTGGTTTCCATACAACACCCAGTGCTCATCCCAAAAGGTGCCCTCCTCAATACCCATCACCCACCCTCCCCTCCCTCCCACCCCCCATCAACCCTCAGTTTGTTCTCAGTTTTTAAGAGTCTCTTATGCTTTAGGACTAGCCTCATTTCAAGTGCTCAACGGCCCCATGTGGCTTGTGACTACACACTGGACAGCACAGCTTTATGGTCTCCAAAGGAATAAAGATCCACTTGGCTTCAGCTTTAAAGTCTAAAAACAGACCCACGCACCAAACCCAGAGGCCTATTAGACCTCCAAACTACAAAGGAGATTTCTAATTTTAGCATTAAGTAGAGGTAGGTACCTTATTCATAGAGAACAATAGAACCGGTCATTTTTATCTCATCTTTTCTCTTTATATCCCTGAATTTCCTCTGGATTAGGCCTAACAGGAACTTCTTGTAAAAGGGAAATAATAATGCTTTGGACTTCTTAAGCCCATTTTCCCATTTTCCTCAGGGATCTAAAAAATTTTAAGAACATTGGGTTACAAAAAAAAAAAACAAACAAACACATTGGTTCACTAATCAACAATCTTGATATAATATGCCATTGCAATTCATGTATATTTAAGAAAATTGAGCCTTAGAATAGAATGATTAACATCAAATATAGAGACAGAAACTGAGCCCAGGTCTGAGATTCTGAGTCTCCTGAGCATATGTCCATGTTTCTGAAGGTTATTAGATTTTCTTTTGGTTCTACTTGTCTAATTATTCATGCTTAATTCCTTCCATTATTTTTCATATTTCACCTACTCTATTTCATTTCAATATTCTCCCAGCCCTCAGTTGGCTGCAGGAACCAAATATAATATGCTAACACTATGCTTTATTTAGTAAGGTTTCTAAAAGGAAATATACAATTGGTAAATGTTTTGTGTCCTGATTTTTTAAGGATCAGATATTATAATTTTTGTAGAACAATTTTTGTTGCAATAAAAGCCAAATACTGACTAATTACTAGAGGAGAGAATGAGATCATCAATATTTATGGGATTTTTCTTCTAATTTCACTATTTTGCATAGGAAATGTGTATTTTCTTAGTAAGTGTTGTTTAGTGAGTGTATTTATTTTCCAGCAGTAATTGCATGAAGGTGTTACTAATGAGAATCAAGCATTGACTTTCTGGGACTCATTTGTATGCTTATATACACAATCATTTTCCTGGCCTCTTCCTAATTTTGAACTATTTATTATCCACAGCAGCACAAAATATTATTTAACTGACCTCCAGTACATTGGTTTCTGACTTTCAGATTCCATGAACTAACAAAAAATACATGTTTTAATTGAGGGACTATCATAAAGTTGCCAATTTCTTGTTTTGCCAATTACAGTTATAAAAAATAATTAAAACCTACCCCTTATTTTGTCATCATTCCATTAAAGCAATGATTTTCAAACTTTAGCATGCATCAAAACACCTCGAGGGTTATTAAGACGCAGATCCGGTGGGCCCCCCTAGCAGAGTTGCTAATTCAGTAGGACTGAAGAGAGGCCATTTCAACGGCAAATAGGAGGAAAGGAAATCTCGGAATAAAGGAGCATCATTTAAATGCACTAAACTCAATTTACATTTCTCAACTCTCCCGAGGTCTGTGCAAGTTTCACAGTGACAGTCCTTGAAGTAACACTGGAAAGCCAATGTCTTAGTACTGGTAAGGTACTGGTAATGCTGTCTGGTAAGGTAGCCCCAAGTAGCCACAGGTGGCTATTGAACGTTTGAAATATGGCTACTCTGAAATGAGATGTACACACTGGATTTTTTAAAAGATTTAATACCAAAAAAGAATGTAAAATATTTCATTAATAATTTTTACATTGATCAGATGTTGAAATGACAACATTTTGGATATATTACCTTAAATAAAAGATATTTTTGCTTTTATTTCCCTTGCCTCCGGAAACATGTCAAGTAAGAAGTTGCTGCAGGACCTCATCAAGATAAAAAGCTTCTGCACAACAAAGGAAACAATCACCAAAACTAAAAGGCAACTGACAGAATGGGAGAAAATATTTGCAAATGACATGTTGGACAAAGGGTTAGTACTGAAAATCTATAAAGAACTTGCCAAACTCAACACCCAAAAAACAAATAATCCAGTGAAGACATGGGCAGAAGATATGAATAGACACTTTTCCAAGGAAGACATCCAGATGGCCAACAGACACATGAAAAGATGCTCAACATCACTCATCATCAGGGAAACACAAACCAAAACCACAATGAGATGCCACCTCACACCAGTCAGAGTGACTGAAATTAACAAATTCAGGAAGCAACAGATGTTGGCAAGGATGCAGAGAAAGGGGAACTCTTTTGCGCTGTTGGTGGGAATACAAACTGGTGCAGCCACTCTGGAAAACAGTATGGAGGTTACTCAAAAAATTAAAAACAGAACTACGCTACAACCCAGCAATTGCACTACTATGTGCTTATCTAAAGGATACAAAAATGCTGATTCGAAGGGGCACGTGCACCCCAATGTTTATAGCAGTGCTATCAACAATAGCCCAAGTATGGAAAGAGCCCAAATGTCCATTGACTGATGAATGGATAAAGAATATGTGGTGTGGAGAGAGAGAGAGATTAGATAGATATAAATAGATATCATATATATCTATATATATGACATATATACAATGGAATACTACTCAGCAATGAAAAAGAATGAAATCTTGCCATTTGCAACAACATGGATAGAACTAGAGTGTATTGTGCTCAGAGAAATAAATCACTCAAAGACAGACAGATATTCACTTATATGTGGAATCTGAAAAACACAACAGATGAACATAGGGAAGGGAAGGAAAAATAAGATAAAAACAGGGAGGCAAGCCATAAGAGACTCTTTTTTTTTTTTTTGAAACTATTAAATACAGAGAACAAACTGAGGGTTGCTGGAGGAGAGGTGGGTGGGGGGATGGGTTAAATGGGTGATGGGCATTAAGGATGGCACTTTTCGGGATGAGCATTGGGTGTCATATGTAAGAGATTAATCACTAGGTTCTACTCCTGAAGCCAAAACTACACTGTTTGTTAACTAACCTGAATTTAAATTTTTAAAAAAAGATATTAAAAATAATTTCATTTTTTTACTCTTAAAATGTGGCTACTAGAAAATTTCTAATTACATATGTGGCTCACATCGTAATTCTATCAGACAGCACTGCCTGGAGTAGAGGTTCTCAGTGTGGTCTCTGGACCAGTAGCATTGGCATCACCTGGGAACATGTGAGAAACAGAAGTTCTCAGAGAGCACCCAGACTTACTGAATCAGAATCTCTAGGGATAGAACCCTGCAGTTTTTTTTAGTAAACCCTCCAAAAGAGTCTGATCCAGGTTAAAGTTTGAGAACCATTGCTAGAACAATACTTAAAAAATTCTAATATGTATACAAATCCCCAAGGGACCTTTTAAAATTCAGATTCTAGTTCAGAAGGTGAGAGGTGGAACTCAAGATTCTGCAATTTTAACAAGCTCCCACATGACCTTAGAAGCTGCGGTTCTTGGGCCATTCTTAGGGTTTCGAAAACCTAGAATACTTACCCCTCATGGAGCACTCTAACCAATATCCATTACAAACAAATCACACACTCTCCAAACTCCAAAGATCACATCTCAAGATTCTAGTTGGGCTGCTGTAAGGGAAGCAAATTGTATTTCTCTGACAGAAGGATTTTTGTCAAGACCCTTGGAGAGCTATAAATAAATTCTTCCATTTAATTGTTTGCATTATCAGACAACCTGCCATGTTCATCGAATAAGAAAAGTGTGTATTTGTGTTCCCATTTTTCCAGTAGGTTAATGGTGATTCAATATATTTAGAGCTGGAAGCTACTTTTACTAGGCTGGAACATTTGAATGAAAAATGGACACTCCAGCTGAATCTCCCTTGGCAAAGTGATCCATTTAATCAGCACTGCTGTTTATATCGAGATAGTGTGTTTTAATCTGAGTTACTATCTGCTGGTTTTAAGAGAAAGCAAAACAAATAAGGAAAGGAGAGGGAACTGTTCTCTTAAACTGTACTGAGTCAATTTGTAGTTTATCCATCATGACAAGGGCCTCTAGAGACAGGGGCAGACCTTCTCAAATTCTGCTTGGTTCCCAGGAGACTCCATCATACATCCAAGAAACAGCTGCTCCAATATTTGAAAGAGGTGTTATTTTTTTTGATTTCCTCCTCCTCTAAGCCTCTTATTATATTTTCCCCACAACTGGCTATAGCAGAAGAATACAGGAAAAAAAAAAAACACATTTACAATTGTCTGGGGAGGGGAAAAAAAGTTTACAATCCAACTGAAATGATAGAAAGTAACATTAAGTGCTTAGCTTGTATCATGCCATATTTTTTTAATAAGCCAGAACACAGACATGAGAAGTTAGGAAACATTTCTTGTGTAAAATTTTGCCAACAGTCTTTGAAATAAAACTCTAGAAAGCTTTAGTTTCTAACAAAAATCATGTAAGTATAGGAAGAACAAAACACAGAATTAGATGGGTGAGACTTTTTAAATAATTATTTATTACCCTTTCCTTTTAATTTTGACAAAAACCTACAATATATGGTACATTATCCATGCTAGGTAGAAGAATATGCTCTAAGGTAGATTTCTGGTATCCACACATATACATATCTGTACATATATGTATGTAAATACTTCTTGTTTTTTCAACATTTATGCAATGACTTAAAGCCAACCATTAAATTTAATTTATAAAAATCTTAGTCATGAGAAGTCAGTCCACTTTCTGCCTAGTCCACATGCCATTTGAAGAGACAAAGAGTCATATAATGCTGGGGCAATAAAATGAAAAATTTGGCAATTCACATCTGTGAAGATTGTTCCTTATGTTGTTATAAATATAAAACAGTGTTTATTATTTGGACAGAAACCATACAAACAAGTCCTATAAGTCATTAGCTACAATATAGTTAAAGATTAAAGTCAAATGTTCGATATACTTGAAAACACACAAGTTGTATCTTTTGCATGAGTTTAGAGATACCAGTGGTCATAGTGAGGCAAACACATGTTTGTGGATATTGAATTTGCCAAGAAAGGAAAGTGACTTGTGGAGCCAGTAAAGAATGAACAAGGCATCCTGGAGGGCCTGGACACTTAACAGGCCATCTCCTGGGGTAGGACACTCAGTCCCCCTCTGGTCACACAGAGCAGTGTGACAAATTCCCCTTCCACAAGCCTGGTTTAGGATCCCAGCTATTCCAATTTCCAGCATGTTGACTTTGAACAAGTCACTTACCCTTCTTCCACCTCAGTGTCCTCAACTCAGGTTGATCCTGAGTGAAGAGCAACGTTTTCCCCAGTGATTTCTGGATAAATGATTTTCTTCCTTGGACTCCAGCACCCTGTGATCTTTAGTTCCTTTCAAACTGCAGGACAACAGCATCTACTTTTCAGCACTATTGAATATATTAAAAGTAATGTATGTATGTGTACATTTCCTGGAACAAGTTGGTGCTCAGTTACTATACTGTGCAAACATGCACAGGGGAAGTGGAGATGTGACAGGCAGAGAGGCAGAGAGACCCGCTACTCTCTCCATTCCCCTCCTACATGGTGATTCTGGTCCCTCTGAGGAACAGGAGAGATGCTTAGCTTCTTTGAGTCAGCTAGTAAAGGTCTGTGTAATCTTTTAAAACCGTGGGACTTCCAATTAATTCAGAAACCAATGATCACTCTAGGTTCATGTTACACAGTTTCCTTACAAGTCCGAGCTCAAGCCTAGCACCACTCAGCTGAAAGACTGCCCAAAAGATGATACTGAGTGCAAATGACCTGGATATAAGGTCAGGAAGGTTCCATGCTGCAGAGTAAAATACCAACTTCTTTGTGTGGTCCCTGCTGACATCTCCCCACTCTGCCCCAGGTATTCTGAGAGTCCAAACACTGTCTTCTCCTAGAAGCAGTCGCAAAGCTTCCAGCCCCCTCTCCATCCCCAGTGTGCTTACCACAGTCTGCTAAACTGATGCTCTTCCTAGAGACCAGCGGTTATCAAACTTTCTCCGAATCACCATAGGACTTGTTAAAACACAGTGCCGGGTCTCACCCCCAGACTTTCTGGTTTAGCAGGTCTGGGGTGGAGCGTGAGAATTTGCTTTTCCAACAAGTTCCCAGGAATGCCCCTGTTGCTGGTCCAAGATCACACCTGGAGAACCACTGCTCCAGTCTACCAGTTCCTTGAGAAGAACCTCAATTTCTTTTATTCAGTCCCAAACACCTAACACAGCCTGACGTATGGTAGACATTCAAACAGTGTTGAATGGAAGCTATGGGTGAACCAATGAATCTCTTTCCACTTCAGTTGGAGATAGAATGACAAATTAGTCTCACAGTACAAGAACCCACGACACCCCTCCATTAATATTAAGCTCCCTATTAAAACAAGCAGAGGGGGACAGCCATTGTGCTGGGCTCTGAGCTACAGCACACTGACCATCTGGTGCTGCTGAAAGCTGGCATATGAAAATTTCACTTTTCTAAAAATGTATTTAAATTCAAGTTAGTTAATATACTGTGTAATTAGTATTGGTTTCAGGAGTAGGACCCAGTGATTCATATGACACCCAGTGCTCATCTCAACAAGTGGGGGGATGGGCTAAATGGGTAATGGGCATTAAGGAGGGCACTTGTTGGGAAAACTTACTGTTAATACATGAAATCTCCCCCCTAGAATCAGAGACTTGGTTTGATTGGAGATTAAAACAGTAAACCTTCTCTTCCGTTAAATCTCTCTTCTTTGATAGTACTCATACGTGAATAAGTAAAAGAAGACAAATAAGCCACTGGCATTAGTAATGTCTTTAGGACAACTAAATTCACTTCAAAAATGTGATAGTAGGTGATCTTTCCCAAGATTGACACCCTAAATGAGGTCAGTCAAATTTCTGTGGTCATCGGGAGTCTTGTTTAAAATACAGATACCCAACGCCCTCCTGTGGAGAGTCTAAACTCAAGTAGGTATGTGATGGGGCCCCTGGAATCAGTCTTTCTAACAAGTTTCCGATGGCGCCCTAATGGTAGTTTTTTTGTTTGTTTGTTTTTTGTTTTTTATCTCCCGAGCCAATTTTAATGTACAGTTAGGACTAAGGACCACTGCAAGAACCCAGGTAAAAGTTTTCCCATAAAACTATTTTTGACCTAATATTTTTCACCTGGAATAGGTTAGGTCATGGTGCAAAAGGCCAGGTTCTCAACCTGGAATGTGGCTTTGTTGCCCTTCAGTTTCCTGAAAGGAATAAATGTGTAAGGCATTTCTACCAAAGATCATGTTTTGCGTCATGGCTCTATGGAGCTCGACCTACTCCAATAATAACAATAGAGCCATTAGTCAAAAGACCTCAGGAAAAGGGGAAACTTGTCACAGGATGATGCCAATAACCCAATTATTCTGAATTCAAAAACTAAACCTTTAACACTTGTCTTATAGCATCAGAACCACGGGTATGATCTGGAGAAGTAATTAGCATATCAGAATATTATGCCGGGACAATGTCAGAGTAAAATAAAGGTAGGCTGTGGAATGTTACAGGGGATGGAACTAGGAATGGTCTTGCATTTCAGTGTTAATATGGTGGTGTCAACAATTAACTTTCCACTGAAAAAAAAATTTTCCTGTTTATACATATGCTCTGGTGGGAAAAAAATTTTTGATGTCGTTAGATATTATGTTTTGAAAAGAACTTCCTTTGTGCTGTTTATTTAAGGTGAATTATAGTTTTACTTGAGAAAGTAAGAATTTGTTTTTAAATCAAAATGTCTCAGAATCATACTTGTTTTCCTACCTCTCTTCACTCTCTTGCCTTCACATGAAGTCCCAAGAATAAAATCTAAGCATCTTGCCAACACACTCAATTGTACTGGCCTCTGCTCAAGGGTCTAGGGGAGGCCAGTCAAGCTATGGGAGGTCTGAAGCCCCTCAGTTCAATAAATTGTTTAGTATGAGCACTAATTTTTACTGTTGTGTAATAAAACCAAATGTTTTCCAAAACGGACAGCAGACAAAAGTAGAAAAATAGGCTTCTAGGACACACACTCATGGAAACTTCACAGCTAAGAAGTCATTTTTCTAAAACATAAACAGTGTTGCAAAGTGCATTCATTCTTAGCACAGCACGGGCATACAGGAGCCGCTGGATGAGCGCCTGATGGCATTAGCTTTCTTTCAACAACTGTCCATGTCTTTCATTAAACAACTACCATCCAAAAAAAAAAAAAAAAATCATTTCTTACAAAAGAATGCTTTGAGGAATGAAAGGCTGCAAATGTGCAAACTAAAGTTCATTGCATTTTTAATAAGAATTTCGAGCACAATAAAGATTTTATGCCCAAATATATTACAAAGGAATAGATGTAATGCTACATTAAACGGTTACTACACTGGGTTCATTTGCCTCTTTCTTTTTTTCCATGCCCAAAGCCATAGCCTTCCTTTTAAAAAGGAAGAAGACTGAGATTCATGTAATAGTCCCCATTTTTATGTCTGCAAGTCTTCAGGCATCATTTAGTCCCCTGGACCCTGCTGTTCGTGATGGCAGTCTGGGCTGCATGGGCCAAGGGAGGGAGGCATGGCCACAGGCTCATGCCTCTGCTAGGCCCTCCGCTTACCCCTTTCTCAAAGTGGCCAAATTCACCCTTAACAATTCCTCGGGTGGGAGATTCAAAAGCTCTCATGTGCAGAAACACCTACACCAAGAAAGCAGAAAAAAAAGCAACCTCCCTCTCTCCTATCACCCAGGTTCGTGTGACTATTTAAATTTGTTAAATTGGAGGGGTGTCTGGGGGTGGCTCAGTCAGTTAAACGTCCATCTCTTGGTCTTGGCTCAGATCATGACCTCATGGTTCATGGGTTCAAGCCCCGAGTCCAGCTCTGCACTGACAGTGCAGAGCATGCTTGGGATTCTCTCTCTCCCTCTCTCTCTGGCCCTCACCTGCTCTCTCTTTCTCTCCCTCAATAAATAAATAAACTTTAAATTTGCTGAGTTCTATAAAATTTAAAATTCCATTCCTCATTTGTACTAGCTGCACGTCAAAGAACTCCACACCCACCTGTGCCTAGAGACTGCCATATTGAACAGCACAGACATAGAAAGGTCTATCAGACAGCACTAGTCTCTTGAGAGCAGAGCCAAGGAGGGGAATAACAGTACCCTTGCCACTTGGAGCCTCAACCAAGAAGGAGAGAAGAAGACATAGGGCGATCCACTATTTCTCAGAGCATGTGTTTAGTCCCTCCAAATGCACCCCTATCTCTTCCCCCATAGGTTCCACCCTCTCTCCTCCTCAGATCTTTCCCGTATTTCCTGAGCCAGGGGGAGGACAGGGGGGCAGCGTGTGAGAGGTTTTTTGAAGGCGATTTTTGAAAAAACAAAAACAGTGAGTACCTCTTGTATTCAGCTCACTGGAGTAGCTTCCATGTGGAAGTTCCTCTTGTAATCCCTAGATGTTTAGCAGGGGCATATTTATTCAGGTACAATTAATATTATTTTATCTATTTATTAATGTTATTTATATAATTAATATATTATATTTTTATATGTTATAATTGTTTTTGCCATCATACTGTTTGGAATTTGGCATTTGTATTCATGCTGACTCAAGTAATAGCCATGGTCGTTTAATTTTAAAGCTTTAAAATAATAGTTTTAATATTGATGAAGAAGGATCTTGCTAATACTTTTTTATTTTAAAACCTTTTTAAGTTTATTTATGTACTTTTGACAGAGAGCATGAACGGGATGGTGGGAAGGGCAAAGAAAGAGAGAGAATCCCAAGCAGGCATGGGGCTCAAACCTACAAACCATGAGATTGTGACCTGAGCCGAACGCCACCCAGGTACCCGGCTACTGCTTTTAAATAAAACTCTGCCAACAATTCCACATATATTAAAATATAAAAAGAATAATAACTAATAGTAACGAAGTCATTTTTTTCTTCACGTGGGAAAAGCACAACCCTTTTATTTCCAACACATTTGAGTGGAGCTGAAGAGACTGGCTTTAGCAGATACAGTTACATTCCCCGATATTCAGCTGTTCTCCGCTTCAGGGAACACAAATATTCTAACTCTCTCATCCCTTTGAACTTAGACATGGCCATGTAGTTATTTGTGACCAATGAAATGAGGGCAGAAGTGAGTATTTCACTTCCAGGCAAAAGCATTAATTGGTAGTTCTTGACTCCACACTTGTCCTCCCTGCTTTGATGAGCCCTGAAGCATCGTACTGGTGGGTCACATCTTAAGATGGTAGAATTGCCATCTGTGAAGGAGATGACCACATGTAGCAGAATTCCCTGCCCACAGATGTACCAATCCACCCTACACATCACCCTACAGATAAAGAAATAAACCTTTCTTGTTTTAGCCACTGATACTTGGGGTTATTTTTATTGCAAGCACAACTAGCCTATTCTGATTAGTACACCAAACCATAACCAACAGAGTCTCAATGCTTTCATAGCAAACTGTTTCTGCTACTTAGAGATATGAAGCCAGATTTTTCCACATGTTTGTCAATTAGACACTTTTTGAAATATTACTATTTCTTCTTTTAGGGATTTCCTGAGAGTGGGTCTCTAGTAAAACTCCATGATGATGTATCATGGATTTTATTATACACAAACACATCATACCTCATGTGCCTGGAGCTATCCCTTCAGTACTGTTTGAAATGTTACCCTTGCCTTCTGACACCATTGTTCTGTATTGTGTGCATATAACTTAGCTTCCTTGTGAATCCCTCCCTGACACTTCTTCCCTCCTGTGCTCACTGAGGCAGACCTCTGTTACAGCACAACACATTGCACTGTTGCTACCCAGATACAAGAAAGTGCACTGTTGGGAGGGAGGAATCCTGTGGACTCATCTCCATTTCCCCAGTGTGCAGCACATTATCTGAGAGTAGATAACTACTAACTGTTTGAGTGGAGAATGAATAGATGTTTTCACAGGTTTGTTCATAACAAAGATTTGTTCTTTAGCCCCTTTCCATTTTTATCCCCTTCTTCCAGCACCATCTCAAAGAAACACACAACCTTGTAAGAATAATGTTCTCTAAACACACCTTTGGGGCCAAATCCCTGAACAATCCATCGTGCCATTGAAGTTGTGGTTAAGCTCACAATCTCTGAAAATGTCAGCCTAGATTCATTTTTTTAAGTGTTTATTTATTTTGAGAGACAGAGAGAGGGAGAGAGAGAGTATCCAAAGCAGGCTCTACACACAGCTTGGAGCCTGATGCAGGGCTCGATATCACCACTGTGAAATCATGACCTGGGCCAAAATCAAGAGTCAACATTTAACAGATTGAGCTACCCAGGTGCCTCTGTCAGCCTAGATTCAAATTCTAGTTCTGCTACTTACCAACATTACGATCCTGGGCAAGTTGCTGAACTTATCTAGGGGTCAGTTTCTTCATCTGTAAAACAGGACCTCTCTCACAGGCTTGTGAAAATCCAGTGAGTATAAAGCACTCAGCTTTAGTGTGTCTGTGCCAGACACAGAGTCAGCACTTCACAACTATTAGATCTAAAGGCCTGCTGTGCTCCAGGTACTCCTCTGGTCAGCAGTTCCCACGTCACATGGATGCTTTGAGTAATGCCACATCTCAGGTCCCACTTGTAGCCACTTAAACCAAAATCTGCTTTTTAACAAAACCCCAAGGTGATTCAACAGCACATTAATGTTTGAGAAGCACCACTCTAGAGTATTTCCCAGTTGCAACATTCTCCAATTTAAAATGATTTCAGGGCACCTGGGTGGCTCAGTGGGTTAAGCATCCACTCTTTTTTTTTTTTTTTAATTTTTTTTTTTTAACGTTTATTTATTTTTGAGACAGAGAGAGACAGAGCACGAATGGGGGAGGGTCAGAGAGAGGGAGACACAGAATTGAAACAGGCTTCGGGCTCTGAGCTGTCAGCACAGGGGCCCGATGCGGGGCTCGAACTCACGGACCGCGAGATCGTGACCTGAGCCGAAGTCGGCGCTCAACTGACTGAGCCACCCAGGTGCCCCTAAGCATCCACTCTTGATTTCGGCTCAGGTCATGATCTCAGGGTTGTGAGAGTGAGTGCTGAGTTGGGCTCCCTGCCAGGCATGGGGCCTGCTTAAGATTCTCTCTCTCTCTCCCTCTGCCCTTCCCCCCTCTCAAAATAAAATAAAATAAAATAAAATAAAATAAAATAAAATAAAATAAAATAAAATAAAATAAAATAAAATAAAAGTAAAATAAGAAAGATTTCAAATGATATGAATGATCCTGTTTCCTTGAAATAAGAGTGCTTAAAGTAGTGGTTCTCTACCCTCACTCTGCATCAGAATCCCAGTGTGAGTTTTAAGAGAAATCCCACATGGCTAGGCCCAACCCCACCTAAACCCAACCACCCCCCACACTAAGCCACCCTGCCCCCCAGAGACACATTTTTCAGGTGGGTGCAACTTGGGCATCCTATTTTTTTTAATGTTTTATTTATTTTTGAAAGAGAGAGCAGGAGCAGGAGCATGGGAGTGACAGAGAGAGGGGGACAGAAGATCTGAGGCAGGCTTCACACCAACAGCAGCAAGCCTGATGTAGGGCTCGAACTCACAAACTGCAAGACCATGACCTAAGCTGAGGTTGGATGCTCGCCCGACTGAGTCACCCAGGTGCCCCTAGGCATCCTAGTATTTAAAAAATATTCCCGGGTAATTTTCACAAGATTGAGACCCATATGCTCAGAGACAGCATGAAATTCTGACAAGGTCTTTGTGGTGACTGGGCTCACTGGGAAAAGAACCTGGGTCAGTAAAAAGCAGCTCATCTGTAACTTGAGGAAAGGGTTCCAGTATGCCCTGTCAGGTTTGTAGGACTTCTGCTGTTCTCCCCTCGGCTGTAATGGCCTGTGCTGGCCCTTCACACACACACCCTCAGATCTCGACCCAGCTGCTTGGACTCTGGCCTGGAACCTTCACCTTCACTCCCTCACTGTCCACTCCATTCCAGTTCCATCCATCCCTGGTTCAGGTACTGTCTGCCACCCAGGTCCTGACTTCTCAGTCCCTTCTGCCTGTTCACCCACATCTCCTGGTTCTGACCCAGGGCTGGTCCTTATCCCGATCCTGATCAGAACTAGAAGAGACTTTCTGAGGGCCATGGCTCTGAGGAAGAAACAATACAAACCCTTCCCCCCAAAGACTAGGGGAGCTGGGGAGGGATACTTATCTGCCTGAAGACTATAGAAACCAGGGTTGCCTGGCTGCAGTTGGTGGAGTGTGCGACTCTTGATCTCAGGGTTGTGAGTTCAAGCCCCACATTGGGTATAGAGATTATCTAATTAAATAAAACTTTTTAAAAAAAAATGTAGAAACTGGCCTCTCAGACCTGAGGGTGCCAGCAGCTATGCCTCAATCATATGTCTTCCCATGCCAATTAACTTCAGCAGTGAAATATATAATAACAGAGAAGAATATGAAGCTATTAAAAATTGCAATTATGCACTTTTTAATTTTGAAAATTTCATAGCAAGAATCTCTGGGGTTGACCCAAGTGTTGGAAAACAATGATTTTAAAACTTGCTCCTATCAAAAAAGATGTGGTACATATACACAATGGAACATTATTCAGCCATGAGAGAGGAAGATATCCCCCCACTTGCAACAACATGGATGGACCTTGAGCACATTGTGTTAATGAGACAAGTCAGACATAGGAAGACAAGTACTGTTTGATATCACTTACATTGAAATCTAAAAGAGTTAAATCTGTAGCAAACAGTAAAATGGTGGATACCAGGGGATTGAGGCTGTGGATGAGACAGACGGTGTTTAAGGATACAAACTTGTAAGGAGTAATAAATAAGTCATAGGATCTAACGTGCAGTATAATGAATATACACAATAGTATTGTACTATAATGATGTAATATGATAAATACTACATCAAGAATCATATTACAATATATAAATGTAGCAAAGTAACATGCTAGACATCTTAAACTTACACAATATTACACATCAAATTTATTTCATTAAAAAAAAAACCTGCTTCTATCAATTAAATAATGATTTAGTAGCACTAATTCTTGGTGCAATGGGAGGACATTGAAGGGTGTGAGCAGAAGTCAGACATAATCCAATCTGTATTTTTAAAATACAATTTGCATTTTTTGCCATGTAACAAATAAAATGCTGGGGTCAAGAGTGAAAGCAGGGAAACCAGTTAGGAAGCTACTTCAGGGGTCCGGGTACAAGAAGGTCATAAGTTGAACTTGGGTGATGACAGCAGAGGTCAACACAACTGGGCAGCTTCAAGAGATATTTTGGAGGTAGAGTTAACAAGATGTGCTGATGGATTCGATTAGGTAGGCAAAGAAGAAGGAATCAAAGCTGACTCCTAGGTTTCTGGAAAGGACCTTTGGAAAGGACCGTTTACTGTAATGGGAAAGACTAGCAAGACAAAATCTTTGGACAGACCTGCCGGTGTTCTGGCAAGTACCCAGCAAAAGGAGGGGCGACAAGTGGAACTGCCAGGTAGGAACTGCAAAAGCAGTTATCAGGTGTGCATTTAACACTAGAAGAGTCTAGTGATCTGGAGTGGGTCCTCAAACATCAGTGCACCTCCCCAAGTACCCAAACCTTCAGTAATTAGGATATTTGTCAGAGAACAAAGACAGATTCAAGCATGAGAGAAAAAAAACAAAGACACAGGAATAGCAAAAGATGGAGCTTGGGAACAAGCCATGAAGCAAGTACTAAGATCCAGGAACGCAGGTCCAGGGTAGGATGAGAGCAACCACAAAGGTCCTCTTTTCTGAGATGTATTCTCAGAACCCAGCACAGTGGTTACCTATGTTAAGTACTCCAATATTTTTTAAATGGCTTTATTTATTTAATAAGTACTTGTAAAAGGCTTACTATGTACCAAGTATCATTCTAAGTGCTTTAAAAATATCAACTTGTTTAATCCTCACAACAAACCCTATGCCCATCTTTCAGATGACAAAATTCAGGCATGTCAGATTAAGTCATTAACATTAAGTAATGGCATAGCCAGGAGCTGGCCCCACAGTTCATGCCCCCAGCCATCATGCCACACTAGGAATAAATACATAAAGTCAGAGGTGCTTCCTTTAGCAAGATAGAGACTTTCACAAAGTTTACATTTACACTGGTAAATTCAAAGCTGTTGCTAAGATGAAAGCCTGGTGAACCTGAATGTACCCTTACACTCTGTGCTGCCACACCCACTGAATTATCATATTAGATTTCAATGTCGGAGGACATAGAAAGGCAACACTATAGTGCCCACTTCCTACAGGGTGACGTACAATTCTTTAACTTCAGTACAGATGGTTGAATTCATGGTAGATGATCATCTGTCCCTCCTACTTTTCTCCACTGTATGCCTACATAGTACAATGGCCTTGGTACATTGATTTGTCTGAATCCTTTCAAACTATGCTGTTTTGTTTCTCTTTTTCTTTCTTTCTTTCTTTCTTTCTTTCTTTCTTTCTTTCTTTCTTTCTTTCTCTTTCTTTCTTTCTTTCTTTCTTTTTTAGAGAGAGAGTAGGAGAAGGACAGAGGGAGGGGGGAGAGAATCTCCAACAGGCTCCATTATCAGCGCAGAGCCCAACTCGGGGCTCAATCTCATGACAGTGAGATCATGACCTGAGCCAAAATCAAGAGTCAGACGCTTAGCGGACTGAGCCACCCAGACACCCCTATTTTCTCTGTGGCTGTTTTAAATTTCTCTCTCTCATACATTTTTCACGAAAGACTATCTTTTAAAATTGTAAGATGTTAGGGGCACCTGAGTGGCTCAGTTGGTTAAGCATCCAACTGAACATAAGCAGGTCATGATCTTGCGGTCTGTGAGCTCAAGCCCCGCGTAAGGCTCTGTCCTGACAGCTCAGAGCCTGGAGCCTGCTTTGGATTCTATGTCTCTCTCTCTCTCTCTCTCTCTCTCTCTCTCTGCCCCTACCCGCTCATGCACTGTTCTTTCAAAAATAAATAAACATTAAAAAAAAAGTTTCAAATCGTAAGATGTTACTGTAAGTCTATATGGTCCCTAACTACTGCAAAATATGCATCCACCACATTTTATTCATTTGCTTTCTTTGTGATGGACATGTAAGATGTTTCAAACACCCTGCTACCACAAACAAGACTGTGATGAACTTTTTGTTTATCCTTTACTGGACTTATGGAAGGATTTATCTGGAATACATACCTAGAAGGGGTCCTAAGATATTTACAAACTTTAACTAAATACTGAAAGAGATTGCTTTCCAGAATGGCTATATAGTCTAGACTCCCATCAACAGTACTTGGGGATTCCCACTGCCCACATCCTTGCCAATACTTGTTATTATCCACCTTTTAATTTTTGTCAGTTGGATGAGTATGGAGTGATAACTTATTTAAATTTTCTCTTCTCTCATTACTCATAAATTTCAGCATCTGTTCATACACAGTTTTGTTAGATTTCCACGATACTCTTGTGAAAATAACCTATTCATACCTTTTGACCATTTCTCTGGTGGATTTCTTATCTTCCTCATGTTGATTTGCAGTACATCATTGTATATTCTTTATATTAAGGTCTATATTTGGTTCCTTTTAAACATTGCACATATCTTTCCCCAGTCTATCATCTGTCAGTCAAATGTATCTATGACCTTTCTACAATTTCTACAATAGGAACTTTTGATAAAATGACATTCTTTTTCTTTTTTTAAGTAGAATGGAAAAATGTGAAGGCCTTCAGCTTTTATAACTGTAAAACCATTCTTTCATCAAACCATGAGACACAATGACTAAGGAGACAGCCTGATAATAAATAAATCTGAAGTTCTAATTCCCAGACCACTAAATTGGTGATTAAGGAATGCTTTTGGTGTATTCTATTAATAAGCTGAAGCCATTTTTTATTTACCCAACCTTGTTCCACAAAGGGTCTGAGGAAGCTTACAAGAAAACAAGCAATAAAATTGAAAAATATAAATAACCAAAAAATCAGGAACAAGGAAAACACACAGCAGAATAGAAGGTCAAGACCAGGAGGAAACTAAGAATGCAGACATGTAGGCCACAGGGTTCGATAAAGTTATTAATGTTGAGCCAAAAATTTGTCTCTGAGCTTCTTGGCAACCAGAGGGAAAAGGGAAAAGGGAATACAATCAGGCACAGTCAACGATACTCTCTTTGTTGATAAGAAAACATACAAGGTCCTTGGGGGAAGATAAACTTTTCCTCTCTGAGTTCTAAAAGAATTTCTCAGGTGGGCTTCACACTGGGGACAGCTCCCTCACTGACATCTCTATCAGAGCAATGCATCTCATTTCTTATAACATTTCTGTATAAGCTGATGGCCACCAAACTATATTATCAAACATGGAAAGTAACCCTGTCTATCATCTGCCAGTTAAATGTGAGGAGGAGGAGATGAAGAGGAGAGAAGAAGACCAAAGAAAAATCTATCCAAGCATGCAGTGTTTTAGACTTCAATTCAGTGTAAGACTCAAACCAAAAACATCTGGAAGAATTAATGACAAGTTAGTTAAGATAACACTAATTGCTGACATAGAACCCCCTGAAAATCTCAGTAGCCTATCTCTGAATTTGGGGAACTGGGGAATAGAAGTGTTTTTCTTTCCTTCTTTTTTTAAGTAGGCTCCGTGCCCAACATGGGCCTTGAACTCATGACCCTGAGAACTACCGACTGGGCCATCCAGGTGCCTCAGTCTGTTTCATTCATGTAAAGCCAAAATGAGAACCAGCCTCCTTCCATCTTGAGTCTCCACCATATTCAATATATGGGAAAAGACAAAGAGGACCATGCATGGGAGATTTTTATGGGCCAGGCCTGGAAGTAACAACACATCACTTCTGCTCACATTCCACTGGCTAGAACTTAGAATACTCTCAGCCACAAATGATCTGTTGTGTCTTTCAAATATTTCTTCATAAACAATTTTCAATACCAAGCTTCAGCAAATTACAGCCTGCAGGCAAAGTCTACCTCACTGCCTGTTTTCACATGGTTCATAAGAATGGTCTCTCCATTTCTTAATGGTTGAAAAAGAAAGCAAAGGGGGAATAATAATTTGCAACATGTGAAAATTATATAAAATTCAAGTTTCAGTGTCCATAAATAAAGTTTTATTGGAACACAGCCAATAAAGTCTGCACTACACAACAACAAATTTAAATAGTTGCAACAGAGACCATATAATTGACAAAGTTGAAATATTTTCTATCTGGCCCTTTGTTGAAAAGGTTTCCAACCTCTGCTTTAAACTGATAAGAATTTATAGGAATTGAGTAACAGGTACTTCTATAAAGTGACTTAAATCATAAATATTCCTGACTGATGGTTGAAGTGAATCTGTAAGCATTAGTAATCAAATGAACTGATGGTAAAATTGATAACTTTTGGGAACATTGGTGAGTCTGAACAAGATTCTGGCTATTCTCCTACATGCAGAATTGGATAAAGAAGAACCTGCATGCAAAGCCAGGATTTTTCATAAGAAGTATTTATGGATCCATACCAGTTCAAAAACAAATAACTTATGAGCCATTTTTACATAAATAAGTAAAGAAACACTTGCTTATTTGGAAATTTGCTTTCTAAACTTCTCAAATACCAAAGTATTTCTGGGGGTGCCTGGGTGGCTTAGTTGGTTAAGCATCTGGCTTTGGCTCAGGTCATGATCTCACGGTTCATGAGTTCGAGGCCCGCATCAGGCTCTCTGCTATCAGCACAGAGCCTGCTGCAGCTCCTCTGTCACCCTCTCTATCTTTGCCCCTCCTCCACTCTCTCTCTCTCTCTCTCTGTCTCTCTCTCACTCAAAAATAAGTAAACATTTTTTAAAGTATTTATTCAATAGAATTGCTAGATATTACACTAGCATGGTTTGTTTTAAAATAATTTAAATAAATTTTAAATAACTTGCCATTTTGTTATAGAAAGGATACTATTTTTTAAGGATTGTAAATACCTTAATTTTAATGGTAAGAAGGTAAATGATAAAGATAAATGGCTAAGAATAATATTTAATGAAATTATATATCCATAAGTTTATTTATAAGTAGTTTCCTGAGGATTACGTTAGCATAACCTTCTTTGTTTCTTGATAACTCTAGAGTCAGATCAAGAACAAAAGTAACTCCTGGGGTGCCTGGGTGGCTCAGCTGGTTAGGTGTCCAACTCTTGGTTTCAGCTCAGGTCATGTTCTCATGGTTCACGAGTGTGATGTCCATGTTGGGCTCCGTGCTAACAGTGTGGAGCCTGCTTGAGATTCTCTCTCTCCCTCTCTCTCTCTCTCTCTCTCTCTCTCTCTCTGCTCCCTCCACTCACTCTCTAAATAAATAAACTTTAAAAAGAATAAAGAACAAAAGTAACTCCTTTTTATCAGAATGCCTTATCGACCTCAAACATTAACTGATAGCATTTCTTTCTACTGAAATTCCAAAACATAAATAGGTTCACAGGGAATATGTGCTGCTTGTACATACACAAGACCAGTTTAAGAATTTAGGAAAGAATAACATGTACCAACATATCAAAATAAACTTCAAAAAACTCAGCATTAATGTCAGTAGGTACCCCACCTTGAGTATCACAGTGACAGAAAGTGTAAGCCTCAGGACAAAGTTTGTCTTTTAGTCACTGTAATCATCCACAGCAAACAAAACCCCCAGTCCTGGGGACACAGGCTACCTGTGACCAGGATGCCCAAAACTTGGGAATGACCTCAGAGATCACTGTACCAGGATTTGATATCAAACTCCTTGTTCTATGCAAGAAGAACCTGACCACAGACTAAGAGACTTGTCCAGGCAACGCAGCCAGTGAGTGGCAGCACTGACATTAGAATCCAGCCAACCCTCTTCCCATCCTGTGCTTCTTCCTCTACACAATTCAGCCCTCTAAGCATTGGCTCTCTGGAGCCATCAGTCTGCAGACTCAAGCAAGGTTCACATAGCTTCCTTCTAAGGCAAATTCAAATTCAAGTCCCATACCACTTACTGCACGAATGGCTCCCAGTAAGACCTACAAAGCAGAGGCCTATCTGCTGTGTGGGGCCCCAAAGATCCTTTTCATAAGAGCTAGGTTTACCTTGACACTTTGGCCTAAGGCTCAGAAGTCTTTCACCTTTCCCTTCAGACTGCATTGGTCAACCATGGTTCTTTTCTTCCCTTCTTACCTCCTACCTCTTTCCTATCTGGCATCTGCTTTGCAGATCATTCTTCTTTGGTGTGACAGAATGGTTAAAGTCAACAACCACACAACTGTTCAACTGCTGGAGAAAAATCCTGGGCAGCCAGGACCACTGCTTTTACCTAAATATTGCAAATTGCTGTGTGAAAATCCAGGATGTGTTTGTAGATTTATTTCTGCTAACATAGTGATTTTACTAACTGAAACCATGACAAAATTTGTCAATTTCTAAAGTTGTTTTTTTTTTTTAATTTCTGTTTTTTAAGTTTTTGTTTTTTTTAATTCTAAGACATCACAGCCTGGGCCACTTACTCTTGGTAGGTTATTGGGGGTAGTACTACAGAGAATGGAATCAACCCAATTTAATATTATTTGGTGTTACTTAGCAATACTAAATAGTAATCTCCTATTTCCCCCTATTTTTGAATAGGACCAGATCTCAATTAACAGCATTGATTTATTTAAAATAAAAATAGCTGGGTGCCTAGGTGGCTCAGTAGGTTAAGCATTTGACTCGAGATCAAGCCCTGCATTGGGTTCTGGGCTCTGTGTTGACAGCATAGAGCCTACTTGGCATTCTGTCTCTCCCTCTCTCTTTACCCTTCCCCCTCACTCTCGTTTTCTCTTTCTCTCTCTCAAAATAAATAAATAAACATTTAAAAAAATTAAAAAGCAAAAGTAGTGATCTCTCTTTATTCTCTAGGTCCCAACTGTAAAATCTCACAGTCCCCAATTAACAGTGATTCATTTTAAGCAAAAATAGTAGCAACTTTTTATTTTCTCACTCATTCCAAAAATGCATAATGTTACTTTAGTGCTTCCTCTACCCCAAATCAGAGGACTGAAGCTCTTTAAAAACCTAGCATGATAGATGCCATCAAAATGGCTAAACACTGCAATCCTGATTTTCAAAGTTCTTTCCTAGTAACAACTGTCATTTTCTTTCTAGAAGTTCAACTATGATACTTCCAGGTGGTCATCTCCTACAGAGTCTGATTTTTTCACCTAGACCTACCCAGTGTTAAAACACAAAATCATGGCAATACAACCGCAAAGGCTGGGACACAGAATGTAAAGCATCAGAATTAAAAAGCTTAAAAAGGGCAGATATCTGGATGTTGGGAGCATATGAGTCATCAGGAGACTGGTTCATTTTTTATTTTTCACAAAGATACTTGAAGTTAGAGTTTCATATGAGTTATAGATAGAAGGGGCCATAAAGATCATATAGTCCTAGCCTTCTTTCAAAAAAAAAGATAGAGGCACCTGGGTGGCTCAGTCAGTTAAGCATCCAACTTTGGCTCAGATCATGATCTCATGGTTCATGGGTTCAAGCCCCACATCAGGCTCTGTGCTGACAGCGCAGAGCTGAAGGCTGCTTCAGATTCTGTTGTCTTCCTCTCTCTGAGCGACCCCTTCCCCCATGCTCTGTCTCTCTCTCTCTCTCCAAAAAAAAAAAAAATAAATAAACATTTTTAAAAATTAAAAAAAAAAAAAAATATATATATATATATATATATATAAAAGCAACCTAGTCTTGTGGCTAAGAGCTCATGCTGGAATTTGATGGCCAGAGTTCAAATCCTGACTCCATCATCTTCCATTCTATGAAGTTGGTCAAGTAGACTATCTTCTATGTAGCTCAGTATTCTCATCTATAAAATAGGGTAATAATGACATTTACCTCATTAGTTTTGTGAGGACTAAGTAAAATAATACATATTTGGCAAAAATAGCTAATAAAACACTGAGAAGAAATACAAGAGATGAGAAGCTCTAACAAATATCAATACTTACTATGGAGCCTCTTGAGTGAAAATAATGTGGTTCTGGCAAATGAATAGGCAGACCAATGTAAGAGGATAGAAGGTAGAGAAATCAGTCCAACTACATATGAAATCTAGTGTATGGTAAGCAAACAACTGAGGCAAAGGAGGGCTTTTTAATATGATCTTGGGACGACTGTACAGACATCTAGAGACTCACTCTGTTGGTGAGGTTATGGGGAGACAAATAGTACTACAGAGAATGGAAAATAGTACAACCCCTCTGAATGGGTCATTTGCCAATGTCTAATGAATGGTTTTTGCATTTACCTTTCCAGAAATAATACGTATGCCTATATATGTACACTTCTTCATTGTACCGTATTTGTATTTGCAGAATATCAGAAGCTACCCAAGTGCCCAGAGAAGACTGACTGAATAAACCATGATACTTACAATTGACTCCTAGGAAGCAATAAAATGGAATGAGGAATAAATAATAATAGTAATAATAATAATAAGTAATAATAATAATAAATACGATTTGGGAGAAACACTCAGAAAGAACCTATCTTTTAGTAAACACTTGGTAAATATTAAATTTTTTAAAATACAGATTAAGAAGTTAAGACCAGGAGGTTATGTGACTTACTCAGTGTGACAACACACGGAGCCCTAGAGTTCCCAGTCTACATCAGTGACTTGACTTTGCCATTCTCTTTCTTACAAATGTTTTGATCTAGTAAATATTTCGATCTTGTATAAACACTAGCTTAGCTATAAACATTACTTAGCATTAAAGCAAGAGCTGAGGCAAATGCAAATGCTTTTCTCAAGAATTTAAAAAGTCCCATCGGTATGGATGCAGTTTGCACAGTGTTTTCTAATTGAAGGCACTTTTGTAATACTGCCCACATTTTCATAGCCATTTATGATAACTCTGCTGTTGTTGTCACTAGTTGTTACTCTTACAGCCCTATAAGAAGCATGATTAGTAGTATCCCTACTTACAAAATTGGAAACTGGAGAACAGAGTGGATCACAGAAACCAATCTCCCTACAAGCCTATAGTTTTATGAAATGACACAAAGATTTAGCTAGATATATCAGCTTCTTCCAGGAAATGTGAACATTTAAATTTTTATTTCTTCTGAATATAGGACTAACTCTAAAAAAAAAAAAAAAGTATAATTTGTATGTCACAAAAGATCAAATGAAGCCAAACAAGTCTTCTAGAATGAATTTGAAACAGAAAGTAATTCCATTATCACCAACCAGGGTAACATGCCCTGGTTTAATAATAATTATTTAAATCTTAAGCAATATCATACACTAAAGAAATACATAGAAGCTATATTTTGTTTTAATTTGGAGATGTAAGGAAAAGGGACTATAAGCTTACCTAACTTCTGATATTTTAAAAGAGGATTTTTAAAACCTTTTGTAGGCAAGTGCCCAGATGTATGAACCAGGGTATCTGTTACAATGTTGTTTGTATAATGCATAAAGTAGACAACATCTTAAATAAATACTCAATAAGGGGAGGATAAGTAAGTAAATCATGGCATATCTCCATCGTGGAATACTATACAACCATCAACACTGATGATTAGGCATAAACTCATCATGTAAAAATGTTCTATTCATGAGAAAAAAAGCAATTATAAGAACACATGGGTGGCTCAGTCGGTTAAGCATCAGACTTCAGCTCAGGTCATGATCTCATGGTTCATGGGTTCAAACCCCACATCAGGCTCTGTGCTCACAGCTCAGAGCCTGGAGTTTACTTCAGATTCCATGTCTCCCTCTCTCTCTGCCCCTCCCCTGCTCACACTCTCTGTGTCTCAAAAAATAAACATTAAAAAAAATAAATAAATTTAAAAAATAAATAAATAAACAAATGTTAAAAAAAATTTTAAGAAAAAAGCACTTATAAATAGTAATTTGTTATGGTCCCATTTTGATAAAAATCTAAGTGAAAATCATATCTCATATGCATTGGAATACATAGAAAAGAAAGGCTGGAAAAACACACATCAAAATAAGAATAAAGATTATTTCTGGGTAGTAGAATTATAGATTGGTTGTTTTTCTCCTTTATATTTTCAAACTGTTTACTCTAGTATGTTTCACTTCCAAAAAAAAAAAAAAACTAATAAAGCTTGTAGTGCATCAGAAAGAGATGTAGATGTAGATCATAGGGTATAAATTGATGAAAACCATTATTCCAAAATGGTTAATATTAAGAAATTATTTTTAATCATACCAATAACTTACCTTCTGCAGCATACTTCATAGCAAATATGAGAGAAATTGCTTTATTTTCCTTCTGTCTCTGGGTAAACAGTTACCAACTAAAATCAGAAGCAGAACTAAGATCAAAACATAAAGGTTCAGGATTTCAATTCCCATTGCTAAAGTTCATTAATTCAATAAGTATTTATTATGCAGCTACAATTTAAGGAACATAAGGATAAGTCATGAACAGATCCTACTCTCAGAGACCACAGTTACTAACAGAATAAGGAACCTACTGAATTAAAAAAGAGATAATGCCACAGAAAGGTATGTATGAAGGAGAGGTTTCTTTTTATTCAGGGAGTTAACGAAGAGTTATTAAACAATAAAACAACAACAACAACAACAACAACAGAGGTTCGGTATTGAAAAGTTGAATTTGTGTGGTTATATGATGTGCACTACCTTAGAACAATGAACTCTATATAGTACTAGGTGAAGAAAGAAAGCTGCAAAGTAAAATGTGGTTTAGTAACACATGTATACCTCAGCAATGTATATACCAAAATGTTAAAATGATAATCTCTAGATAAGGGAATTATAGGGTTGGGTTTTTTTTTCAGTCATTTTGCTATGTTGTCATGTCCTATTTTAGCACAACCCTAAAGTGTATATTACAATCAATAAAGAGGGGAAACTTGTCCATGGTGACCAAATAAAAGCTTGTATCATGCCATGATTAGTGCAGACTATGAAGGAACTAATGCTAACAAGATTGTGACCAGAATAAGGGACTTGCCCCATTTTCTTTTTTCTTTTTTAAGCTTATTTCTTTACTTTGAGAGAGAGAGTGAGCAAGCTGGGGAGGGACACAGAAAGAGGGAGAGAGAGAATCCCAAGCAGGCTCCATGCTATCAGCACGAAGCCTGATGTGGGGCTTGAGCTAACAAACTGTGAGATCATGACCTAAGCTGAAACCAAGAGTCAGACACTTACCTGACTTAGACACCAAGGTGCTCCAAAAGAGATTTTGTTTTAGTTGTAAGTCAACACTGAATGCTTAAAGAGCTAGCCATATTAGGAATTTGATGTCCCCTTTTCTGATACACCTGGTTCTGACTTTTTCCATCTGACAACATTGAATGAGTGCTACAAAACTATCATCTCTACTTTGGTGTAATGTTCAGAGAACTAAGTAGATGCTTACAGACTGAAAAAGGAACCAAAATAACCAGAACTCCTAAGCGTGTTCACAGTTATATGATCATGAATAATCAATATGACTTCACAAAGAAGGTGTCCTGTCTTGGTAATATACAGTGATCTTCTTACATAGCCAAGTAGCAGGCCTGGTAGATCATAGAACAAAAATTGATGAAAACCTAGCTTGACTTTAGGAAGCCTTTGGATCCTGCCCTATAAAACATGATGGAAAAATATGAACAGGAACAGACAACAAACTCTTCACCAGCTAACTATAGCTGGATTGGGGAGCAGTAGCTAAAGCACTCAAATTTAGGAGATCACAAATAGTGTTTTGTAACATCAAAGTGAACAACAAACAGAGATGCCAAAAAGGGTATTCAGAAGGGGAAATAACAGTTTCAGGTGAAACAGTATAAATAACCAGAAACAAAATTCAGAATTAAACTTGGTAAGAAAAATGTGCTCAAAATATACCTTGATTGTGGGAGAGAAAGAGTTAAGAGATTATTTGGGTAGAAATCTGACTACCCAAATAGCAATTATAATAGCATTGCAATAGCAGTTATAAGTGTTCCGACAATGGATATGGAATCAGGACTATAGCATACAAATGCACGTTCTACACACCCACATTAGCATTTAGCACATGGTATTGTCATTATTTGTTGGCAAGTCTTGCTCTCCCTCAAGTGTTTTTTTTTGTTGTTGTTGTTGTTTTTTCCTTGCTGTATTCCCAGTACCTAGCAGACTCTGGCAAGAGCAGCCTTTCAATAAATCCTTAAGAGTGAATAATATCATCCTCCTGTCTTCCTCAGGATACCCCACTAAAGCACTAAGCTCCCTCTTGGAGCTGTATTTAAAGATGGATATGAATAATTTTCTGACCATTCAAGGGAGAAGTTAGAAATGCTGGGGGGGGGGGGGCGGGCAATAAATGAGAATGGGATTATCAGTTTACAGAACTGGATTCCTCTATTTAAGGAAGAGAAAGCCGGGGTGTATTAGTTACAATGCTCAAATTCTGAAGAAATCCGACACAAAGAAAACATCTTTTTCTACTAAAAATGTCCCAAAATGGATGGGTCAGAAGCCCACAGGGAAATGAACCATTAAATATTGTAATGGATACTAACAACAACAGCAACAATGACAAAATTAAAATACGTTTTACTAAATGCTTTCACAAAAGAGCTGGTGGCCTCTCAGCTCCAGTGATGAAAAGGTTATATGTGAGCCCTTGTGAACTAAGGAGCTAACTTCTCAAAAGCAAGCCCCTTCCAGAGCCAGGGACCCACAATTTCATAATAAATATGAATAACCAGACATCATCAGAACCTTTGCACAAAAATGCAAAACCCAGTTTTATTTTTATGGTATTTATGTTCAATGCATCATAGGAGTCTATATCAAAATAGAATATAAAATATACTGTGGATATACAGGAAGTAGATTTCTGGAAAATCCCATACTTATCTCTTCATGTATACTTGCATAGATTTCTGTTTTAAAAATTAGCTGGTTATTGGGGCGCCTGGGTGGCTCAGTCCGTTGAGCATCTGACTTGGCTCAGGTCACGATCTCGCAGCTCGTGAGTTCGAGCCCCACATCGGGCTCTGCACTGATAGGATAGCTCAGAGCCTGGAGCCTGCTTCAGATTCTGTGTCTCCCTCTCTCTGTCCCTCCCCTGCTCGCACTCTGTCTCTCTCTCTCTCAAAAATAAATAAACCTTAAAAAAATTGGTTTTAATTAGCTGGTTATTTGTTAATTCAGAATGCTCTAAATAAAACCTGACATTGAATATAATTATTTAAGTTTCAAAATGCATGACCTTTGTACCTAAAGTGTTCAGTATACACAGTAATATATGGTTGTAGTGAGAAATCATGAGAAAACAACCCAACTCTTGTTGATTCATCTGATCTATTTATTGAGTATTATACTGTTCTATTCTTTGGCCATTGTTTTTATTTGCAATACATAACTGTTCTAATAACCCATCTGTCACCATAAAGAACCTTTGGGCTTCCTCTCCTTTCCAAATAGCAGTGAAAGGGTCCCCCAAACCCACTGATTTAGCACCAAATTTAAATAATCCCAGAGACCCTCTCACTTTTCATATTGAGTAGAACAAGGTCACACTGGGCATCTTCCAAATGTAAAGGCTTAATTGGACTAATTCTTTCATGATAATAATGTATATTTAAGATAGCCACTAAAAATTGTCAATGCTAATTTAGTAGATCAATTCCATTAAATGCTTTGAACTTTTCACCACTTGCTAATCTCATTTATTAAAGCTGCTGTTTTTGTTGAAAATCTGAAGCTATAACTTAATATCAGATTACAACAGTTCTAGCCAGACCTAAGAAATATTGCCTTATATATAAAATATAACCTTAAAGGATCTTAAGTTGTGTTAAATTGCAAGATCCTACCCATAAAATTTCCTGCAGCCAAAATGCAGGGAAACCCTGTCAGTCTACTGGTAATCGTCATTATTGTACGAAGCTTTCAGTGGTGTTTTTATTTCAGAAATACAAGCTTTTTGTGTCTGAAGCACAGCTTTAACATCTGTGATTATTGATTATAGACCAACCTTCACATAACCACATGGTTCAGATTTTTATATCAAACGCCAAGTAATTTAGGTAATAGTTCAATTCAGGGCAATAAAAATGTCAAGATTTTGCTCAACATTTTGATGAATAACTTACACAAATATAACTCATTAATGTAGAAATAATAACAGATCTGTTACTTAGCAAATGAAGAATTGGGAGAGAAGAGACACTCCACGCCACTATCACATATCCAACCATATAACATTTGTTTGGAACTAGACTTCCAAGGCTATTTTTACTCCCTGTGATTTACCACCAGTATCCTCTGGGTGATAGTTGAGGAAACAGATGCTGGGAATCTCTCTCCGCTCAGTTCCTGAGAGGAGAATTCTGACTCACAGCCCTGCCAGCTCCCTGCTTTGTACTCACACATGCGGAGGGGGGTGGAGTAAAACGTAAATGACTGTCTGATTTCCAGTCTCTCGTTGCCAGTTTCCTCAAAGTTTCCACTTACGCATTTGACTCCTTTACCAACTTCGTTTGAAGTTCCCATTCCAAAATCCTGAACGGCATGTTCCCAGGATACATTTAATTTTTTTAAAAAATTCATTCAGTGGGGATTTTCCAAATGAAATAAAAAATAAATAAATAAATTGAAAACTGGGGAGTGGGTGTTCTTTTTGTTGGAGTTTTTCTTTCACTGTTGACTGGGAATACTGATTACCACGGTGGGAAGAGCAAGGGAAAAGAATTGTAAAATATTCCCTGCCAAGCTTTAAGCCCACTTTCTTGTGGAGAACCATTACCTTCCCAAAGTTTCATAGATGCTGTTACTTATTGTGAACAGATTTGAACTAAAATAGATCTGCATCTATTTGGAGATTAAGTTCTTAATAAAAAATTAATGTTTATTAAATTTCTTAGATGCTTTAAGAAAGAATAAAGCATCTAAGCTAACAAGAATAGAAGGGGGGAAACTATGCAGTTTAAATACCTTTTATAATGGATTTAAAACAGAAGCACATTACGGATTGAGAATTCAGTTTCACAAGGCAACAGTTTCTATTAAAACTACTATTTTATGGAGAAATTAAATTCACTGGCCAATCTATGTTTTCACAAAGCTTTTTTTTAAAAACCTACTTTATTTTAAACAATAAGATCTATTTAGGTGATTTTTACAATTTAATTTTCTGTAAACCAATGAGATTTCCTTATTCAGTACCGCTGAATTACCTATTAATCCTTACTTATTAATCCTGTTATTTGGTGTTTGATGATAACCTAGAATAATTGACTTAACCTATTTTTACATTAGGAAAATTTAACAATTGTTATTGCATTTCAGATAAAATGAGTTTAAGCTGATGAATTAGGCCTCACAACGTAAAGGCAGCACCTTCCATTGGTGCGTCTATGTGAAACTGAGGCATCAAGTCAATTTACTAATTTCATGAAAATCTATCCATTCTTTGGGGGAGGTGGGTTATTAGCATATAGACCAAGCAACCACCTAAAGGCTAAATTATTGCTTTTCCTTCATAAAGACATCTAACCACACTCAAGGTTACCACCATATGATTCTCTGTGGAAGACCACACTGGTAGATTGGGCACAAAATCACTACCACCAAATAAATATTTCTTACCAGCCACAGATATAAATATAGATACATAGATATGTAGATACAGATATAGACATAGATATAGATACAGATATGCTGTGCCAAATTAGTAACACTTTAATGGAAAATGAGGCAATATGAATGAAGAAAACCACTTTATGAAAAAATCTGGTGGGATGCCCACACTGAGTAGAGAAACTTAAAACACAAGAGTTTCTCCAGTGGAAAATCCTCACCGCTACACATCAAGCAAAAAGTCAACATAAAAATAGACACAAAAATCCATCCCCCACTAACATTTGCATAGATATTAAAAGAAAACCACACGCACATGAAAAATATATATGATGCTGAACTCCTTTTGTACCTGCAACAGATAACTGATGCCTAACAGTTACACTCTTGGGCTCTGTGCATGTACAAAAACATCAAAATAACCAATTGATTTGGACAGACATTTGAGCAAAAAGTCAGTCAACCATCTAGGTTACCTAAAAAACTATTCAACCACTGAGACAAGGTGATAAACTCACTACTTACATATAAATGAAAAAAGACAGTGTCAACAATATGCTTATTGAATATGACACAGGCAGGAACAGGGGGAAATTTTTTTAATGAATACTTCAACTCTGGCACATGAATCACAAAATTAAAATCCCTCCAATATACACAACTACAGTTGCCTAATTGAAAAGGCCCAGTGTCAGCACCAACAGGGGTAAAACATAACTCTCCTTTTAATATATCCCTGTGCCGTCAAATGGCCTAATAAGTGTAATATTGAAGATTGATTCTACAGCATCTCAAGGGTTAAGTTCTGTGTTGTGAATAATTTTGAAAAAGTATTCTAGGAAGAATCAGGCTTAGGCTAGTTCAGCAAGAGGAACCGTTCCATAATGAGGCTTGGCCTGGCCCAGTCCCAGTAGAATTAATTTTGTGCCATAGAACACCTAGATAAATTAGTTTTCCTTTAAATATTGAGTCCTAAAAGAGTTAAAAGAGGGAGAATATCAATCAATAATTTTTAGATTAACTACTTTGTATATGACAAAACAAAATTAACTTTGTCATTATAACCCCTTATTCTGGCATTTCAGATGGACCCCAAGTTTAAAATAAATAATTGGAGATTTAAAAACCAACCAAACATGTGCATTTGTTTCTTGGTACAGAATACTAACTCATTGCCTGGTTTGTGAAAAGAAAAGATTACTCGTAACATCTTGCAGAATTAAAATAAGGTTCCTATTTTTAGTTATTAAAATAATTATATCCAAGAATTAAGAATTCTGAAAATATATAGAACTATACTTTGTGGGGTTTTTAAATGGAAATACTGGAGCAGTTAAGCTTTGAAATTAAGTGGAAAAATAATCTCTCAGTTAACAATGTTAGATTCTTAAAATTATATTTTAATTGATTAATTTCCCTCAATGTCTACCCATTATTTCCCCTTATAAAATTGATTTCTATGGAAATATTTGTGCAGAATTAAAATCATGGCTGCAGATGGCAACAGATATAAGCTAAAACTCCCTGGTGTTTTAATGGCTTTTTCTGGTTAAATGCCTACCAAAAGGTAAGTACAAGATTTATTTCAATAGGAGATGAAATCGGGCTTTTAACCTGGCCAATTGCCCATATAAACAATCTTTACTGTTATTTGGTCATCATTTGGTAATTAAAATGGCAAATCACAACCATGCTGAATTTACATCCATGTGCCAAAAAGTTATTTAGCAGATAACTAGAGATAGAGGAAATGTCTCTTTAACAGATTCTTTTAAGAATACATCTACAGGAAGCATCCGGCTTTCAAACAGTCATAAAAAACAAGAAGCAGTTGAACAGTGGCACCCAGAGGTGAAAAGTGTATTACTTCTAGAAATTTATATGGTTAACCATCATCTGTTTCTCAGCCATCCTTTATGTCACTTCCAGATTTTTTACTAGTAACATACTAGAAATAATTTTTTCTTAGTTACATATCGAAATACCATATTTTAACAAATAAAAATAAATGCCTTCATTTTGAAAAAAGTACTTCACTTCTGAATTAAATTGCGTATCCTTCAAAACAATAAGCAAGCCCACTAACATCAGGCAAAATACTTTCCAGAATTGAATATAAAGCCCACTCGTCTACCTCTAGCCTAACCGACATTATTAGCAAAAATATTTTTTAAGAAATGGTTCTGTGACTATTACACAATTTCCATATACCCCATATTATGTTTTTTTCTAAAAACATTTATGTTGAACCATTGTATATCCCTGAACCAAAATTATAACCTGGGGACATTTTAAGAATGTTCTGTTGAACCCTCCCATTATCATGATAGCAGAAGATGGGGATGGAATAAGAGCTGGGCAAGTAGGAGGAAAGGAAAGAAGAGTACTGTTTTATTCCACAGGAAGTTTAAAAATAACAAAATCTATTTTGACCAAAATTAAAATGAACCTGTGATTTTTTTTAATTAAAGAAGCTCCATACCTTTTAACGTGCCAACTAGCAGCTGCACGAAGCATTTGACTGGTGCTGAGTTCCTAAACTAGCTGCAGAAAAAACACATCCTCCCCAGTATAATCACCTTCGGGGAGGCTCAAATAACCTTAGTTTGTGGGGCCAGAGCAGGTCAGGTTTTTTGAGAGCCTCAGAAGCAGAGTCTTATTTTTGCTCTTGAACTGAATTGTACTTGTGTACTTAGCAGAGTGGGTTATGTCTAAGGTACCACCAATTTTCATCTATTACTGTGTTTGCATTACCTTTTGTCAGATGTTTTCTCCAAGATTCCGCTGCTTCTTTTTAATCACCTAAGAAGCAACACTGATGTGACAAGCTCCAGAATAAGGCTTATTCTTTCTGATCTTCATCTTAAGCCTAATGATGAGAAATGGGCTCCCATAAACTTGAAAAAGGCAGGGAAATGCTGCCAAAGTCATTATCCGCTACTTTGAATTGGAAAGAAGAGCTGTGTCCCTTTCTAGAAGAATATTAATAAAGTGTAAAATAATTTTACAAAGCCTTCATCGTTTCATATGTGAAGTAAAGGCAATTGCTCAGCTCCATTCAAAAGAAAAACAAAATGCTTCATCTCCTACTACCTGAAATCTACATCAGAATATATCCTCGATTTTGCAACTCAGGCAGTGTTCAACTGTCTGACAAAAGGAGAGAGGATTATGCAGGCACCAAAGCTACTATTAAGATCTCTCCCTTTTAGATACCTTCTTCTTGTCCCTTTTCCCCTTCTCCACAAACAACAGTGTTGTTGCCTAAATCAATATTTTGGCATTAAGGAGTAGCTTCTAAGTCGCCAGCACGCAATTTGCCCGCGAAGAGGCTGTGAACTGCCGCTTAAAAAAATGCCTGTCTGCCTGCTGCTTGTGGCTAAGACGCGTACTGCGAAATTGCGGGCGGCCTCGGACTCAAAACCACACCATCGTTGCCCATATTTGGTAATTCCATTACGGTAACAGTGTGAAGGAGCACCAGGCTTACAGCATTTTGGAGCAGATCTGTAGGAAGCTGCTGCACATGGACCATATTGATCTCTGCAGCCATTCTTAGAAAATCTACAGCTGTTTCCAGATCTGCGCCCCACGGAGGCAAAACACAGCGATAGATCTGGGCGCCATCTAGTGGAATCCATGGATCTGGGGGAGTCGGCAAGAGACTGGGGGGTTGTGCAAGATTCTGGGAACAATCCCTACAGCCAACCTGTAAAAGAAAATTTTTGTTTCCTTTTTGCTTCAAACTACAATCGAAGCAGTGGGGAAGGACACTTATCTAAAAACAAAGAAAAAGTAGAACGAACATGTATTAACTCAAATGACTCTTAACAGGAATTTCACAATCGGTTTTTCAGTATGAAGTTTAAGTCTATCGAAGTGCTTCATTATTTCTGTATTTATTATGAGAAGGAAAATATGAAAAGTTTATTTTGCCAAAATATTGCCATTTTCTCTCTCCTATAATCTGCCAAATTGGATACTGTACAGTTACGTTTTACTTTAAGGGTTTATAACTCAGTGGGGCAATCCAAATGGAACTGAATTCTTATTCTTCCTACCATCTAATAAATATATGCATGTTAAAGATGCTGCTTATAAAATACTCCACCAACTATTTCTCCCTTCCTCACCCCAATACCATCCATTTCTAACATCTCCCCAAAGATGTCTTACTCCTTACCCTCTGTTCTTTGCCCACACATATCTTCTAGATGAAAGGACTTCAACTTTCTTCTTGGCAAAGTTATGTCTACCACTTAGTATAAGATCAAATTCAAAATACATTTCCTGGAAACCTGTCCCCGTGGCTGAGCCACATCACTTGCTACTTTATGTTACCAATCATGTCTTTTTTTGAAGTATAATTGCCAAACAACATTAGATTAGCTTCAGGTGTACAACATACTGATTCAACAATTGTATACATCACACCGTGCTCACCACCATAAGTGCAGTCACCATCTGTCACCATATGTTATTACAGTACTATTGACTGTATTCTCTGTGACATACTTTTTAAATTTTTTTTTTATTGAAGCACAGTTAACATACAATATCATATTCGTTTCAGGTGTACAACATCCAAACCTGTCCTATTTAACGTTGCCACTTGTCTGTGATTTCCTACTTGCTTATCTCCACAAAGAGGACGTTTGTATGACCCCCAGCATCTACCACAGTGAAGAGCCTATTAAATGTTGAATAAATAGCTATGACATAAGTAGATGACTGTCTCTATTTAGATATGTTAATAAATTGTCTGATTATTCTTTTTGTGGGCCTAAATATACCAACGGTAACTAGCTAGTAAAACTGAGCTTTACTAAAGCAGTTCTTAGAAGAACTCATCATTTTCTTATTGGACGCTCACAACAGCCCTATGAAAGAAGCACTACTACCCTCCCTATCGTATAGTTCATGGAAGCTGAGTCTGAAAGATTAAGAAATTCACCCAGCAACACAGGTCAGAAGTGGTAGGGCTAGAACCTGACTTCAGTCTGCCTCTGGAACCTGTACTCAAAACTACCTTGCTGTATTTTGCCTGCCTTCTATGTTGTTATTAAATATATGAAACACCCTGCTCTTATTACTGGTTGTATTATATTTCAGTGATTCACGTTACAAAAACTAAATAGTTATCCCTTCATCCCATGTAAGATCAGTTATTTTAGATAGCTGCTAAAATGATTCAAGTTGTTCATATTTTTTACCATGTTTGTTCTTCAAAGCTTGCTATAATTAAAAGACTTGTGCAGAGGAAGGAAAAGAAATTACTTCGCTGATCAAAGGACTGATGTAGGAAAATATGCAAGCTGACTGCATTGAGCTAAGATTGCAACAATGAAGTGGAAAAACTAGGGGAAACGGGGGGATCTGGTAATAACCGTTTCTTTGTTTTTTTCAGTTCACCTGACTTCTTTAAACATTTTAATTTAGAAATGCTCCTCACAGTCCTCAGGCTTGGCCTCATGAGTAAGCAAATCAGGAACCCCATAAGAACCACCTGTGGGGTTTCACATCAAGAAAATTAGAAAGAGCTTCCAACCCCCTAAGATATTTAAAGATGTTTAAAATTGCATACTTAGAGCATCTTGCCCTTGACTTAACCAAAAAGGGAACAACATTGGTCATAATTGCTCAAAACTGGAAATAACCCACACGTCCCTAGACAATAAAACAGATAAATAACATGGTAAATTCACATGATGAAATATTATTCAGCATTGAAAATGAATGCACTTATGTCACACACAACACAAAATAAAATGTCTTATTTTCTAAAATCTGTTTTATTTTTTACTAAGCAAACTCTACCCCCAAAGTGGGGCTTGAACTCATGACCCCAAGATCAAGAGTTGCATGCTGTACCGACTAAGCCAGCCAGGGACCCCAACACAAAATATAATTTTGAGCAAAAGAAGCAAGACACAGAAGAATACATACACATAATTCCACTTACATAAAGTGCCAAAACAAGCAAAACTAAACTATTGTTTAGGGCTGCATAACTCAGATTAGAAAAGCACAGAGCTAGTGGCTGCCTCTGAGAAGAGGGGGAATGATGGGAAGGGAGACACAAGCAATTTCTGGAGGTCCGGCGATGCTTCCTCAAATTGTACATCGTGTTATGTTCACTTTTCTGTTTGTATGTTGTATCTCACAATAAAAAATGTAAAATAAGCACATTCAGTGGTCATTCCAAAAATACATGAGGAAAAAGAACACATTAAGCTTTATCCGTCATTTACGTTTTGGTGAGAATAAGTACATTAGCTCTACGATTGCAGGAAGACTTGCAAAGGGAGGGGAAAAGATTAGATATGAAGATGCTAAATTCTAGAAGGCAGTGGTTAGATCTTGAGCTCAAGAACCAGGAAGAGCTGGATTGGAACTAGAGGCCTGCTACTTGTCAACTGTAGGCCTTGGGCTGGTGTATAAACCTTTCAAACCCTGCACTCTCCACCTATGAAACGCAGATCACAGTAGGCCCTACATCACAGGGTCATTATGAGGCCCACACAATGCACTGGTTTTCATTAATTACCCAGCAAGTGTTTTTTTCTTTCTCCGAGATTGGGAGCAGAGGAGGAAATCACAGGGAGTAGAAAAGGAGAAAAGTGAGAGACTGCACTCACTGTATTTCCTTTCCACTCATCTCTGGATCACTCATTAGCCCCACTGGCTCTGCAAACCCTTCACCTGAGACTGCTCTAGTAAGAGTCACAAGGGACCTTCTTGGAACCCAACAAACGTCTTTTTCTCAACATCATTTGACATCATCCCTGAGCTGTTCTCTTCTTACAAAACCCCTACCACTGCCCTTGACAGTCAGGCCCTTGTCATTTCCCTCCTGTCTTCCTATAGTCTACCTACCTGGTCTCCTCCAATGTGACCCCTCCCCAATCCTTTCCCTATGCTTTAGCCAGAGAGTTTATCCTAACAAGTAAATCTCATCATTCCTCTTCCCTAGAGGCTTCATAGGAACCTCTGTGATCCTTAGCCCTGGAGAATCTAGTGTGTCTTCTTCCTGTCTGTCTTTAGACTCATCTACAGCTATGCTAACCCACTCAAACTCATTTGAACCTTCTCGTCTTTAGTCCACCTACTCTCTCTGCCTGGAAGGCCCCACCCTGCCACCCTGCCATTCACCATATTGCCTGTCTCACTTGCAAATCTTTAAAACTTAAGGCAAGTCTCCTTCCCACACACCAGCCACCTCTTTCTAGATTACACACCTTCCTTTGTAATCAATACAATTCCTGATCATTCTTGAGCTACTACAGTATTTGTGTGATGGTCTATATCCTCATAAGGCTGTATACTCCTCAAAGGTGGATGCTATTTCCTACTCACCTTTGTACACCACCACCCAACACAGTGACCAACAAAAACCTGCTCAAGTGAATGAATAAACTGGGCACAATCTATGCTCCCTTCACGGTGTTACAGGACTGTACTGCCGTCTCCTGCAAAAACCCTCTCTCACTCCTTCTGCAAGAGAAAAGACTCATGTGCCATATCCTTGTCCCGTAAACCCTGTCTTCTAACATTTATTGGTCTTGTCATCATTATTTTTTCACCTGATATTTTCCTAATCAAAAAATTTACAAAGAAATTAAAGCTATCTGATCTTGTTCAATGTACTTTGTGTGTAAATGGATGGCCCTGGGTTAAAACCCTAGCTCGACCAGTAACTAGCTGCGGGAACTTGAATATGTCATTTAATCCCAAGAATGTTTTTCACTCTGAAATGAGGGTAAAAATATCTACCCTGTGGCTTTCTTGTGAGGCTAAATAAACTAATGTACATAAAGCACTTAGCATATTGCCTAGCACAAGTGAGTATGTAGTAAGTAATATCTATTAGTATTAATGTACAATTAACAGTTACTTTGAAGAATATAATTTGTTAATCATTATACTGCTCTGTATTTTTCAAAACTGAGGGTCACCTTGATTTTAAGATTGAGGCCTTAATAACAGGAAAGATATTATATACATACATACATATCAAATGAAAAAAACCTTAAAACATATGCTTGTATTATATATGTGTATATGTATTAACAGTATTACTGTCATATGTATATGTTTCTATATACGCATATGTATGTACATTATATATGCATACTATATATGCATACGTTATATATACATATTGTATATATATGTGTGTATTATATATATATTAACAGTATTACTATCTTGTTTTATAACTGAAAAAATATCTTAACTGTAGTAAGTTAATAAAATATAAATAGATTCCACTCAGTAAATACTGAAACTTTCACAGTGGAATCTACATCACTTATTAAATACATATCAGTCGTATGTATTATTTCACTGGTGAAATGTGCTTTAAGTATGTAACATGAAAAATCCAAAACCACAAACTTAGCTTTTGCTATTGCTATTTTCTGTACATAATGCTTCAATTCAAATCTGATTAAGTTTAAATGATGGTTTTGAAGAATGCAGTAAGAACAGAAAAACAAAAATGAAGGGAAACAAAATTCATTAAGCTAGAACTGTATGAGGAGACTTACATGGCCTTTGGAAATATGAAGATAAGAACTTTGGAATTTATTCCTCATCTTTATTTATATGATAGGGATATTATATATTTGTATTTTTAAAAATCATTAATCTAGAAGGGAAGAATCTGTTTTATCTACAAAACTTACTTTCTCTCTCCCAATTGCCCCCAAAAAAGGAAAACCAAACGTGAGCCACTTTATTCAAAAAGAAGAATCTCATGACAATAGGATTATTATGACAAGCATTTCCCATACTTTATTCTTCATGCCCAGAATGACATTGGTAAGATAAGACCTTGTAAAAGTCCATAGCACTTATTTTGAAGTTTAAACTATCATGGTAAAAAAAAAAAAAAAAAAAAAAGTCATTTCCTTAAACAGGAAATGTATTAATAATGGCACAAAAGACAGTACCAGTCATACTATAGAGTACAATGTTTCCCTTCAAAAAGAAAATAATATCCTTATCCTCAAAGGGTAGTAATTCTTGAACAGAGTTGTTTAAAAAATAAATAGAGGGGGAAATCCTGACACCCCCCCCCCCACATCTCACATTCACATATATTTTGTTGAGTTCTGATCATGTGATTTAACTAAAGACTTAAGTTAAGACTATCTGAAATTTAACGTTACAATATCCTCTAGTTCTCACCAATCAAATGAGTTCTTTTTGCTTTATACATGTATTTTACACTAATATTTGCAAAGTTATCATAATTTTGCAACTGTTCCATTCTGGTCAGCATTGTTCCCCAGAAAAGTTCTGCAAAGAATGACTTACTGAAATACATTTTTAGAGACTCCTAAAGTTTTTAGATTTACTTATAGAATAGGAATTTAAGATGGAAGCATTTGGGGCATCATTTAATTTGTATTTTATTTACTATTACTTTGGTTTAGATAGTATGTGGGGGGGGGTAATTAAGAAATGTAATTATACATGGATTCAAAGTCCTGAGGTGTTGCAGTCTATAAGTAAAAACATATAACCTTATATTCTGTTTCAATTCACTGCCTAACTCATTTTACCAACAGGCCTGATTTTCCTATTCTTACCTAAATAAGATTTCTCCATTTGATTAGAATGGCAAAACTTTAGTCTTAGTTTAGCCCACTAGCTGAGGAGTGTGTGTGTAAGTTCCTTTGTGTATTGATCACCTACTGGTTAATCAATGGTATTATTAAATCCATCCTGAAATACAATAAACTAGATTGTGTCTGTTCACTTCATAAGATCCATCAAAACACGAGTGTGGGTCAATATTCCAAACTTTTTTTCCAAAGTAGCTAACAACCAGATTTCCTGCAGTCAGTGGATGCTAGCACGGGACTCTGTCTGTGGACTGAGGCAGTTCACTGAGTCAGCATGTTTGTGAATAAAGATTACAGGAAGATTGTTAATCCAATGCAAGCCCTCTATTCTCCAGGCTCTGGGTATACATTGGTTTCTGGAAACAAACGTTCTTTAACCTTCTGAAACTAACTTTCTAAGATGGGACACTCCCAAGTCTCCAAAATTGTTGCTTTTCTCTTGAGTCAGCACCCTCAGGATCCAGGATGTAGATTATTCTCTTGAAAATAACTTTTTACTAAATACTGCTTTGAGGAGTCATTCAGAAAATACTTATTCTTAAAGTCTGATTTTTATGGGTAAAGGGGATCAGTTTGGGCTTGGTAATAACACCCACAAAGAGGAGATTCTTACTTTTGTGTAAAGCTGGAGGTTGCATAAATACATGAACATGAAAAGACACATCTTTTCAATGTGAATTACCTGAAAAGACAAGCAAGAGAAAATATAGTAACATCAAATCCACCTAGCTATCAGACTTGGATTCACTTGAATTCAGCTTGTGGGTGGGGAGAGGGTGTTGGGGAATCACTCCATTAGGCTGATTTAGTAAAAGCCAAAAAATATGTTCCTGAGCACAGCATGGATATAGGATGACTCACTGTTCTACTGTTTCTTGAACTGTTTTATGAGCAAAGATGCCTGTTACTTTGGTGCGATTCGAGGGGAATTTTAGGAATCTAGAAGCTCCTCTTTCATTCAAAAGACAAATAGACCCAAAAGAAGAATTTTTTTTTCCTGTCTCAAAATATCTTCCTTACTATGTGTGAAATTTCAGCATCATTAAAGTAAATAAAAGACCAAGTCTGGGTATTCTAGGGAGACAGAGACCGTAACTATCTCACAGTTCCATTGCCAGGACAAGACTAGTGCCTACCACAGACGCTAATCAATAAATAACCAATCTGTCGAATGAACACATTTCCTGACACTTGCATGCAAAGGAGAGTTTTTTAATGTTGTTCGCTTTTTTTTCAATTTTCTTTCTAATCTGCAAATGCTAGAATTTAAAGAAATTACTGGAAAGTGAAAAAAATGGGAAATTTCAGAGTGAATAAAATGTACTTATTCTTTCAGAATAATTGAAATGAAGGCAAATTTTAGATTTGTAACAATTTTTTTTTTTTTTTTTTTTTTTTTGGCCAGTCTGGCTACAGTCTAACAAATGAAAGGGAAAGAGTAAGTGCTACCGTGTAACACATGAATTTGGTTACTTAACAGTGGAGTATATTCCTTATCATCAAAATTTTGTGACCCAAAAATCAGTGGGTGGTAGTGTGTCCTTGTCTTGATAAATTCCTATAAATCCTAATTCTAACTTTATTTAATTGAGCAGTTAGGGTGGGAGTGGTGGGGTAAGTGACAAAAAACTAATTCCAGGACATAGATTCTTGCTATAGCTTCTTCATGTTATCAGATACCACAGTGATAACATTTATCATTGGGACTGAGTGTTAATACATTAAAGAAGGACAAAAAACTGATGCTAGAGACATAACTTTTTTTAGATCATTTTAATCTGTATTAAAATTCTTACATGAACAAAGTCATCCCCCTTCCAAGGGCCTATGGGCCTGCGTTAATTTGCATAGTTTGTAACCTTAAGTCTGAATAAGGCATTGGAATAAGTCAAATGCGGGGCTGTGTACTGCCGTATTATGCCAACTATCAGATTACCTTTTAAAGAGGGAAAAAAATATATGGCAGGCTTCGTTTCGACACTTGAAAGAAAAGGCAATTGGGGTATGTTAAATTCAGGAAGGAAAATGGTTTAGTTGCATCTTTGTTAACAATTCAGAAGCATCCATTGTATTACTTCTGCAATGGTATTGAACTAGTTTTATTAAGGCAAATTTATAGCAATGTTAGAAATTAATACCACTCTTATTTCCTCCACTGCCTGACTTTATTGAATGCCATGGGGCATATTAATCAGTAAAGCCAAGTAGTGCATGAAATAAAAGTATAAATTAACCTGTAACATGAATGTAAAAGGGGCTTAATAAAATAGAAATAAATAACACTTTAATGATAATCAACCTGCCCTGTCTGAGCCAAGCAAAAATTGTGATAATGCCAAACACAGGGTCTAAAGAGCCCTATATGTTTTTATAAATTTAGATGAACCGAGCATTGACATAGAGATCAAAGATGACAATTATGGCCACATAAGCCACAAATGATGTGTTGCATGAATCCTGGCACTATCAGTGCAATAGACAAACATATGTAGTGCATTAAAAGAATCTGAACACCGAGCAGCTAGCTATTCTAAGTTTCCACTCTTTTACTACCCTGAATACACCAGATCTCATCTAAGTTCCCACTTTACATCAGGTAGTTTAGAAAAAAAAATTATTATCTTACTGGGTTCCCCCTGCCAATATATTCTGGCTTTTTTTTTTTTTTAATATCATATGTGGCTATTTATTTATTTATTTATTTGGGGGAAGGGGTGTTGTGCAGAGAGAGAAGGAGAAAAAGAATCCCAAGAAGGCTCCACACTGTCAGCACAGAACCTGACGTGGGGCTCAAACTCACGAACAGTAAGATCATGACCTGAGCCAATATCAAAAGTCACTTAACCAACTCTCAAGGATGCTTGACTGAGCGACCCAGGTGCCCCTACTATGTGGCTTTTAAGTGTATTGATGTAAACTGTATTTTCTTCAAATTTTTATATAAACTCTATTTTCTTCAACTTTTTAAAAAATATTATTTTACTAAAATGTTAAAAATCTCTTTTCTGTCTTATAATTATAAGGACTCCTTTTTGCTTTTTTCAAGTGACTGTACCTTTTCTCCATCTTTCTGGATCAAGTAAATGACATGATATACTAGTATATTATATCTGTAAATTGTAAATTTTTTTTAGAAAAAAATAAAGATACTACCAAACAACACTTACATATAACTGGATGGCACTCTATTTCCCTCCAAAAAGTGTTTCCTATGAGCATATAACTGAAGCAACAATAGTACTGTGGCATAATACACCTACCACGGTCTAAGACACAAAATGAAGTTCAAAGCTTGTTTAAAACAAATAGCCATGGAATAATATTGTCAACTCTTCACAGAAAAACTGACACAGCCATAAACTTCAGTCTAATCTCTCACTCTACATTTACATATGCAACTAAAGAGAGATCATGTGGGTGGAGGGACAGGCTTGTAATACCTGTTTACTTTCATAAGCATCCATTAACCTTATCAGATTGACAAAAGAACAAAACAAAATAAATAAAATATGCTCCCCAAATGCAAGGTGTTATTATTAATATTCATGGAAAGAAAATACCCACACACAGCTCTACTCGGACTTGTTCTCCTGGATTTTTAGCATTGACTATAATAATCAAGGAAGATGATATGAAAACACCTTAAATCACATTCTAAAATTATGTGAACAGAGACTTTAAATTATAACTTCTTTATTTTGCTTTCTAATGCTGATGCTAAATCAATTTGATTAAATCTTCAAGGATCCTGTTCCCTGTCACCAAATCAATCTCTCTGGCTCTCTGGAATATTATTCCTATGGGTATGTCTCCCTCTAAAACCCTCCCTGTCTCCCTCTGCCTCCAGAATGAAGCTTTAACTGCTTAACTGCACATCAAAACTCTCATGATGGCACCCCACTCCCATAGGTAGCCAAGGTTCCTATGCCCTAGTCTAACTGTGACCCTTTCCAACTGTGACCCTCTGTGACCTTCTTTCTGCCTGAAGTATCTTTCTCTCTTACCACAACTACATACTACAGCCCCACCACCATCCCCATAAAGTTCTTCCTAACCTTCAAGGCTCTGCTCAAGTGCTACTCCTCCCTAAACTTTTCTGATCACTCTGAGATTGCATTTTCTTTTTTTATTTTAGCATGGAGGGAACCAGAACTATGGATCTGCAGAAGTGTTGATCCATCATAGAATTTTAAGCCTTATAATCTTTTGGCAAAAAGGAAAAAAATTCACTCTTTCTTAATTTTTTAAAAAGTTGTATGTGTTGTACCCATATTCAACATCCTTGTCAATGTACAGTTGATGCTTAGTTTTAAGCCATTTCTTAAGAAATTCAGAAATTATTCAATAGAAATTGCTTAAATTTACAAAACCCTTTTTAACACAACAATGAAATGGCACACCATCAGGTGGCTTCTCTGATATTATGGGCAAAATCACCAATGCAGGTATATGAGTATCACTCTAGAGTTCCTTCCCCTCCAATAGAGCAGAATAATCTAGGATGGGCTACAATATATAAAATGCATTCCCAGAGACATTACAATGGCTTACTTAGAGAGCAAAAAGTCATTCAGATATTCTGAATTATTTTATGGTAGTGAAAACCTACTGACCCAAGGAGCTCATCAAGAATAAGAAAACAATATTAAAGGCCACTGGGCTTTTGCATTTTATTAACTTCAAAATTGAAAATTAAGTCTGGGTCATATTAGAACATCAAAGTGATTGTGGTCAGACTTGCCCTCACTACCACAGTCTTGAAAATATATCAGATGGTATATATATTTTTTCTTTTTTTAAGTTTATTTATTTATTTTGAGAGAGACAGAGAGAGCACAAGCAGGGGAGAGGCAGAGAGAGAGGAAGAATCCCAAGCAGGTCAGCAGAGCTAGACAATGCAGGGCTAGAACTCAGGAAACTGAGAGATCATGACCTGAGCCAAAATCGAAAGTCAGAGGCTTAACCAAATGAGCCACCCAGGTGCCCCTAAGATGGTATATTTTACACTTTATTTAAAAAAAAAAAAAAAAAAAAAAGTGTAAATGTGAGAGAACAGCCACGAGAAATTATATAGGGATTTTAGCTGATTTCATTTTTTGAGAAATAAAATTCAGAACAGGTTTTTCCCTGGATTAAAAGACAGGGAGAAAAATTCTTACTGTCAAATTCTTACCTATCAATTATTCTTAGCAGTATCCTAACAATTTGATACGATTAAAGCATAAAGGGGAGCCTGGATGGCTCCGTGGGATAAGCTTCCAACTCTAATTTTGGCTCAGGTCATGATCTTACAGTTCTGTTTGTGAGATTGAGCCCTGCGTTGGGCTTGGCGCTGACAACACAGAGCCTGCTTGGGAGTCTCTCTCTCTCCCTCTTTCTCTGCCCCTCCCCCTCTCACACTCACTCGTGCTCTCTTTCTCTCTCAAAATAAACATTTAAAAATAAATAAATCATAAAGAAAATAAAGACCCTCTGTGACTTAAAATCGTAATAGTCTAGCACATGGTGATTATCTGTATTCTAAACATCTATGTTATAAGTGTACATAAATTGTAAACATCTTTGTTATAAGTGTAAAACATCTATAATAATTATTATAATAATCATCCAGTCAGAGAAACTGCAGAGCATAAAACAGTATGGGCTCCCCCTGCTGTTTCTACTGCTAAACTTAACTAACATTTCCGGTTGCCACAGCTTGGTGTCCTGATTTTAAGGCTGATTCATAAACAAAGGGTAAACAAAACAAAATTAAAATGCCATTATATCAATAAATCAGTAGGTCAAAAGGAAAAGGGGAAACGAGACTGTCAGTGCATTTAGCGTGATAAGTAAGCATTTACATGGAGGCAAGCATTACCTGGAATTCCAAAAGTGATACTAATGGGCTTCTGGGGACAAGACTGTCCTGCCACTGCATTTAGATAAAGAAGTTTATAAGTCTGACTTGCTATGGGGCTTTGTCAAATCCGAAAATCAGACAAAGCCCCTTGGCAAGCTGGATGCAGTGCCGCCATCTTGACTCTCTGCGAGTGCGACATGCAGACCAGCCTAAGCCCAACAGGGTACACGAAGGAGATTATTTTGGAGAAATCCTAATGACACTGAACAGGAGGCTAGCTTAACGTCTTGTCCAAGTGAGATCCCAGGCCTCCTCCGTGACGGCTGCTCGGAGTTCTGTAGGCTAATGAGGGGAACCATCTGTAGCATTTTGCTGGCAGATGCGTGCCCCTCTTCATACTGTGCCAGAGTCTCCTAATGAGAAGGTCTATAGAGGGCTTCTGGATCACTCTGTGAGGCAAGATTGTGCTACTTAGGAACCGTGTAATCTAGAGGCCAAACCAATATCTGATTATGGTTTTATGCCATCACATTTGGGGACACCCACAAGTAAAAATGATGTGCTACGTTTATTTCTTTTGTAAAAACTATATAGACTATTTCAAATGAAAGGAAAATCCAGATTGAGTGAACCGGTTATTTGCTATCACCATTTCAAAGTCATCAGAGAAACCTCCAAAGAGGAAAAAATATATATGTACTCAGGTATATATTCCTTCCTTCCTTTAAATGTGTTCATTTTGCAATGGAGAGTTAATTTCTAACTTTATAATCTCAAAAAGAAATAAGAAATTAAAGCCAAATGATAAATCTGAAAATCTTTATGAGTAAATTTCAAATTATGATGGAATGACATTTCAAAGCATTTACTTGGCAGCATATGGGAAATTACATAAGGATTATAGTAGGCATCAAAATATTTTAAGGTGACCATTAAACAGTTTTAAAGATAGACCTAATCACAAACTCAGCATTTAAACTAAGTCTTTACACACTACAAAACTGTTTTAAAAGAGCAGAAATTATTTTATCTCATTGTAATTCTCAAAATTTTATGACAATTCCACTCTATCATTCACTTCAGTTGCAATTAATCTACTGTCATTGAAAGAGTCTTGTTAAAATTAATTTTCTTTTTCCAAAATAATCATAATATCCCATTTGAGGTACTGATTTAAAACTCTTATTCAATTAGATAAGCTCAGCTTCCATCATAAAGAGAGATAATAGAGACTCAGAGGAGACCAGATAGACTGAAGATTTTAAAAATTTTAACCAGGGCTTTATGATATACCAAAAGTTACAAGATGCTTAAAACCAAAGAGAAGATGTCTGCCTTTCAACTTGGTGGGTAAGAAGGTGAATTGTTCATATGCAATATGCAGATTTTAGCAAAAGTGCAAAGGAAGCTCAAAGTTGTAGTTTCCATAAATCTCATACAGCAGCACCAGGACCAGCCTAATTTACCATCTGATGTCTCCCATAGAGAAGAAATGTATTTCCCCAACAGCACAGTAACGTATTAGGCTGCCAGGTAAGATTGTGACAAGTTTTCCCGCCTAAAACCTCCTCTTAAGTTAGATCTGCCTTCCAAAAATATTGTCACAAGAAATGGTAGCTCAGGTTATCCTTAGTCTCTAGAACTGACATAGAGATACACAAATGACATTTTTAAAAAGTTCTTTACAAGCTTCAACTTGTTTTCATTATAAGTTCCACATAGAATATTAATACTTATAATTGATTTTAGCAGTAAGTAATAAACACTCCTGCTATTTAATGAAAGAAATGTCTCAGCTTCAGGTTTTATTTATTAGCATTTGAAGTCCCTCCATAACCTTAGTAAGATCAGTTATAGCTTAATTAAATGAGAAAAACGGCCTGCCAAAATTCTTTGTCCTTAAAATACATAACTGTATGTTTGCAGTTTTCCTGCAAATCCTTATAACCTATTTCAACTTGAGGATAGATCGGGCTCCAAGCCTAAATTTACTTCATACATCCCCAACAAAGTGTCTTTTGCCTGAAATTTTTATATATTTTTTTCATAATGTGCCAGCCGCAAATATTGTCTTAAGAGGTTTCTGTTTTATTAAGCATTTGAGAGTTATACATCTTAGAGTTGTATCAGTGAGAAGGTAGCAGAGCCTGTTCACAGTAGAAATATTTGCTACTTAAAAATGAACACAAATTTAAACTTACAACATGTCTGTCTTCAGTGGTGTTTGTGGTGAAGTTCCATGGTTATTACATATCCTAAATATACATTCAAATATCTCTACAAATGAAAAACAAAAAGCTAAGCATTCACTGGCAAAAGATTGAGCTCCTCCATCAACATGGCAGGAATATTTCAAATAAATGCTCTCTTCTCAAATCCATTGGAAGAACGGAATCCATTTGTCTGGCCTTTCCTCTCTCCGCCCCTGCCCACCGTTTTTCTCTACTTTCATCTGCAAATCAGCCTGCCCCTCTCCGGCCACACGACAATGATCCCCCATTACATTGATGGGGGGAAAAAATGGGGAAGAACGAGGGCTAATGGGAGGCTACATGATGATAGCCGCCTGCCCTTGATTTGAGAGCGACCGCGCGGCTCCCCTCGTCTACCACTAGCTGGCGCCAGAACCCTAAAGATGCAGTGATATATTGCGTCACAGCCTGCTAATTAACAAGGCTGTTTTCAAACTGACCGTAGTTATCTGAGGAAAACATGAAATGATTTTAACTGTAAGCATATAGTAAAGCAGCACCACAGAGGTTGCCATTTCGATTAAAATAACTCCATTTTATGCCTCCAAGCTTTTGTCAAAAGAAAGAAAGAAAGAAAGAAAGAAAGAAAGAAAGAAAGAAAGAAAGAAAGAAGGAAGGAAAAGAAAGAAGAAAGGAAAGAAAGAAAGAAATCATTAAAGAATTTGAGGAGTTTTTTTTTTAAATCTAAATAATAAACATAGAAGTCTTTTTTTTTTTTTTCCTCTACAACTATTCACTATACATATAAAACTGTAAAATTTTCCGGTTATATAATGCTCTGTTAACCTAAATAAAGTGCTTTTTTATTATGCCTTCAGTCTAAGACAGAAATGTCCAACACAGGAGGGTCATACAAGAAAAGCGACTTTACTGCCTTAGCTCTTAATTCACTCTCACACCCTCCTTCCTTGTAACTAGCTTCAGCTTTCCACTCCTGGCATGCGGGCTCCACCAGCTTTCTCACATCCTGCCCTTGCCTCCTCCCGTGCAAACCCAACACCGCCCTTCCAGACACCACCATGGCTGCACTTCTGTGGCGAGAAATGCCAGCCAAATACAAATAATTGCTCATTTTAGGGAAAGATGGCCCTGGACAAAAGAGAGGAAATGGTGTTTTGGGTTCACAACATAAATTATCATCATGCAAGTAAGATATGCTGAGATTTAGGTATGGCTAGAGCAAAACCATATACAAAAAATTCAAAGCATTTGCTGCCATGGAAAACATTGTTTTTCATTTGAGAAAACTTCATACATTTTTACATAGTACATTTTTACAATTAGAAAAATCACAGACTCTGATTATTTTGGCAAGAGGAGAATTCAGACAAAATTACAGGGAAATATATTTTAAAATTATTTTTTAATGTTTATTTATTTACTTTGAGAGAGAGAAAGGCAGAGAGAGAATCCCAAGCAGGCCCCGCACTGTCAGCACAGAGCAGAATGTGGGTCTCGAACCCACGAACCACGAGATCATGACCTAAGTAGAAACCAGGAGTTGGGCACTTACTGAGACATCCAGGCACTCCTACTGTATTTTTTTAAAGCAATACTTTTTAGTTTAACATATGAACGGTTTAAATGGCTGGTAATACCCATTCAAACCATGTGACCTATTGCCCTCTCTGCCCCCTTATATCCTCCAGGACAGTGGAGGTGGGCCACTTGGGACTGGGAAGGAAAGAACCAGTTTCTCCCAGCTTTCCTCTGGTTTTCACCGGCAGAAAGACTTCAAGCTTTCCTTTCCTCGCCCTTATGCTAATTACTCAAAGAATGAGTGCTAAGCTTTATCTTGGGCGTATTTGTTTCACCTCCATGACAAATGAGATAAATGTGTTTTCTTTACTTAGAAGCCAGTCCCTCTCTCAGCCAAAGTATACATGTGGTGCCTCAGACTTGCAGTTCTAAACCTTTCCTGAACTTTTCCCTTGGGATATCAGTGAGTCATTGTCCTTTCCTCTCCAAATAAGGGCCCAGAAATGAACCAGAGTGTGGTCTGTTACCAAAACATGTTTGTTTTGATGGCTTTTCAGTCTTCCAGTTGAAATCTTTATGAACGCATCTCTTAATGATACCTAGGTGACTTTAATGAAGGAAGGAATATTCAGGTGAAAATAAAGTTTTGAGACCGTCAAAAATTCTGCACAGCAAATACAACGGAGGAGCTCAGTGTGTCCGCAGTGTAATGGAGGGTCAGATTTACTCCTTTGTTATCAGTCATGATTTTGCTGGGCCTCTCCAAGAGACATAATGACAGGGGGACTACATTAACCACAATTGGGAATGCCTTGATCTTCATGCTAACCGCAGTTGTCTTTTGTTACTTACTGGCCTTGACCTATAGATGGACTGCATCAGTTGCTACTGAAACCAGAAGGTTCCTAGTGCAAGCCTGAGTCCTATGCACAGTTTAATTCATATTCCACTCAACATGCCCGTTTTATTTCCAGTGGAAATTGCTCATTTAATTGCACTGTAAGTTTTATGGGGTATGCCCCAGGCTGCGTTCTTTATGCTAGGCATTTCAGTATTTATGGGCAGAGCCATACCCAAAACTTCAAACATAAAGTAAAACCAGCAAAATATGCTCTCCTCCAGTTCCATAAATACTTTTCTCCAGTTTCATTATTTTTTCCAATGAAATTAAAGGAGTGTGTTAAACCTGTAACATAGGCTATTGCTTGGTGTCTCCAGAGCTGCTTTTGTCCTTCAGATTCATATCTGATACAGCTCTGCTTTCCTGCTCAAGAATGAGACTGTAAGAGAGCAAGAGTGGTCCATTCTGTGCGTGGGCTTGCTCTGCAGTAACAGGAAAGACTTCCTCTGTCCATAGTCTGTAGAATTTTTATCCATGAGACTAACGTGATTTTTTTGTTGTTGTTTTTAATGAACTGTGCCTACTTCTAGGTGACACACAGTAAATAAACGCTCTGGATTACAGATTTAATGCCTGAGCTGCACAATAGGTCTGGTTTAAAGAAATAAATATCTATGTCAGCCTTCTACCGCAGATGGTTTCTACATTCTACAGCAGATCAGAATACATTCCTAAACTACTCAAATACTGCAGTTAACTGTGTGTCCGCAACACCTATGATTGCTTTTATCTACTATTATTATCTTACTATGAAATATACGAAACCATGTTTCCTGGGAACTCCAGAGACTGAGACCAACACTCCCTACTGATTACAGCATTAATGTGATCATTCCTGTATTGGTTGGGAATCAGTGAAGCTGCAAGTAGCTGAAAACCCAAAATAATGGTGGCTTAAGCAAGACAGAAATTATAGTACTCATTAGGATAGCTGACACATTCTAGTTCTCCTATTGGGGCACATAGTAGGATTGTACTTCCCTACCCTCTTTGAGGCTAGGCATTGTGATGTGACTTGCATTAGCCAACAAAGTGACACGTGTGTTTTCACATGTGCGAAAACGTGTGTTTTTCAGGTGGGGGCTTTAAGAGCATACAATTCATGACATTCCTTTGCCTGGCTCTACACTAGTGGAAGCACTGATTGAGATGGAATGCTTCAGCCCAGGTCTCTCAGTGCCCTCGATGAGCAGATGCCCTTGCTGACCAGCATGGGATGAGTGGTGTGATCAAGAAATAAACTTTTGTTGTGTGAAGCCACAGGTTAAGTTTCTTGCTCACATAAAAGTTGGGGTGGGAAGGACAGAACTAATATAGTGGTGTATGGTTTTAGGGACCCAAGTTCCTCTGTCTTGCTGTTCAGGCGAGCATAATCATGTGCTCATGTTCTAAAATTCCAAGCAGCAGGAAGCTCCTGGAAGAGGTCTCCCTTCCACTCAGATCCCCCTTGGCCAGAACTTGGTCGCAGGGCTACGCCTAGAACTGCAAGGGAAGGGGGGGAGATGAAAGTTACCTGAGGCTCAGCCAAAACTCATGGACCGTTTCTCTACATAAGAGGATACAGGGTTCTGCCACTCTGCCCTTCACTCTTAAAAAGTCCTTTCGTAAACAAGACTGGTGATAGGACAGCACAGCCCCATTCACAACCATTTTTTATAAAAATGCAGAAGTAATCAGAAGATTGATCAATGTGGATAATGAGAGGTTGAGGCCACCCGAATTTATTTTGCTGTTGAGGAAAGGTTTTTTTCCTTCCCCAACATCTTTGTTGGTAAGAGATTCTGAGACCAGAATCTTCATTTATAACCTTCAACAAGATTTGAAATGATACTATTTGTATTAATTCCATGCACTTGTTTATCTGGCTACTTTTAAAGAAACACTGGGGGCACCTGGCTGGCAGTCGGTAGAGCATGTGACTCTGGATCTCAGGACTGTAGTTCGAGCCCTACGGTGGGTGTAGACATTACTTAAAAATAAAATCTTAGGGGATGCCTGGGTGGCTCAGTCAGTTGTGTGTCCGACTTCGGCTCAGGTCATGATCTCCAGGTTTGTGAGTTCGAGACCCACAGTAGGCTCTGGGTGGATGGCTCAAACCCTGGAGCCTGCTTTGGATTCTGTCTCTCTCTCTCTCTCTCTCTCTCTGTTTCTCCCGATTGCTTGCTCTCTCTCTCTCTCTCTCTCTCTCAAAAGTAAATATTAAAAACTTTAGAAAAATAAAAAATAAAAATAAATAAAATTTTAAAGCAGCAGCTGGGTGGCTCAGTCAGCATTGCAGTTAGCATCTGACTCTTGATTTTGGCTCAGGTCATGATCTCATGGTTCATGGATTCGAGCCCCACATTGGGCTTGTAATTCTCTCTCTCCTCTCTCTGCCCCTCCCCCCCCCAAATAAATAAACTTAAAAAAAATAAAGTAAATAAAATCTTTTCTAAAAATCACAAAAAACAAATTTATATTATTTGTACATATGTATGTATTATCTGTATGTATGTATTGATATTATATTATCTATATGATATTTCACTACCAAACCCAGAAATATAAGATACAAGGACAGTGAGTTTGGCTGTACATTCATTGTTTCTTGCAAAGATTGGAACTAAAGAAAAATCAATCCAGATGATTAAATCTAACTTTGGGGAGTTGTTTTCCATTGTGTCTGAGCCGAAGCTAGCAGCGAGAATTAGTGATGCCATGTTGTATACACAGCACAGCTGATCCAGGCCTACGACAGTCATTGGACAGACCTGGTGAAACTGGCTGCAGTAGAATTATATCAATGCAGAAAGAGCCTTGCTCCTTTAACAAAGTCCTCAGTTCAAAGCAAAGTGAAAAGCTTTTTTTTGTTTGCTTCAGTTTCACATCTAAGTTCATTTTTGGTCACTCCTCCTTGTGTAGGAAAAAAAAAATTTTTTTTTAATTGTCAAAAAAGTTTCCTAAGCATTTTTGGTAAACACTACACCTAAGCCAGGAAGGAGCCGGACCCCTAAAGAGTTTATGGTCTAAGATGTGGAGAGAAGAAAGGCAGGCAAGTGGGTGTACAGCAATTTTTATTGCCGAATTAACCACCAAAATGCAAATCAAAAGAGGACCTAAGGCAGGCAGCAGCACCAGGTCATGCCCTTTCATTCTCCTTCCTTGACCACCATTTCTTTTCCTGCTCCCCTGCTTTATTTGTATAGCGGGAAATCTATTGTCCATGGTGGAGTTCAAGTATGCCTGAGCATGTTTGTCAAACTGGTGGGGCAGGCCTTGCAGAAGCCTGAGGGGCCTCTGGCAATGCACTCAAACTGGGCCTGCTGCTTCAATTCAAACAGATCCAGACAAGTCTGGCAAATTAGTAGGAGGAGGAGGCCATATGTGTGAGATGCACAAAAGGCTTCCAGCAGAAGAACTCCATTTTCAGGGAAGAGCAAAAGTCTTATTTGCGTGACTAAGGACTGACTTATCTTCCCCTGTCAAAGTAATTCTTTTTTTTTTTTTTATGATTAAGGTATAAATGACACACAACATTATCTTAGTTTCAAGTGTACAACATAGATTGGATATTTGTATATACCGCAAAATGATCACAGAAGTCAGGTTAACATCCAACACCATCCATAGTTATAGAATTTTTTTTCTTATGATGAGAATTTTTAAGATTTAACTTGTGAACAACTTTTAAATATGCAATACAGTATTATTAGCTCTAGTCACCATGCTGTACATTACATCCCCAACTTATTTATTTTATAATGGGAAGTTTGTACTTTTTGACTCCCTTTGCCCATTTCACCCACCCCCATCCCAGCCACTGGCAAGCACTAATCATGCTAACTCTCTCTGTATCAGTCCAATTTTAGTGTATGTGCTGCCAAAGTGAGCACTCAAAATAACTCTTTTGATTGTTTTTCAGTCCTAGGAAACTGGGACACAAGGTCAGAATCTGTATACCCAATGGGATTGTCACTGTTGCTAGCTTACACAGGATTTGCTATTAGATCAGAAAACAAGCCTTAAGGGTACCTTTGTATACATCAGAAAAAGATGGTCTTCATTAGAGCCTGGCCACGGAGAGGTTCAGGGCAGGTAACAGCAGTTCAAAACCAGACAACCACAACTGGAGACCCTCATTGGAATAATGGGCATGCTACGAAGCCAAAGGACTCCAAAGTACCCAGTTCCTGCATGGTACAACCACATCTTCTCTCCACAGGCCCTGGGGAAGATGTTTAAAAGTGATGAGAAAAGGAAGTCAAAGAACCATACACACCTAAAACCCCAAGGCCGAGCTCTCTGATTATAGACCAAGCACATGGTTTAGGCTTAACTCAAAATGAGTTCCCTCCCTTCCCTTAAGCTCAACTCAGATCTTGGCATCTTTCATCCCTTAAGCCAGCTAGCCTCCTGGGATAAGAGACCAAAGTAAAAAATAGCCTGAATAGTGACCCGAAATTTGACCCAACAAAGCCTGAGAAAGGAGCACTGAGAGGAGTGGGGGGAGACCTGAGGAAAGTGATCTAAGGCTTAAATCACCAACGTTTCTTGTTCATGGGCTTGACCATCAAAGTTCTCAAAGTGCAAGTTTAAGGAGCCACTACAAAAAAAACATGCAAGGAAAAAACAGCCAGGAAGTCAAAAGTAGTAGGGAAGAAATCAATACAGTATTCCAATACCATAATCCAAAAAGAACAAAAATGTTAATCAGAACTTAAAGAAATATTAATATTGCTCCCTGGCACATAAAACATAAAGGAGTGGCAATTTTCTGGAACACATCCATTTCTGTAATTTACTCAGCTGACTAACCCCATAAAGGCTACATTTACTAAACCCCAAGCCCACAACCAAAGATCTTCTTTCTTTTGATTTATCTTAAAACATTTTTAAGTACCTGATGCAGTCATTTTATGCAGATTTATTAGAAAGCTCAAGGTATGTCATATAACTGCTATAGTTTTAGCAAAATAAAATCACTGTGATCTCTGAAAAAAAGTGGTATAAAAATAATAAAATGATTAATAGTTCTTCAAATTACAGATGGCCCCCAGCTTACAGTGGTTTGACTTAATGGTTTTTTTACTTTACCATGCATGGTGCATGGTTCAGTAGAAACCGAACTTCCAATTTTGATTTCAATCTCTTCCTGGTCTAGGGATATGCAGCACGCGACTCTCCCGTGACCCTCGTGACACTGGGCAGCAGCAGCCCCAGCTCCCAGTTGGCCCCGCCATCCATCGGTGAGGGATGGGGTAAACAATGGACACTTGTACAGAACCACTCTGCACCCATACAAACATTCTGGTGTTCACCTTCAGCACAGTATTCAATAAATTTCATCATACAGTCAACTGTTTTGTTATCAAATAGGCTTTGTGTTACAGGATTTTGCCCATCTGTAAGCCAATCTAACTGTTCTGAGCACGGTTATAAGGTAGGTGTGGCTAAACTGTGATGATCAGTAGATCGGGTGCACTATATGTACTTTTGACTTCTGATGGCTTTATCAGGACTTAACCCTAGCACAAGTTGAGGAAAATGTGGATAATATTCACTATGCATTTTACTCAGAAAGGAAGAGAAAACCCCAATTGAGGGGAAGCATGTTCAAACTTGCTTCAGGCCAAACACTTTTTCAAAAGCTGTATTTTACACAGACATTATCTACAAATACAAATAAAAGCAGGGGTGTGCTGGTAAACGTTTAACAAGGGGCTCTCTGAGAAACACTGATTTGGAGGTATAAATGCTGCTTTCTGTGGTATAAATGCTCCCACCTTGGCTATCACGAATGAAGACTTGTAAGAGATGCACCGAATCCTTGACAGTGGGCAGCATGCCTCAGACACCCCGGTGCCAACCCCACCATTCAGTTCCCTCTCCCTTAACACCCAAGGGCACAGTTTGAAAACTCTTAACAAGATAACTTTGTTCAAGGAAACTTTTTGATGGTTATCACAAAGATTGTTAAATTGCCACTTATCAATACTTAAGAAATCCTGTTTTCCTCACCTTATCTTAAGATTCAATGAAAGCTCTAAAAATACACAGTAGAGATTTAGTAACCACCAAGAGACAACTCCCTCCCCTCATTTAAATAACCTTTGATCTTCATCGTATGACCTTCCAAATATACACTTTATATACATCTTGTCTCAAATTTCACATCGTACGGAATTCTAAGGAGGACACACAAAAATTTGCTCTTAAAAATTCTAAAAGTCAGATGCACAGATATGATGTAACTCCCACTTTCCCTCCCTCTCCTTTTCCTTATCTTTTTCTCTCAAATTCTCTCAACCGATTCCCCATCCTCCCTCTCCTTCACTATCTCTCTCCAAAAAAAAAAAAAAAAAAAAAAAAAAATCAGCCAGATTGAATGAGGAATCTGTACAGAAGGGGAGAACATCTCAATCTCTTCCCCTCCCAGTCTCAGACTTAGCAGATATGGGCCTTTTGATGTGGGGGAGTCTAGAGGGAAGGCCAGAAGCAAATCACCTTCCTGGTGTTTCTGTCTCAGAGAGCCCAGAGTCACATCAGTCAGTGATGGTCATGTGAGAGAGACGCCCAGTAAGAGAAGGCCATGGGAGACAGCTGCCTATGGACAGAAGCATAAAAGGAGGAACTGGGAGTTTGTGCCACTTGTTAGCAATAACCACATTTTCTTCCTTCTTTTTATGTGTTTGCTTTCTGGTGAGCAAGTGACCACTCATTTTTTTCCTTCTTTTCATGGCTCTCTCTAGCTACCCTATTTTTTTTTTTAAATATTGCTGGATTATGCTAGCAGTGGACAGGAAATAAACATTTCCTCAGATATGGTAGGAACCTACAGTGAAATATTTGCAGTTTCTCACAGGTACAGGTCAAGTTAACCAAACAGGGTGGGGGCCTGATCCCCAGAATTAAGTGAAGTCAAGAGCGCTAGAAGGCTGTCCTTTCCAGACTGTGGCCTGGCCTGGAGGCTGAGCCAGTTCAGTGTTCCACACACCTGTATGGAGGCCCTACTAAGAGCTAGGCACTGCTAGGTACGGAGGCTCTGGAAATTGGTTCTGCTATTCAAGAGCCCTGGGTTGTCCTCATTTATTGTTGTTTTTTGCAGTCAGGGAGGTGGGTGATCTTTTCTTATTCTAGGCAACATTCAAATACCTTGCATACACCCACAGACTTGTCTGAGACTCGAAGAGAACATTCCCCAGAGGGGACTACACTGTGTCCCTGGAGGGAGGGGCGGTGACTTGGGAAAGGAAATTGGAGAAGGGATACAGATATATCATCTAGATCAGGCTAGGTGGCTTGAGAACTTGGGGAGAGGGAGTTGTGAAGGGCAAAAGACTTTCAGGAGAAATCATAGGACAGGATATAGAATATACTAATTTAGGAGAGAAGAGCTCCGGGAAGGAGATAGGCAGGAGAGGACAGAGAGATCGCTTCCTGACAGGAAACTCACCACTAGGAAACTGCTCATAACCAGGAAGTGTCGGAGAGCGATTCCAGCACCCAGAGCTCTGGATGTGCTGCCCACATGCCAGTCACATGGCTGCGGAAAGAACAGAATCAAAACTGGAGGGCAAATCTGGTGAACGAGAGCAAAGCCAGGACTTTGCCCGCTTCTCCAGAAACCAGAAGGCCACAAGAGAGACCATTCATCCTAGATCTCAGAATAGGATAGGATAACTAGCATAGACTGGCCCAGGGAAGGAGCTAGAAGAGCTAATACTTGTAGTGTGTGCCAGGCGCTATTCTAAGTACATTCAAGTATTAGCTCATTTAACCATCAACAAAGAGCTCTGTGAGATAGGTGTTACTATTATAACCATTCTACACATGAGAAAATTGAGAAACACAATGGTTAATTTATTTCTGCACAGCTACTCAGTAATGTAGTCTGGATTTGAAACCAGGGAGTGTTGCGCTGTGGTTGCAGAGCCCACACCCACAATCCTATGCTGTAGCACTAAAAAAGAAGAACAGAACAAAATGGGGAACAACAAGTTAATGTTTTCAAGAGAGTAACATGAGAATTGTTTTTACAATTTACTTCATTCATCACTAAAATGTGTCCTGAAGTTCTCTTATGTCATAGTAAAGGCATTTGCTCACATGACATTTTGAGCATATTGTACAAGAGAAACATATATGCATTCAGCAAATATTTATTGATGACCTTCTCTATTCCAGGCAGTAGATTAAATGATAGAGTTCCTGGTTTCATGGAGTTTACAGTCAAGGGTGAGAACTCAGTGGTCACAAGTTATTACTGGAGAATGCACGATAGAGAAAAACCCTCACACTTAAACACACACACACACACACACACACACACACACACACACACAAAACGGAGGTGCCTGGGTGGCTCAGTTGCTAGAGCAACTGACTCCTGACTTCAAGGTCGTGAGCTCGAGCCCCACATCAGGTGTAGAGATTCCTTTAAAAAACATAATTAGGAGAACCTGGGTGGCTCCATTGGTTAAGCGTTGGACTTTGGCTCAGGTCATGATCCCACAGCTCATGGGTTCTAGCCCTGCATCAGGCTCTGTGCGGACAGCTCAGAGCCTGGAGCCTGCTTCAGATTCTGTGTCTCCCCTCTCTCTGCTCCTCCCCCAGTTGCAATCTGTCTTCCTCTCAAAAAATAAATAAATGTTAAAAATTAAAAAAAAAAAACAACAAATATAATTAAAATTTTGGGGCGCCTGGGTGGCTCAGTGGGTTAAGCTTCTAACTTTGGCTCAGGTCATGATCTTATGGTTCATGGGTTCCACCCCTGAATCAGCCTCCCAGCTGACAGTGCAGAGCCTGCTTGGGATTCTCTCTCTCCCTGCCCCTCCTCCACTCACACTTTCTTGGTCTCAAAATAAATAAATGAACTTAAAAAAATAATTAAAACTTCAATATTAAATACTGATTTCATACCATATACCAAAAACATCACATATATTTGTACTATTCCTACAGTAACTCTACCTATTTTATAGACAAAGAAACTGAGGCACTGAAAAGTTAAAAAAATTGGCCATAGAGTAAGTGGCAGAGATTCAAATCTAGATTTCTCTACTATGAAAATCCAGGTTTCCTCTTTTACTCTACACTGAAATAAAGAAGTCCCATGGAGGGGCACCTGGCTGGCTCAGTTGAAAGAGCATGCGACCCTTGATCTTGGGGCTGTAAGTTCAAGCTCCATGTTGAGTGTAGAAATAACTAAAAAAACAATCAATCAAAGTCCCATGGGACTTTTAAAAGTCCCATGAAAATAATGAAAGTCAATGATAGTTAACTGAACTTCCATGGACTCTCTAAATCATAATTACAAATGTTTAGTTTGAATATGTGAATGTCTGGGGTTCCTGGGGTTCAGTCAGTTAAGTGTCCAACTCTTAATTTCCACTCAGGTTGTGATCTTATGTTTCCTAAGACTGAGCCCCGAGTTGGGCTCCACACTGACAGCTTGGAGCCTGCCTGGGATTCTCTCTCCTTCTCTTTCTGCTCCTCCCCCCACCCACGTCCCCCCCCCAAATAAATAAATAAACATTTTTTAAAAAAGACTATGTGAATTTTTTGTAACATCCATGTGTGTATTGGGCAAGGAGTGGAGTTGGAAGCAAGGGAATGTTGGATTAAAGGCCTGCTGGCTCTGAAGTAGAATCTTTAAAGGAATTATCTTTAGTTGATTGGTGATAAATACTTTGCTTTTAACTAGCTCCTCTTTTGAAGGTGTTTTTTGTTTTTAAATGTTTATTTACTTTTGAGGGAGACAGAGCATGAGGGGAGAGGGGCAGAGAGAGAGGGAGATACAGAATCTGAAGCAGGCTCCAGGCTCTGAGCTGTCAGCACAGAGCCGGATGAGGGGTTCAAACCCACGGACTGGGAGATCATGACCTGAGCCTGAGCTTGAGCCAAAGTCATGGGGGTTTTAACCTACTGAGCCACCCAGGTGTCCTCTTTTGAGAGTGTTTGAAGGTAATGGCATTATCAGGACAGTCTTAAGGTACAGTAAGAAACTTTACCTAATTCCTAGTATAGGGGGTGGAATAAAGCCCCTTTAGTAACTTAACCTACTTTGCATTTCTTTTCTTTTAAGTTTATTCATTTATTTTTGAGAGAGACAGAGACAGAGAGAGTACTCAGGGCAGGTAGAGAGGGAAACAGAGAATCCCAAGCAGGCTCCATGCTGTCAAGACAGAGCCCAACATGGGACTTGAACCAAAAACCTTGAAATCATGACCTGAGCCAAAATCAAGAGTTAGAAATTTAACTGACTGAGCCACCCAGGCACCTCCTACTTTGCATTTCTGTCAGAAAGCTCCTGGTTGGCAAGGTGATCTCAACACTCTTTTCACTCTCTTCCCCTCACTGGTTGGTGGAAAAGCATGGGTCTCTGGGAACAACTGTGGTCCCAGTTCAAACTTTGGACCTCCCATTTTATCCTGTTTTGTTGGAAAAACAAAACAACCTAAGGCAAGTAAAGGTAGCACTATCCCCCAAATTAATTTGTTCTGTTTACATACACACACACACACACACAGAGTGATCCAGTGGCCGCATGAAAGCAAGTCCTAAGGGTGAAAAGTGAGAATATAGGACAAATATAACAACAAGAGGAATAAAAATGATATAATGAGATCTTCATAAGGATCCCCATGATTGTTCTTCTCCCTGGGATCCTCCAAGCAAGTGCCACTTTATAACAAGACTATTTCTTTGGTCAACATTTCTAAAGTAATCAAAGCCAATAGGCTTAAAAAAGAAAAGCTAATTGTTACCATTTGGACAATTGGAATCATCCAAGGGAATTTTTAAAACTTTTGATGCCCAGGTTCTACCCCCAAAGATTATGACTGAATAGGTCAGGGGTACAGCCTGGACATCAAGACTTTTAAAGCTCTCTGACTTGGGGCACCTGGGTGGCTCAGTCTGTTAAGTATCCAACTCTAGATCTCAGTTCAGGTCTTGATCTCAGGATCATGAGTTCAGGCCCCACATTGGGCTCCATGGTGTGGAGCCTACTTAAAAAAATAAATACATAAATATATGATTCTAATGTGGAAAATCATCAGTGTCAGATTTGAAACATAAGATAAGATTGGCTTTCATCTATTTAAAAATAATTAGAGGCGCCTGGGTGCCTCAGCCGGTTAAGCATCTGACTTCGGCTTGGGTCATGATCTCACAGTTCGTGGGTTCGAGCCCTGTGTCAGGCTCTGTACTGACAGCTTGGAGCCTGAAGCCTGCTTCAAATTCTGTGTCTCTCTTTCTCTCTGACCGTCCCCTGTTCCCTCTCTGTCTCTCTCAAAAATAAACGTTAAAAAAATTTTTTTAACATAATTAATGTGCTGTGTCTAGACAGGACAGCCTTCACCCTTGGTTCAGAATCTGGGCTATACCCCACTGACCCTTTAGAGGGTGGCTTTGATGGCCATCCCTTCCAGAGAGGACATAGTGACAGGACACACACCTGAACCATGCACTTCTGTTGCCGTGCTAAGCCCAATTATCAGAACCACCATCCTTCTCCTGACATGATGAGGGAAGTCAGTTTCTGCGAAGTTAGAACCACCTCCGAACCTTCCTCCCCACATGTCTCTGCTATCGTTGTACAGAGATCTTGCCTGGAATGCTGAGAAGCTGTATCCCTGAGCACTTTGGGAAGTGCAGCCTCCTGGCAGGAAAGCCAAACGCTCTAAAGCCTGCTGCACTCTTGTGTGGGAGAGGTGGTCTACCTTCACTTCCAAGAGAACTTTTCTGTGATGGATTCAGTTCCAAAGTTTGCTTCTTCCAAATACATTTATCATCATCTTATTCACATGCTTTTATCTATTTCATTCTAAAAATATTACAAGAGTTTTTATCAGGGGAGGTTAACACCTTTTATTTTAGTCAAAACATTTTGAAAGAATTATATATTGTTCTAGGGGCAAATGCAAAAAACTTGGGGAAATCTTCTATAAATGACATTCATTTTACTTATTTCCACTCACCAGACATAATGTACCTGTGGCATTTCTCTGTGCACTGATTTTATTACTATTGTACATATATATATACATATATATTAATTTGGTGTCTAGTCAAAAAACAAGGACAACTTAAGGCTCGTATATTTCAAAGGCAAACAAGTCAACAGATTATATAGCGTCATATATATAGCATTTGTCACTTTCAAAGGCTTCTAGTTATTATTTGAGTTATACCGGTCAATATCTATATAGTTATTTTGTAGTTATCTCAGGATCACAAGAGATTTTTTCAAATAGCACTAACATATTACTATGATATGCTGTTAAAAAAAAGCAGTTTCATTTCTGCCTGAAAATAGAACATGGAACAACACTACAGTGCCAATGCTGTCCAGTACAATGTCACACAATGCAAGAAAAAGGAAGTCTGTGAGTTCATAAACTCCAAGAAGTCAGGGACCAAGTGTGTTTTATTCACTGTTGTATATTCAGCACTTAGCACTGTGGCTAGCATACAAAAAATAATCAATTAATAAATGTTTGTTTAGTGAGAATAAACACGGAAAGAGAATAAAAGGAAGGGAGGGAGGGAGTAAAGGAGAATATGGAAATAAAATGGGAGAACACTTCACAAACCCTAGTATGGAACCTTTTCTGTTTTGGCCACATTTATTACCCTTGCTGGAAATGAAGTCTTTGCATAGAAACCAGATATTTTTTGAATGATGGTTAAGACTACATAATCACATGTATATGGTCAGAATTTTTTGGTGGCAAGTGGCAGAAACCTCACCTCACTTATTTTAAACAAATAAGGAGAATATTTTTGCTCACAACAAGTTCCAGTTCCTGGCTAGCTTTAGTATGCCAATATCCAGATGCTCAAACAGTGTTCTCTGATCTGTCATCCTCTGTCCTTCTCTCTCCCCCCCGCCCTGTCCCTTTCTTTACTAGGTTTATTTAGGTAGAATTTCTGCATGTGCTGGGGAATATGGGCCCTGATAGTTCAGATACCTCTCTCTCTCTGAGCATTCATATCAATCCCCCAAAACAGTGTTGGTCCTGCTTAGATAGGTCACAAGCTCATTCCTAGACCAGTCTATATTTCCTGAGAAGTGGGTTACTCTGTTTGGCCAACCCTAATCACTCAGAGCAAGAGAGAAGCAGTTCTCAAAATATAAGCTATGGGATAAACACAAAACTAACAGATATCTGTGAAACCATGCAAAGGACTTAAAATATAATACTAATTTTTTTAGAAGATGTAAAATTGTATTTGTAAGATGGCAAGTATGCAAAACAATTTTTTAAAAAAAGGAAAAAGAAAGGTAAAAGGTGACCATCAAAAAAAATGAACTAAAATAAATTCCTCTAAAATATTAATAATGGTTATGTTTGGGTGGTAGAACTCTGGATAATGTTTTTCTACTTTTCTTTTGTTCACAATTTTCTCCATTGATCACCCATCATTTCTATTATTAAAAAAATTCATATGGGGGGCCTGGCTGGCTCAGTCAGTGGAACGTGCGACTCTTGATCTAGGAGTTATGAGCTCAAGCCCCATGTTGGGTGTACAGATTATTAAAAACAATATATAAAAACTTTAAAAAATTTACAATGTTGAAGGACGTGTTTTACATTATAGTTATTTGTGTAGATTTTTTTTTTTTTCACTTTCCAAACTGTGAAAGGAAGGACCAAGTCTTGTGCAACTGATTTCATGGCCCCTAATACAGTGTGTTGCCCTTACTAGATTCTCAGGAAATATCTGTTGAACAAAAGACAAAACTTAGCTGCCACCCCACTTTCCATCCTGCCTGAAATCTCTGCACTTGTAACTTCTTTGCATTAAGGCAATGAAGGCTCTTGATAAGCCAAAAATATGTTTTCCAAGAAATGTAAGTGTACTACTTAACACCTTAATTGAACCAAAAAAGCAAGCCTACATTCTTACAAAATGCAGTAGGAATGGGACAAAGAAAAGGTTCACTGAAAGGGAAAGGGTGATGCTGAGTGATTTTCAAGGATAAGGAAAGACATTCTCCTAGTAGAGTACTTCATAGTCTGGAAGCCTACGAAGCCTAGGCTACAGGCTTTCTTCAAACTACGCATATTTGTCCTTTGTCATTGTGATCTATCCTAAGCACATTTCATGAAATGTTACTGAAGGAAGAATGTTGTAGGGCATCTGTTTCCCAGATGTTCAGCCTTGGTAAAGTTCTACGGTAGATGACCAGGGAAAAAGCAAACATTCTATTTTATTGGCTATGGGATATTAACCAGTTTTGTATTTATTGATCAAATCATTTCAACATTCCTGACTATATGTGTGTATATATTTAGCAATATAATACTGATATTTATTGATAAGAATTTGTTCTTCAAATTATCCTTTGAATTGATCTTACTCTCTTACTGGTTCCCTCATTAATTAATGAGTTGATGAAATTTTGATACATCTTCTTTATATATTTGCATGAAAATTATGTATAACTTTTTTAAATGATATTTTAGCACCATGGATGTTTCTAGGAACATTTTTATTGGTTCATATGTCAGCAAGTTCAAAATTAAAATTCTCAGTTTCCAAAAGATATCATTCCATTTTCAAAATGTTATCAGTTTTGCAATTAAATCTAATTTTCCTGAATTTGAATTAAAAAACATACTCCTCAGATAATTTTCAAATGGTGTTTGAAAAGAAGAAATTACTTGCTTTAAAATCAGATCTTTAAATAAAATGACAGATTAAGAGCAGATAGATCGAGAGTGTGAAGAGAACAAAATTAATAGAGGATCAATACAAAGATGTATGATTTTAATACTATCCTGGACAAAGGTCAACAGCACAATTAAATAGATGACTTGTAAGCATTTACAAAAAAAAAAGATCATTAGCACAGAATCATTATTGAGGCAAGAATTAACATGGAGTGTGATCCATATACCCACCTTGTTTACTCAAGAAATATTTGTGTGTGTGTGTGTGTGTGTGTGTGTGTGTGTGTGTGTTTTAATGTGTATTTATTTTTGAGAAAGAGATGGAGTGGAGCAGGGGAGGGGCAGAGGGAGAGAGACATATACAGAATCTGGAGTAGGTTCCAGGCTCTGAGCTGTCAGCACAGTGCCCCAAGAAATACTTGTTTGATCGGCTAATACCTTAGAGTAAATCATGTATGAAAATGTTCATTTACCCCCACACCATTTGCATTTCTCCTTTAAAAGTTTACCTTCAAGGGGCACCTGGGTGGCTCATTCCATTAAGCATCTGACTTCGGCTCAGGTCATGATCTTGGGGTTTGTGAGTTCAAGCCCCGCATGGGGTTCTGTGCTGACAGCTCGGAGCCTGAGAGCCTGCTTCAGATTCTGTGTCTCCCTCTTTCTCAGCCTCTCCCCTGCTCGCACTCTGTCTCTCTCTCTGAAAAATAAATAAACATTAAAAACATTTTTTTAAGTTTACCTTCAAGCATTCCAGTATCTTGGTTCTTAAAAGTTAAGGCATCAAGTAAAAAAGTGTAATATAATCTACTCTGCATTTTGTTTCCTGAATATTTTACTTTATTGATTCAAATGTCAGTGGAGTAATGCAGATCTTAAATTGGTATGATTTAAGCCAAAGATAATGAGTGTTTTAGGACCTAGCCTAGGTAAAATTGTAGGTAACACTGATCTTTGAGAACCCATTTTCTCCCTTCAAGAACCCCTTCCTACCACAGATCCTCTTCTTCAAGCTTCTTCTTGACATGCAGGAACCCCGTTACATTGCCCTTCCCAGGCCTGTCATTCCAACTTTATCCCAAATACTGTCACCTGTAGGCTTTCACTCGCCAAAACCTTATTGTATTCTGTTTCCTTAGGTTTATGAAAGTTGAGGTCTCTCTTCCCTTCTTCAAATTTCTTTTCTCACTTTTACGTAAACCAATCCCCAAAGAAAAATGTTGTTGATTGGTCAGAGCCCAACACATCAAATTAGGCCAAGTTTACACTTGAGCAGATTTACTGCGTGTTAAAGGTCATGCTCACCTCTCTTTCCCATGACACTAGATCAATTGTTAGCCTGATTCAGATTCCTAGCTCTTTTCTCATTATATTCTTTCATGTGGTCAATCAGATGATAAAATCTCAAAGCAAGTTTGAGAACAGAATTGTCCAACCTCAAAACAATCTAATCTTCCTTAAATTTGATTGAACCCTTAGCCAGCAGTCTTAAAAGTACCTGAGGCAAAACAAATGCAAAGGTTAAAAAAAAAAAAAAGAAAAAAGAAGACTATCTTTATTTTAGGAGTGATCCCTTTAAGTTAGGAGTGAAGTAGTTTGTGGAAAATTGGATAAAGACTAAAAAAGGAAATTAATCTGAAGTCACATTTTGTGTTTTATCCAATAATAACAAGCCAAATATTCACAAAAATCTCACAGAAAAGGTGCCTGGTTAGTGGTAGAAATTTGTCCTGGAATGCAGTGAAGAGGAAGCTAACATACATAAATAGATATATAAAAATGATCTACTGAAATTTCTTTGTTTAACCTGGAAGCTATGGACCAGTGAACTGAAAAGAAAGAAGCAGGGACAATACTCCATTAATGAAAGAACCTGGTGAAGGTACAATAGGAAAGGGAGGGCGCTCTGGTTCTGGTCTCTGTTACCTGGAGCTCAGCTGAGAAACACTACCCGCAGGAACATGCTACTGGTTCAGATATGTTGTTATTATTTTATAAATGCTATGGAGATTTATTAAAAAAAAATAATAAAGCAAAAGAACAAAGAATAAAAACATGAAGTTTTATTTGGACTTTGCCTGTGTTTAGTAATTAAACTTTGGTCAAATTACTCAAACCACAATGAGGAGACAGCAATTTTCACTGAGCTGGGAGGAAATGATAATGAATCATTGTCAAGCACCCCACTACCTATTACCCGGGTGCTTAAGATTTGGTAGTTCTTATGTGTGTTTTTGAGATTAAACATAAATTAACTGTTTAATTTCTTAATCCTGAAAACAACATTTTCTCAGCAACATGATGCTAGCCAAGGAGGTTCCAGAATCTTCCTGAGGCTGCCCATAGGAGACTATGCAGACAAACCCATTTAAGGGAAGACTACCTCTGAAAATACCAAGATGTAGTACCTATCAAAAGGATTGGGGTATTTTAATTCAAAGTAAAAAACTGAAACATGTTCCTGGAGCAGAATATCTGTTAGATGCCTCAAAATCAGCCCAGCCAAACAACTCTCTTTATAGCTTTCTTTATCCCTTCTGACTCCTACCTTACCCTTATAGCCTGAGGAGTTAGTGGTACTGTCATCATCCACTCAGTTTAAGAAACTCAACTCTTACCTTATTCTTTTTTTTTTTTTTAATGTTTATTTTTGAGAGAGTGAATAGAGAGTAAGTGGGGGAGGGGCAGAGAGAGAATCCCAAATAGGTTCCATACTGTCAACGCAGAGCCTGACACGGCACTTGATCTCACAAACCAAGAGATCATGACCTGAGCCGAAACTAAGAGTCAGATGCTTAACTGACTGAACCACCCAGATGTCCCCCTACTTTCTTTCTTTAAGCAGTTACTAAATCTTGTAAACTTCCTCAGAAGGTGTTTGTTTTCCTTACATATATCCAACAACTCTGCCCCATCACTCCTGACTAGTCTATCCCCTCCTCTGCCTTATTCACCCCTAATAACAATACAGTTAGCTGAAATGAAATAATTGATGCATTAAAAACAAAAATCCAATTGAGTAAATGTGAGATCTAATTGGCTTTCTTAAATGATTCATAAATCAGGCAGCATCCCATCTAACAAGTACAAAGGAGCTCTGAAGAGCTATACAAAAAGGAAGGTTTTTATAGGAATGAGGGTGGGGCAAGAAAGTTATCAAGCCAAAAAAAAAAGAAATGATTGTTTCAAGCAAGGTCACTTTTCCTTATGGGGAAGGGGAGTGGGGGGGGGGGTCTTATTATACAGATTACCTCATCTTCCTTTGGGGTATGGAGAGAGCCCATGTGACAGATTACCTCCCTGGTGCTGATCAGAAAATTCCTGACTGACTTTCCTGACTGACTGGTTAAGACTGCATTTCTGGGAAGGTTACAATTAGGCTAAGTATTATGCCCCAGTTTGTTGATGTGGCCTAGTATAATATATGACTCCATTTTGGGCCTGTGGTGTGTTTTTGTTGTTGTTTTTTTAATGTTTATTTTTGAGAGACAGAGACAGAGCATGAGCAGGAGAGGAACAGAGAGAAGGGGACACAGAATCCAAAGCAGGCTCCAGGCTCTGAGCTGCCAGCACAGAGCCTGACGTGGGGCTTGAACTCACAAACCGTGAGATCATGACCTGAGCCAAAGTCGGACACTTAAACAACTGAGACACCAGGTGTCCCTTGGTCTATGGTTTTCTTTTTGACAACGTATATTTATAAACACCTTGAAAAAGAGGAAAAAAATTTAGATTTAATTCCCGCCATTGGGCACCTGGGTGGCTCAGTTGGTTAATCCAACTTTGACTCAGGTCATGATCTCACAGTTCGTGAGTTTGAGCCCCACATCTGGCTCTCTTCTGTCAGCCTGCTTAGGAGCCTCTGTCCCCCTCCCTCTGCCTGTCCCCCACTTGTGCTTTCTCTCCCTCTCTCTCAAAAATAAACATTTTTAAAACAATTTTTAAGATTTAATTCATCAATTGTCATCTGCTGAAAATACATGGATTTTATAAAATAATTCATATTATAAAAATTACAAATACATAGGAGAGAAAGCATAATGAAGCTTGATGACCTGTCACCTCTCATTGTTCCTCCTGTCTGCTCTTCTCCCAACTTTTTTTCTCCTGGAATATTTTGAAGCAAATTTGTTCATCATATTGGCTCACCAGTATGTATTTCATATACTGAATTTTTGAAATTTAAGTATCACTCAAAGAAAGAGAGAGGAGAAATTTGTGGCTAACAGTCGAGAACATAATCTGTCCCCTTAACAAGGGTTTTTCTTTAGGAATTTTTCCTAATTATCTATCTTCCTTTCCTTCATAAATTGCTCTTTAAGTTTAACAATTATATTGAATTCAATTATTTAAATTTAAGTAGGAGTTTTTATGCTGAATTGTGAGTTCTCAACTAACAAACTGTCCTCAAGTAAAATTAAATTCTTGAATTTTACTCCCAGATCAACAACACTTTATAGGTCACATACTTGAATGTTAAATATGGGCCTAGATAATCAATTGTCAATGAGATTAAGTCACTTATTTCCAGGATATCCCATAATTCAATATTAAAGTGAAGTATTATCTATTTTCACTCTTGTATAAACAATCCTATATTCTGACTATTCTATTTAATATGCATGAATTTCTTTTCTTTTTAAAAAATTTTTAATTGAGGGGTGGCTGGGTGGCTCAGTGGGTTAAGCATCCCACTCTTGATCTCAGCTCAGATCTTGATCTCAGGATCATGAGTTCAAGCCCCACATTGGGCTCCATGCAGGGCATAGAGGCTACTTAACATAAAATAACAAAATTTTTAATCAAAGTATAGTTGACATATGTTACGTTAGATTCAGGTATATGACATAGTGATTCAACCTTTATGTACACAGATAAATGCTCACCACAATAAGTATAGTTGCCATCTGTCATCATACACAGTTATTAATTTACCTACTCTTAAACATCTAAGTTATCAGTAAGGGACCCTTCATCAAGAGTGCTTATTTTTATCAACAAAATTGAGAGGGCCCTTTTGAGAATTTGCTTGAAGACCCAGATTTGAAGTTTATTTTATTATTAATTAAAGATTTTATTTTTATGTAATCTCTACACCTGACATGGGGCTCGAACTCACAACTCTGAGATAAAAATCACATGCTCTACCTACTGAGCCAGCCAGGCACCCTCAGATTTGAGGTTTAGACTCAGCTTTGTTTTGTTTGTTGTTGTTTTGAGAAAATTGTCAAACCATTAATTTTTTTATATTATGGATGAATGTGTGTTTCACTGGTAAGATTCAAGCAGTCTACAACGCCCTGGGGTGTTAAAAAGAATGCAGGGATAGTGAGTGCACCCAGAAGCACCTTTCTTTCTCCTCTCTACCCATTCAGATATTATTCATCCTTAACAATGCCATTCAGTGGGGCACCTGGGTGGCTCAGTCAGTTGAGTGTCCAATTCTTTTTTTTAAATGTTTATTTTTATTTGTGAGAGAGAGAGAGAGAGACAGTACACAAGTGGAAGAGAGGCAGAGAGAGACAGAGAAAGAAACAGAGAACCTGAAGCAGGCTCCAGGCTCCAAGCAGTCAGCACAGAGCCCAACACAGGGCTTGAACCTGCAAACTGTGAAATCATGACCTGAGCTGAAGTCGGAGGCTTAACCGACTGAGCCAGGTGCCCCAAGTGTCCAATTCTTGATTTCGGTTCAGGTCATGATTTCAAGGTTCATGAATTCAAGCCTCACATAGGGCTCTGCACTGGCAGCACAGAGCCTGCCTGGGATTCTCTCTCTGCACCTCCCCTGCTTGTTCTCTCTCTCTCTCTCAAAATAAATATTTTTTAAAAATACCATTCAAAAGTTTCATCTTGTGATGTTGTTATTTATCACTAGAGATGTATATTTGGCCTTCATCCCTGTTTCTGTTACACAGATCCTCAAACCCTGGGAATTTCCTAAGTGATGAAAGCAATAAAGATGTCTTATATTAATGAGGTGACTTTTGGAAAGCACTGAAGAATGGGGGCAGGTTGCCAGGAGAGCAACCTTGTGATTAGAGAGTTGGAACTTTCAGTCCCTGACCCTGCCTCTGTGGAGGGGAGAGGGTCTGGAGATTGAGTAAATGGCCAGTGATATAATCAATCATGCCTAATGAAGCCTCCATAAAAACCCGAAAAGATGGGGTTCAGAGAACCTCCATGTTGGTGAACCCATGGAGGTACTGGGAAAACAGCACACCCAGAGGGGGCTTGGAAGCTCCTTAACCTTTCCCCTTTCCCCATGTCTTGCCCTATGCATCTCTTCCATCTGGCTGTTCCTGAGTTTCATCATTTTATAATAAACCACTAATCTGGTAAGCAAAATGTTTCCCTGGGCTCTGGAACCTCTCCGATCTGTAGTTGGCCCATCAGAAGCACAAGTGACAATTTGGGCCTGCAACTCATGTCTAAAGGGAGTGGGAGGCAGTCTTGCAAGACTGAGCTTTTAATCTGTGGAATCTGATGCTGTCTCAGAGTAGATAGTGTCAGCATTGAATTGAATTGTAGCGCAGCTGGTGCCCAAGAATTGCCTGTTGGTGTGGGGAAACCCCTCTTCCACGTTGGAATTGGATGCAGAACCCTTACATCTCCATCATGAAATTTTCCAAGATCCTTGAGACCATCAACAATTTCCTCACTTCTCTGAGGCACTTTAGGCCACACAAATCAGTACTTCTACATTGTCTCCCTGTTCTAACTATATTATGAGGACAAAGAAGGTGTCTTGGGCCCTTTTTAGCATTTCCAAAGCTTTACATAGTGCTGCACATATACATGATTTTCAATAAATTCTTAATTAACTAGGATATAACAAAGAATCTCAGGACTCTGAAAGATGAAATTTACATCCAAGCACTAGAATGCCTCTAAATTCATATTGTAACAATGATTTATTATGTATGCAATTTGAAGATATTAGCATAAAAATAGGTTTTTATCAGTTATTCCTAGAGCCACTTGCTTTTGTACCTTACATACATCCAGAATTTTATTTTTTCTGGTTCATATAGTGGGCTTATGTGTAAGCCCAATTTACTAGACAACAAAGTGTAAAGGAGACTAAGTGCTCTTGCTTTATGTGGTAGGTAGAAACCCAGGGCAGTGAGATGGAGGAGAGGCAGGGAGGAATGGGAAGCAACGTACACGTGGGCTGTATGGGAAAGCAGTGCCACAAGGTAGTCAGCCAATGAGAAGGAATGGTGAGAGTCAGTGTGGGTCGCCCCACACTGCCACTTTGACATATTGATTATTTTTTTAAACTTTATTGTGTTTTTTTTATAATACACAAGTGAGGGAGGAACGGAAAGAAAGGGAAAGAGAGAGAATCCCAGGCAGGCTCTGCACGGCCTGTACAATGTCCGATCGGGGGCTCGAACTCACAAACCATGAGACCATGACCTGAGCTGAAATCAAGAGGTGGACGCTTACCAGACTGAGCCACCTAGGTGCCTCAACATATTATTTTGAACTAAAGTTACTTAAGAAACAGCTGGTACAGGAAGGACCCTTTGTCCCCCTGAAAGTAGGAAATAAAAACTCCAGTGAAGGCTACCCTCCCTGCACCTGAAGGGTAGAAAGCATCCTTATCACCAGAGACAGAGAATTCAGGGCCAAGAAGGCTATATATTGCCCCTCATTTATTTGCCACCCCAAGCCCAAATCCTTTTGTCAGTTCTTCACAAATAATTATTCCTTTGCTTAAAAAGTATAAAGTTTACCTGCTTTGGTCACTTCAGGGAGTCTCATATTTTTATGGGCTCCTTAATGTTTGAAATTAAATCCCTCTCCTGTTCATCTGTCCTGTCAATTTAATTATTAGACCAACCAAAGAACCTAGTGGGGACACCGCAGGCTCTGATGTGTGCTCCAAGCTGTTTGCACAAGCTGTTTCCTGGGAGTCCCAGGAAGCCATAACATGGTCCAGAAGGGGGAGTTGTCCCAAGAAAATCATGAAGGTGCAGATTTTTCTGTAGGTAGTTGAGAGCAGGAGACTGGTTCTGCTGGATTTAGGCCTGGAGGCCATTCCCAAATGTTCCTGTCTGCCATGTCAGCACTGCTCGTTATCTGCAGATGACATACAGGCATTTGGCACAAGTGGCCAAATGAGAGATCAAAGGCTTTGTTTGTTAGGCAGCAATTTTTTGTTTTGTTATTCTATTATGTAATCTACCAAGGAATTGATTATTGACATTCAACAGTTGATACTGCAGCCATTTACTTTGAGCAGAGAATTATCAAAGCAGGATGGTGTGGAGATGTTAGGAATTCTATGATGAGAGATTACTAGGTGATAATTATAGCTTCACTTTAAATTGTGTATTGCAAAATACCTGCTTTGTTTGTCTTGTGGATGAAGAAGTAGGGAGGAGGGGAGGAGTCGAGGATTGAGCCTGTCTCTGAACCTAATTTCTCAGGAGAGTTCTTACAAATCATTCATTTTTCTTGCATGAAAAGGTATCATACACTTTTTTCTTTTTGTTTTTTTCTATTTTTAATTTATATCCAAGTTAGTTGGCATACAGTACAATAATGATTTCAGGAGTAGAATCCAGTGATTCATCCCCTACACATAACACCCAGTACTCATCCCAACAAGTATCCTCCTTAATGCCCCTTGCCCATTTAGCCCATCCCCCCATCCCCAACCTATCCAGCAACCCTCAGTTTGTTCTCTATATTTAAGCGTCTCTTATATATTATCCCCCTCCCTGTTTTTATATTATTTTTGCTTCTCTTCCCTTCTATTCATCTGTTTTGTATCTTAAATTCCACATGAGTGAAGTCATACAGTTGTTTTCCCCTAATTTCACTTAGCATAATACACTCTAGTTCCATCCACATTGTTGCAAATGGCAAAATTTCATTCTTTTTGATTGCTGAGTAATACTCCATTGCATATATATACCACATGTTCTTTATCCATTCATCTGTCGATGGACACTTGGGCTCTTACCATACTTTGGCTATTGTTGATAGTGCTGCTACAAATACTGGGGTGTATGTGCCCCTTTGAAACATCACACTTGTCATACACTAATTTTTTTAAGTAAACTCTACACCCAACATGGGGCTCAAACTCACAACCTGGAGATCAAGAGTTTCATGCTTTACCAACTGAGCCAGCCAGGCACCCCAATATCATACACTATTCTGATTACAATTTATTCTATTTTGCTCTTCAATCTGAGAGATTTATTATATCTTTTGAGAAAGTAGTTAGTGACTTATTTTAACCCCTTAACTCACACATCAAATTAAATAAAACATAATTAGCATCTAAATTTCACACCACTTTGGAAAGCCAATTCTGAGTTTTAAGAAATGAATTGCCTGTAAGTTGAAAGAATCAAATGAGGAAAGATTTGAAAGCACAAAAAATAAGCCTGTAAGGCTTGAGGCCACCAGAAGAGAAAGCTCTGGTACAGGTGTCCCACATCACCATGCATGGTGAGCTGTACTGACTCCTCATGGAGAATTTTCACTACAAAACTGCTAATAAAGGAAGCAACTCAATATTATACCTTCAATGTTTAAGGCATCTTACTACAAATATACTTGGCAGGTTATGGCCTTTATTTCAGAAATTTAAAGCTTCAGGGCCACCAGGGTGGCTCACTCAGTTAAACCTCTGATTTCAGCTCAGGGCATGATCTTGTGGTTTGTGAGTTCAAGACCCTCATTGGGTGAACTCGAGCCCTGCATTGGGTGAACTTGAGCCTCACTTTGGGTGAGCCCCACTTCTCTCTCCCCGTCTTTCTCTCTCTCTCTCTCTGGCCCCTCATGGGATTCTCTCCCCCCCCCTTCCCCGCCCCCCCCCGCCCCTCACTCACTTGCACACTCTTTCTCTCAAAAATTAATTAATTAAAATATAATTTTTGTCACATTAGCTAACATATAGTGTATACAGTGTAGTCTTGGCTTCAGGAGTAGATTCCCATGATTTATCACTTACATACAACACCCAGTGTTCATCCCAACAAGTGCCCTCCTCAATGCCCCTCACCTATTTCCCTGCTCCCCAAGCCCCCACCCCCATCAACCCTTAGTTTGTTCTTTGTATTTAAGAGTCTCTTATGGTTTGCCTCCCTCTCTGTTTGAACTTCTTTTTTCTTCCCTTCCCCTATGGTCTTCTGTTAAGTTTCTCTAAAAAATATTAGAAATTTAAAGCTTCCATGGGATGGCATCTAAATTCTGCACAGAGGCCCAGGGCAGCCAAAGCTATTACTACTTCTACTGTCTGTGCAGAAGAGCCATGAAGAGAGATGAGGGTGAGTGGCTCACCAAATGAGATGTTTATCTCACTCTATCTCTGTTTCTGTTCAGATTCAGAGTCCTCTTCCAGTCTTACTATTAGCCATATGACCTTAGGAAAATTACTTAGCTTCTCTGACCCACAGTGTCCTACTCTCTAAAATGGAGATAATAGACCTACCTATGACCAATAAAAAAGATTAACTGAAACAATTTGCAAACATTTTTGGCAACTAGTGGGCTCTTTAAGCAAGTTTCTAGCCACCTCCTACCTTTTAAATATAGGTGGAAAGGAGAAGTCACACTGCTTCCTATCTTGTTATCTTTGTTGCCTAGAAATTCAAACTCACAGCAGAGGAAATAGAGCAAAATCTAATGTTGAAATCGACAGAGAGCCAAGAATGGAGGAAATGGCTGTATTGTTCTGACCTGAGAATTATTTAACTCCAGTAAAACAGATTCTCAAAGGAATAAGCAAGAATTCTTAAAATGTTTAGATTTTTAAATTTTTTTACTATTTAAGAATTTGACTTTGTGGGGGCACCTGGGTGGCTCAGTCGATTAAGCATCAGAATCCTGCTCAGGTCATGATCTCATGGTTTGTGGGTTCAAGTCCCACATTGGGCTCTGCACTGACAGCTTGGAGCCTGCTTTGGATCCTCTGTCTCTGTCTCTGTCTCTCACAAAAATAAATAAACATAAAAAAAAAAAAAGAATTGGACTTTGTGAATGCTTTTTATTTTATGTTTTTTTAATCCCCCAACCTGCAAAGGTTGAGAGAGCTCTATAAGACTTTTTAAAAAATGTTTATTTATTTATTTAAAAAATTTTTTTTAACGTTTATTTATTTTTGAGACAGAGAGAGACAGAGCATGAACAGGGGAGGGCCAGAGAGAGAGGGAGACACAGAATCTGAAGCAGGCTCCAGGCTCTGAGCTGTCAGCACAGAGCCTGACGCGGGGCTGGAACTCACAGAGCGTGAGATCATGACCTGAGCCAAAGTCGGACACTTAACCGACTGAGCCACCCAGGCGCCCCAAAAATGTTTATTTATTTTGAGAGAGAGAGAGAAAGAGAGAGCGCGCGCACAAGCAGAGGACAGGCAAAGAGAGAGAGGGAGACACAGAATCCAAATCAGGCTCCAGGCTCTGAGCTGTCAGCACAGATGACAGCTATGGCCTTGAACCCACAAACAATGAGATCATGACCTGAGCCGAAGTCAGATGCTCAACCAACCAAGGGACCTAGGAGCCCCCTATGAATGCTTTTTAGAAACAATCGTTGCTCCACATTTTAAGGGATACTTTAATGACACCCTTGGACTTGGCTCACACTACCATGTAAAAAAATGTATTGGCTAGAATGTGTTATTCTTGGCAACTAAAAATAGCCTGCTGTCTGTCCTTTCCATCTCTATGTTGAAAGACTCCTTCCAGTTCTGAAAGGTGTGTGGTCATTAAAGCATGAACAAAACTGAAATGTTTGGGCCTAAGGACTTTAGCTTGAGGACTTCAGAACACATGTTTCTTATAGCTGAGATGGCGCCTTGTCCATCATGGCATTGCAAATATTAATAAATATAGAAATAAGCTTTTTGTTATCAAATAGCATACTGTTCAAAACTTAATTATAAGACTAAAGGAAGTTTTTCAAATTTGTCTCCATAGAAAATCTCAACATTAGTGATGTATTTAATGTCTATTTATATTTTTGAGCCACAACTAATTATGAATATAGGAGAATCACTTAAAAGTTGTTTTTCCTATAACAGAAACCATAAACATGGTCACTTCTTATTTCATATCTGTGAATACTGTGATTCAGATAATACAAATTTAAAAAATCTATCAGGTAATAATTATGGGGTAAATGAACAAAGCTTTATTGATAAAGGTGAGGCCTCATTTGAGTTTTGTTTCCTCTCTAAAAAGTGCTTCATTTTATGTAGTCCCAGATTTTTCTTATTCCTTTTTGTTACCTCAATAGTGTTTTATATCAATAATTAGAAGGGTAAAATATGGTATAAATTAATGAGGGAGTTGGACTACATAATTTCTAATATTTCCTCCAGGTCTAATATTCTATGTTCTATTATAAGAATATTTCACAAAGAAAGTTAGAGGTGAATAACATCATCATAGAAACATGAACTAAGTGAAATGCCTGAGGGGTAGAATCCTTTCTCAAATCCAATCAGGCAATTTCTTTTTGATGGGTTTGAATATATATTTGGAACTTCATTATTATAGATTATAGTAACTCAAAAGAAATGAGGTCCCTAGAGAGTAAGCAACATACTCACAGTTACAAGTCAACTCAGTGCAGTGTTAAAATGATCAAATATGAAAAGAAAAATATTTCAATAACATTTTTAGATTTTATCTGCCTGTCTTCATTTTGGCTACTGCAACAAATACTACACAGTAGGTGACTTGAACAACAACCATTCATTTCTTACAGTTCTGGAGACTGGGGAGTCCAAGATCAAGGTGCCAGCAGATCTGGTATCTGGTGAGAGCCCTCTTCCTCGTTTGCAGATGGCAGCAATATTGCCAGATCCTCACATGGCAGAGAAGAAATCATCTTTTTCATACCAGTATTGCTCCTACAAAGTGTTGAAGCTCCAACTGAACATCATAAAATCTAGCTCGCATACAAAGAGAAAATGTCAAGGAGTATGAAAATGTAGTAATTGTTACTATTTTCAAATGTCATTGATCTCCGGTTTGCTTCACTTGTCATCTCCCATTTTCTTTGCTGTGATGAATAAGACTGATCTTTAACATCCAGGAGCCCTAAGGCCAAGGTTGATGGATCAAAGATAGCTACCTGAGGTAAAATAGTCCACTGGCCTCCCTGTATCACATCATATTCTGTCTCTCTCCCCTCATTCTTACCCCTCTCAAATATTTTGATCAGACACCTAAAGCCTGAAGGTAGCTATGCTGATTAGGTCATACAAACTTGGAGGCTGTCTGCTATTTTGGGAACATGTGCATTAATGTGCTGGCTACATGAAAGAGGAAAATGGAGTAGATGGGCTAAGAGAAAGGTAGAGGAGACACCGCTTGGCCCCAGCGAGACAGAAAAAGGAAGAATATGGATTTCTTGGTTCCTGATAGCTTCAGTTATAGTCTGATTTCCCATGAAGCCTGACTATGATTTTGTGAGGTCTTTACTATTACATGTCCCCACCCCTTTTATTTGAATTAATTAGAGTAGATTTCTCTTCCTTACTTACAAAAAAGAAGCTGAAACAACTGAGGATATACCCCCAGTGACTGCCTGTAGGGCTGGCTTGACCTGGGATAGGGAGTTAAACAGAAAGCAACACTTGGAAGGACTTCATGGACCATCTAAGGTCTTGGTTTACAAAGTTTAATATTGCTAGTTTCCTGGGAACAATGGTATGAGTGCCCCGCCTGGAATTAACTAACCTGAAGTGCTTCCTGAAGGCAGACTGGGTGACCCAGGAAGACTGAGGAAGCAGAGAGCACCCACCAGCTGGAGCTTACCCACCCTATCAGCTACACCATGCTAACAATATTTTACCTTTCAGTAAACAGCAGTACTCACTGAAGGAGAGTCAGTTTTCTAAATTTAGGGATTTAACCCTAATTATCGACAGTTCTAACTTTAACGGTTACACCAGTATGTGGCCAGTTTGTCTTTGTTACGTATTATAAGGTCTAGACTAAGAAATGTGTAATTCCAAAACTGGGAAATCAAGGTCATTTTTTTGGAAAAGAAGAAAAAGCTCAAAATTATTTCAAATTGAGGAATCAAAATATGTGACAATTCTTCCTCAGATACATGGAAGTAAGTGTTCTGAACATGTTAGCACATTCTGAGGTGCTTCATGCCAAATGGTTTATTAAGCTGCTTGGGTCACTGCTTAGGTGTTTTGAACCTTCCTTTCTCCCTTCCCCCAAAATATTTTTATTGCTCTATTATCTAATAACAATAAGTTTCTGATTTTCTTTTTTTTCAGTGTTGATTTATTCTGAGAGAGAGAGACAGCGGGCGAATGTGGCAGAGAGACAGGAAGAGAGGACCCAAAGCAGATCCACACTGACAGCAGACAGCCCACCGTGGGGCTCCAACTCACCAACCATGAGATCATGACCTGAGCTGAAGTTGGATGCTTAACTGATTAACAATCTAGTACATCTGAGAGTATTTAAAATATTATAACTACAGCTTCAAAAGACCACGGTAGTATTTGGACTGAGCAGTATTCACAGTCAATATTGCAAGCCTGAAGTAAACACACAGCATATGTTGGTTAGCACGCTCTGTGAATAAGCTATATGGTATGTAAACAAATCCAGAGCTGTATTATCAGTAGAAAGTCAAAATGGTTAGTCCTACCAGAAGGAGTTTGCTTATGCCTTGCAAAAAGGAAAGGGGGGGGGGGGGCGGGGAAGAAGACGTTCAGGGTTGTATTTACTTTCTCCCTACAAAACTTTGTCCCTAGTGTATTTCTTATAATGTCCAATTTCTTACTTGTGGTCCTGTTTGTTCTCTTATGCTCACTCCCAAAAGCAATCTGAATTGCACCTTGTTTTCTTCTTACAGTTTTGTGACTGTCATAATTGCTACAAGGGACTAACTGAAAGCACAGATCTGTCATATACACTGCAGAATAACATTGTTTGGATTTAATGTTGCTCAACTGTAAACATAACTCATTAACTCAACCTTCATCCCATTTGTGCCTGTCATTTGGTATGGATTTAAGGTCATTTCCATTGCGTGAACTGATAACACAACCGAAAGCATATTTATTCGCCTGCTAACTTTTGAAAGGATTGTAGGTTACCACCATCTAAATCATGCTAGATCAATGCTGATGAAGAATCAATAAATACCTATTTCCTTAGCCTAAGTCAATTCCTTATAGCTCCATTTTTTTAGCAATTTTCTCCATTTTGTTCTGAGACATAATAATAACATCAATATATAATAGCTAACTTTGAGTTTTTCTATATAACATGTTTTAATTAAATTAATCCTTACAAGAAACTTATAAAAACCTTGTAAAAACCCAAAATAGGATCACTTGTAAGAACTCTGAAATAATAGGAGAGACACTAACAGAGCAGTAGGGATTAAGTAGATAGCATCTCAAATGTCGTTGTTGTTATTTGTAAACACAGGCAAATAATCTCAATTTGGTAGGACTAACCATATTGAACTTTACAATGATTACATATCTCTGGTCTTGTTTACATCCTGTAATCTTGTAATATGAAGAAGGTTCTAGTATTTAGTACCTCCTTTCATATAGGAAAGTTACAGAGATAGGAAGGGGTAGTGCTGAGGTTCAAAACTACATAGTCTGGCTCCCAAATCCTTGCTGTAAATCACAAATTAAATGGCAGATCAAAGCAGAGTTCCCTTACAAATTGAAGGGATCATCCATACTTTCTCCTGCTGCTGCTCACCAGAGCCCATTCCCTCAGCGGGCCAGAGGTCCAGGTCCTATATTAGAGGTTCTGATTAAGGTCTTTCCTATTCCCCTTAATCCTACCTCTAGACTCTTGAGGCAGCATGATGAAGAAGGGTATCCACCAGGCTCCCTTCCCTCCTGGGACTCATTTTCTGAAGAAGCCATTTCACATACAATTTACGGTGAAGATGGGACAGGACTAGTCTTAGCCAAAATGCTAAGATAGAGAACTTTTGGTACCTTCTCAGCCAACAAAACCCATTTGCCAGCCTCTCGGTTATTGGAACTATCCTATTTTGACACTCAGTTCCCTCACAAGCGCTGCCTTTGGGCTGCTCAGAGCCCTCACAAAGGCCCTCCACTCAGCACTGCCCTCCATCTTGGAAGTCTCATTCTTCAAACTACCTCTCTTTCTGTTGTAGAAAGTTCTAGTTATTCCTCAATATCTGTGTCTTCCTTCTTCCATAATGACAGAGCTCCTGATTCCTGGCTCCCTTGCAGTTAGTTATGGCCATGTGAGTTTTGCCCAGTAGGGTAAGAACATACATTGTATGTGCAGTTTACAGGAAATGTCCTTAAAGGAAGGTGAAGTACCCTTCATTCCCCCTTTCATTTTGCTGCAAATGAAATTGGCTGCAACGTAGATTAAATTTCTAGGGTGAAGTATAGCAGATAACAAGACTGAAGGAGCCTACATCTCCTAGTCTTATTGAATGCCATGACAGATTTGGACTGACAACCTTGAGAACTAAAAAAAGACTTCTGGAATATGATGGAAAAACAAATTTCTACCTCACTTACTCTTATCTGGAGTATTTTTGTTACTTGCAGGCAACCTTAACATAACTATTCCCCTTTTTTACTACTGAGTACAAAGACTTGTGGCTTTGTTAATATAAACACAAGAGTAGCCTCTCTATACACCACAGAACTTTAGGTGCTGGTTCCTTCCGATTCAGCCAGCGAATACTAAAAGGATTTGGAAAAATCCTTTCTTGAGATAAAAACTCAGCATGCAAGCCTACTGACATGCATACTACTATTTTGCTTTTAGAAGTTGAATATCATGTAGCTTTTTCTTTTGTGTCCTTTCCATCTCAAATCCTAATTTCCCAGTTCTGCCAGCTAGATCCACACTTCTGCCAACTAGAGCAAAGATTGCATTCTAAGGAAAGCAAAAGAGAAGGGCACTATAAATGGTTTTCAAAGTGTTATCCCTTTTAAGTTACTTGAAGGAAAAGAGTTAAGTCTTGTTCCTTTGCATTCCTCATGCCATATTTCCCATCCACATAGCCACCAGAGTTCATCTTTTAAAAATGACATAGGGCACCTGGGTGGCTCAGTTGGTTAATTGTCCCACTCTTAATTTCAGCTCAGGTCATGATCTCACAGTCCTGAGACAGAGCCCCGCGAAGGGCTCCACACTGAGCACGGAGTCTGCTTGGGATTCTCTCTCCCCCTGTCCCTCCTTTGCTCATGCACACAGTGCGCTCTCTCAAAATAAGTAAATGAACTTTTTTTTTTTTTTTTAATGACAGACAAGCTCATAGAGACAGAAAGTAGATTTGAGATTATCAGGGCTGGGAGGAGGGTACAACAGGAAGGGGAGTTATGGTTTAATGGTTCCAGAGTTCCTCTTTACAGTAGTAGATAAATTTTGGAAATAGCAGTGATGGTTATACAACATTGTGAATGTAATTAATGTCACTGAATTGTACACTTAAAAATAGCTAAAATGGGTAGGGGGGGAGTGCCTGGGTGGCTCAGTTGGTTAAGCATCCAACTATAGCTCAGGTCATGATCTCACAATTCTTGAGTTTGAACCCCACATTGGGCTCTGTGCTGATAGCTCAGAGCCTGGAGCCTGCTTCAGATTCTGTGTCTCCCTCTCTCTCTGCTCCCCCACCACTCGCATCCTGTCTTTCTCTCTCTCTCAAAAATAAACATTTTAGAAAATAGCTAAAATGGTATATTTTATGTTGTATATATTTTACTACAGTGAAAATAAAGTGCCAGAAAAAAATGTCTATTAAGGGAATAAAGAGAATGATGCCCACCCTTAAGCCTTATAATAATCTGCCTCTTCCCATACCTACTTCTTTTTATTCTATTTTCTAATTTTTATGTATACTTCTGGAGGTTAAGGAATGTAAGATACACTGCCATGGTAACCAGCATATTTTGTTTGCTTAGCTGAATAATTGTAAATAAAATCACTTCTCTTGGTACATGGTTTTATCTATATTCAATGATGTGGGCACAAGGAGAAGTAACTTTTTTATTAATTTAAATTTTAGTTAGTCAACATACATTGCAATATTGGTTTCAGGAGCAGAATTCAGTGATTCATCACTTACATACGACATAAGTGCCCTCCTTAAGGAGAAGTGACTTCTTAGTAGCCCATACCAAGATTCCGTTTACAGAGAGAGACTTTGAGCAGAACTCTAAGGTGAAAGAGAACCAGAGATTGGGACCAACACCACTTTAGCTACTCCATGTAACAAAGCAGAGAGAGAACACCTGAATTACATGTAAGCCTGTGAAACCTACATCCTTGTTTAGCTTACATATTATTTGTTCTCTAAGAGTATGTATAATTTATATAGTGTATAGGATTAGCAGAATCCCTTTCATATTTTGTCTCCAGGAAATAATTTAACTAAATGAAGAAATCCCAAAGCTCCATTTTAGGAAAACTGAAGTATGAAAATGTTCTTGGTGGGAAGCACATGACACTAGATCCCAGGATATTAACTAAGGCAATGATAGTAAATGGACCAGATGAACCAGAAGAAAGGGAAATACAGGGAAATGAAAATGAGCACATAAAACAAAAGGATTTAAATGCATGTGGGAATCTAAGTAAATAAAATGAAAAGAGATAGGGGGATGACTGAAAAGACTGGCAGTCTTAAGTGTCTTCCATTCTTCAATCCCTCACAGAGAGTTATTTAAATGTCCTCCATCAAATATGTCTTGAGCATTACTACATTTGCAGAAACATGAAAGCATTTTTCCATTCTTCTATAAGACAGGAGATTGCATAACTCAGGGTAATTTAATCTTCTCTACCTTCTACGTGTTCACAGCCGTATACTGATAAGATTGTAGCCAGGGCCAGAGAGATAGGTAGCAGAATAGGAAGTAGCTATTATGGTGGTGACTTATGAAAAGAGCCTCTGTCCAAAACCAATTCCTCCACTGACTTGCCTCCATGACTCAAATTCCCACCCTTGGAAAATGTTTGCTTTAGGTTAAGTATTATTGTCACAAGAAATTTTCTTAAGACGTAGCTTTCCCTTGGGATAGTTACAACAACCCCACACTGTGGGATTTGTTGTCAGCGGGAGCTCAGAAGACCATGGAAGGAACGAGGTGCAGGACAGCTGGATTTCCAAATGTATGCTCTCTCAACATCTCACACAGAAGTCTCTTGTCACTATACATATTACAAGGCATATTTAAAAAAAATTTTTTAGAGATTTATTTTCTTTATGTTTATTTATTTATTTATTGTGAGACAGAGAGAGAGTGTGTGTATGTGTGTGTGTGTGTGCGCACCTGCACACTCATGAGCTGGGGAGGGGCAGAGAGAGAGGGAGAGAATCCCAAGCAGGCTCCACACTGTCAGCACAGGGGCCCAACACGGGGCTAGATCTCATGAACTGTGAGATCATGACCTGAGCCGAAATCAAGAATCGGATGCTTAACACACCAAGCCACCCAGGCACTCCAAGGCATATTAAAATTTTCGTATTTTGAGCAAAAGTCTATTCAAATGGGACAGTGTCCAATCTAGCAAAAAGAAAGGTGCTCCAAAGAGCTGTACAAAATGAAAGACTTTTATATTGGCAGGAGGGAGCAGACATGAGGAAGTTATACCAGGCAAAAGAATGGGTTGGTTATCACAAGGTTACCTTCCTTTAACGGATGGCAGGGGCCTATGTTACCTAAATAGTGCTGATCAGATGATTCCTGATCGACTGGTTTAGGAGTCCATTTCTGCTTGAGTGAAACTGCGATCAAGTCTTGGATTGGTGGGAGAATTTAGCCTAAACAACTCCATTTCAGGTCTATTGTCTTATTTTTAACAACATACTTTCCTCATTTAATGTCCCATATTGCTACTGATAACTATTTCCCTTTAAATTTTTTTAAATTAGTGTTTGTTTGTTTATTTATTCATGTGATCTCTACACTCAATGTGGGGCTTCAATTCACGACCCAGGCGAGATCAAGAGTTGCACGGTCTATTTACTAAGCCAGTCAGGTGCCCCGCACATTTAATTTTAATTAATTATATTTGGGTTATATTCTCTTGACTCTTCCTACACAAACACATAGACAACTCTTAATTTACAAACAAGTAAAACACTCACATACTAATTTCAGCCTCCTGATGCAGATAAATTCTGAAAAGCAATAGAGCTTTTGGTGAATCTTGGGCTGTGAATGTGAAAGAAGGGATGATTCCCCAGTTCAGGATGAGCCTAGGCTGGCTGACTTTAAGGACAATCTTGCTGGCTCACATACATATCAGCCACTTTCTCCCTTTCCTCGTCCCCCAATCTTTCCACATATTGCCTAAAATTCCACCCTCTCCAGTTTGTTTTGATTAATACAATTCAAATGCACCTAAGAGAGAATTCAAGTTAACTCTTTAAGATTAGTGCCAGCCTGGGGCACCTGGCTGGCTCAGTCAATAGAGCATGTGACTTGATTTTGAGGTTGTGAGTTCGAGCCCCAAGTTGGGTATAGAGATTACTTAAAAATAAAAAATCTTTTTTTTAAATGTTTGTTTATATTTGAGAGGGGGAAAGGCAGACAGAAAGGGAGATGGAGGGTCCAAAGCAAGCTCCATAATGACAGCAGAGAGCCATGAGATCATGACCTGAGCTGAAGTTAGACACCCAACTAACTGAGCCACAAGACGCCCCCCAAAATAAAAAATCTTAAGGGAAAAAAAAAAAAAAGACTAGTGGGGCATGACACAAAGGACATAGAAGCCAACTTTGGGGCAATTTACATATCAAAAGGAATAATGACTGCAACTGATTATAAAACATTTAATAAAAAAAAACCAAGGTAATGTGACTATAGAAGAGAATTTCCTTATTTCTAGCTCATGCAGGCTAAAGTACTAAGGGAAAAGTATCATGTTTGTAATCTATTTCCATACAAAAACAAAAAATTATGGCACATGGTCAATTGTTGAATATAGTTGGTAGGTATAAAAGGTGATTTTTGTACGGTTCTTTTGACTTTTCTGTATTTTTTTTAAATTTCTGTAGGAGCACCTGGGTGGCTCAGTCAGTTAAGCATCTGACTTCGGCTCAGATCATAATCTCTCAATTTCCTGAGTTCGAGATCTACATCGGACTCTGCACTGACAGTGTGGAGCCTGCTTGGGATTCTTTCCCTCTCTTTCTGCCCCTCCCCAACCCCCCATTCTCTCTCACACACAAAATAAATAAATAAACTTTCTTTTTGGAAAAGAAGGTGAGAGAGAGAGCACGAGCACGAGCAGCACCTGATATGAGGCTTGAACTCACTAACTGTGAAATCAAGACCTGAGCAGAAACCAAGAGCCGGATGCTTAACCAACTAAGCTATTCAGGCGCCCCCCAAAAGCCTTTAAAAAAATAAATAAAATTTCTATAATAAAAAGATACATAATAAATATATATAAACTCTACCCCCAGTTTATTTCAGTTCATGCTGGGTGGAATGTGAATTGCAGCTGGGTTGTCTCCCTTAAAGACCTGAGGCTTTCCAAATCCCTCCCATGCAGTGGAGTGCCAAATAGGCACTGTGTTCTTTTGTAAGTACACTTGTGCATTTTATCTCATTTAATGCTATCTCATTTAACCCTTTAAAGAATATATCACTATTTCCACAGCTACTAAGTATTAGAAGCTGGATCTGCTGCCTCAAAAGCTCACCTTCCATCTTCTTTCAACTACCTAGCATCAAATCCCACAAAAAGTCTCCTATTTTCTATATTTTATTTCTAGCCAAGGTGTTTTCTCACTTTCCTGTATTAATGTAAGATGTGGCATCTACCACAGTTTCCTTCTTTACGCCAAGTCCTACTGTCATCATGGATAAATCCAGTGTTCATGCCTAACTAACCTAATAGTCTGGTGTCACATTTCCCTGACTGTAACATTTGGCTTCCATTTGGACAATCACAAAGACTTGAAAGACAACCAAGAGCCAGGGCAGGGCTGAATGATAAGGTTCATCTCCTATGTAAGACTATTCCCTCAAGACTGGGAGAGGTGACAAGAGTTAAGAAAACTGAAGAAACAAAAATATGTTAAAAAAAAAAAAAAAAAGGACAAGATAAAACTCCCAAAACAGACCTTAATTAACAAAGGTAAGTGCTTTACCTGACAGAGTTCAGAGCAATCCTGTAAAAATTGAAGCCTCAAAACTATCAAATGGTTTCTCCTGTCACAGTAAAAACCAAAATTCTTAACAATTTCCTACAAGTCCTTCATGATCACATCTCTTACTACCTCTGATCTTACTCCAGTTCTCTTCTCCACACTCACTCTGCTTCTACCCAAGAGCTTCCTTGCTCAAATACTCCAGACAAGAAAGAGAAAACCAGGGGCTCAAGATGGAGTCACTTGCCCCAGGACAGCAAATCAAGACTTAATTGCAGTTTCAACTTCTCCAGGAGTGGAATTTTAAGCCAATCAATCTGGAAATTTTCTGGTAGGCACCAGAGACTGTCACATGGGTCCTCTCCATCTCCCCCTAAAGGAAGATATGGTACTTTACCTAATAAAACACCTTCCCCCATATCCCCAGTCCTTCCTCCTAGGGGAAGGTTACCTTGCCAGAAACAACTCTTTTCTTTTGCTAATAACTTCTTGCCCCATCCTCCTTCCTATAAAAGCCTTCCAGTTTGTACAACTCCTCAAAAGAGGCTCCTCTACTTGCTAGGTGAGAGGCTCCCCAATTCGACCTTTAAAATTTACTCAGTTGAATTTTTCTTTTTAACAAGGGTCTCTGCACTTGCTATTTTCTATTCCTATATAATTTATTTTGTTTGTTGTCTGCTCCCCTCAGTTTGAATGTAAGCTCCATAAATGTTGTCTTCTCTCTCTCTCTCTCTCTCTCTCTTTCGTGTGAGGTATCCCTAGCACCTAAAATATTTTCAGGCATATGGCTGGTGCTCAATAAATATTTGTTGAGTGAACAAATGAACCAATGAAAAGCTCACTTGTCCAATCTTAAACCAATAAATATAGCTTAGAGGTGTCATCAGCAAGACCCCCAATGACCCCCACTACTTCACAAGAACGTTAACCTTATCTTTTACAGGCAAACAACAGGAAGAGCTCCTGCTGGCCCAGACAAGTTTGAGTTCAACCAATGACTCACCTGCACAGATGGACCTCTGCAGAAGAGCCATGGAGTGTTGAACAGTTACTTCTACTTCATTAGCGGAGATAAGTGTTAAAATGTCCACCTAAGGAGGAGCACAAACCTTACATCACATACCATGCATGTATAGTCATGTTTCCTAAGTATGTATGCATGACCTTAGGCTCACCTCTACATAGGATGACAAAACTCTTCTTTCTGAATATTTACCCTAATCCTAAATAAAAGGAACACACTCACCCTTGCTTGGGGAGCACACTTTGGAAGTTATTCCCTGTGATCTCCTTATTTGTTGCAAATAAAGTTTCTTTTGTGTGACAACACCATTTGGTGTAGTCTTTGTAACTCACCAAGGAGCAAACTCCTTAGTTCAGTGACAAAGGGATACAATGTTCCAATTGGCCAGGCCTAAATTACATGCTGCCCCTGTGGTCAGGGATGGTATCAGTTCTTGCTGAACCATGTAGTCTGAGAATGAGAAGTGGGTAGTTCCACAGGAAAATCAGAGTGCTATTACTAGAAGGGAACTGGATGCTAGATAGGTGAAATCACAGATATTCATTCCAGAAGATGTGACAAGGGAAACACAGGGAAGTCGTTTGTGAAAAACCTATTACAAAGATTTTAGCTTTTTCAAATTTCCAAGTTGGGACCTGAGAAAGAACATAATCACTGTGCATGATTCATTAATACTTCTAGTATCAAATTACCTCCTCATACTTTAAATCACCCACCTATGGGGTGTGCCTGGTGTATGTGTGTGTATGTGCGTGTGTGTTGGGGAAGAGGGTGTGATCTATCCTATCATCTCAACACACTCATCAGAACTGGCCACTGGGAGAAGATATTGTCAAATGAGAGATAGGGTAAAGGGTTAGTATCCCAAAATCTATAAAGAACTTATGAAAACTCAACACCCAAAAAACAAATCATCCAGTGAAGAAATGTGCAAAAGACATGAACGGACACTTTCCCAAAGAAGACATCCAGATGGCTAACAGACACATGACAAGATGCTCAACATCGCTCATCATCGGGGAACTACAGATCAAAACCACAATGAGATACACCTCACACCTGTCAGAATGGCTAAAATTAACAACTCAGGAAATAACAGATATTGGCAAGGATGCAGAAAAAGGGGAACAGTTTTGCACTGCTGATGGGAATTGCACTGATGCTGGTGCAGCCATTCTGGAAAACAGTATAGAGGTTCCTCAAAAAACCTGGGTGGCTCAGTCAGTTAAGCATCTGACTTCAGCTCAGGTCATGATCTCACCATTCATGAGTTTTAGCCCCATTTTGGGTGAACTCAAGCCCTACTTCAGATGAGTTTGAGACCCACTTCAAGTAAGCACAAGCCCTGCTTCAGGTGAGTCACACTTTTCTCTCTCTCCCTCTCTCTCTGTGTCTGTCTGCCCCTCATAGGAATCTCTTTCTCTCTCCCTCTCTCTCTGCCCCTTGGTCACTTGTGCCCTCTCTCTCAAAAAAAATTTTTTTTGTTTTAAAATAGAGCTACCCTACAACACAGCAATTGCACTACTAGGTATTTTCCAAAGGATATCAAAAATACTGATGCAAAGGGGCACATGCATCCCAATGTTTATAGCAGCACTATCAACAACAGCCAAATTATGTAAAGAGCCCAAATGTCCATCAACTGACTAATGGATAAAGAAGATGTGGTATATACACAATGGAATATTACTCAGCAATCAAAAATAATGAAATCTTGCCATTTGTAACAACGTGGATGGAACTAGACTGCATTATGCTAAGGAAAATAAGTCAGTGAGAGAAAGATAAATATCATATGATTTCACTCATATGTGGAATTTAAGAAACAAAACAGATGAATAGAGGGGAAGGGAAGGAAAAATAAGATAAAAACAGAGGGAGGCAAACCATAAGAGACTCTTAAATACAGAGAACAAACTGAGGGTTGCTGGAGGGTTGGGTGGGGGGATGGGCTAAATGGGTGATGGGCATTAAGGAGGGCACTTGTTGGGATGAGCACTGGGTGTTATATGTAAGTGATAAATCACTAAATTCTATTCCTGAAATCATTATTACACTATATGTTAACTAACTTGAATTTCAATAAAAATTTAAAAAATTAAAAATTAAAAAAAATTGCTAAATAACAATCATTCCCCCCTCCCCCCACAAAAAAACTAAAAAACCAAAATTGACCACTACTTTAACCTCCCTGGGAAGTATATGCAAATTCCCTGAGGGTTCTCAGTATTACAAATCTTGTGTAAACAGAGGGAGAAGACAATGGAGGAAAGGACCAGAGAGGAGCTGAGAGAACCCTTAAGGGGAGAATCAACGTCCTAAATAAAGACAAGGTAGGAGAACACCAAAAAGGAGGGATAGACAGTAATACCAGTCCCTGGGTTAGGGAGGTATGCTATGGATTGAATGTTTGTGTTGCTTCCAAATTCATATGTTGGAACCCTAATCTCCAATGTGTTGGTAACCCCCAATGTGTTGGGAGATGGGGCCTTTAGGAGACAGTTAAGTCATTAAGGTATAGTCCTCGTGATGGGATGAATGTTCTTATAAAGAAGAAACGCAAGAGCTAGCTCTCTCTCTCTTCCAAGTGAGGACACAGCAAGAAGGCAGCCATCTGCAATCAGCAAGAGGGCTCTTACAAGAACCCACCCATACTGGCAGTCTGATAGACTTCCCAGTCTAAAACTGTGAAAAATAAATGTTTTTAATTCACTCAGTCTGTGGTATTTTGTTAAGCAGCCTAAATTAAGTCAAAGTTATGGTTATCCATACACGTTCATATATTTTTAAGGCATCGATTAAGCCTAGAAGAAAATATAAATGGAGAGACACTAAGTTGTTGACTGTGGTTAAATCTATGTAATAGGATTTGTAGGGGAGAGAATTTTGTTTTGTGTTTTACTTTAAATACTCCTTATTTAAAAACCAAGATTTTAGAGAAATAAAACTATTATCATATTCTGAATATAGTGGTGGATGATAAAGCTTATAGTATGTTACACTTCCTCCTTTCTCAGAATTACATGTCCAAAATATTTTCATTCAATTTCCATTCTCTTTCTGTTCTGACTTTGTCATCATTTCCTGTTAATCTTGGAAAAAATCAATTCCTTGATCTGCATAATAGTTTTCTCATTCACAAAATGAGGCATGCAATCTAGGTAGGGCTTCCCAACTACTGCACTTTGGCCTGCTGGTGTCCTGGATGTGGGTTAAGAAACTGACTTCTCCTGCAACTGGGCAATTAAGAAGGGCCAGGGAGAGCCAGAGTCCTCTGGGCCAGTACTTCTGGCTGTGAGCAGCCTTGTTTAGGTCTCTTTAGGGCAGCCTGTGCAAAGCAGTCTGGGGTGTATCCTAAAGCAGCAGCAAGCACAGTGGACAACAACCAGCACTTACAGTTCTGTCGGATGTGCATGGCCAAGGAGATGCCTATCACTTGGGCATCCATATGCAAAGGCCCTCACTGCCCATCAGTGACTGGAGATTTTGGAGCCAGTGCTCATATTTGTGATCCAGATATCCAAGGGTCACAACACACAGCCTCAGGGGTGGTCTGTTAGAGGGTGAAAGAGGACAGAGTGGGGTTTCTAGTGGGCTCAACTCCAGGCAATGCCCTTCATATCTGTCTTAACATATAGTGGTTATTTCTATCCCTTTGTAACAATGTACTCTTTTTCTGGTGCCCAGGCTAGCTGTTGACAATGCATGCATGTTCTGAAAGCTAGAGTTTCAATATGGAAATCCTGATATAAAAATATATTATTGGGTTCCAAATCCATTTTCATTATCTTATGAAATTGCAATATGACATTTGTCAGTAAAAGGGTTGTTATTCTTTGCATATAATTATAATTGTAAATTTTGAATGGTTGTATAAAATGGTTTTAAACATTCTATCACCCACTTATGTGATCAGAGTCCCTCACTGATAATTACTATTTGGAATATGAGAAGTTTATTATTAAGAAGTCTGGATCAGAAACTGCATAAAGCCACTTTGACCATAAAACCTAATGTCAAAATGTATTCACAGGATGATCTTTAATGATCAAGTTGATCATTAAAAAATGTGGAAAATTTTTATTTGAAAGATTTATTCTAATTTAATTTTTAATATATTCTCTAATGCATTATTACTTATTTTATAATTATATAAAGATAATGCTATGACTTTTTTTTACCATCAGTTAGATGCCTCCAAATCTCTTCTTTTATGTTACTAGTTTGCTGTGCAAAAATTATCCTTTTCTGTGTTATGATATGAAAGATGTTGAGAATCCCTGATATAATTTCTTTATAAAGTGTGTCTGCCATCTCATCTTACCCTAGGACCTTGTCCCCTGCTTCCCACACCATATAGTTTCTTTCTCTCTTTCTCACATTTCAAAGAGTGCCAGGGCTACAGTGTACAGTGGCCAAGGTTTAAGTCTGTATCCAACAGGGTCAAGTACTCCAGCATGGATATTTGTATGAGATACTATGTGGCTCCAGGGCTGGAGGGTAAACTTAGACACAAGCATAACAAATAGCTAATGTCGAAAAATCACTTAACAGCAAACCTGGATAAATCCAAAGAGAGGAATCCATATTTACTCAAGGACAAAAGACGTGAATGAATGTACTGACATATATTCTTGGATGGAAGTACTTAATACCCCATCCCCCATAATTTCTCATATGAATATAAGAATTTAATACAATTAAAAAAAGAATAATAGCAAATTATGATTATCATTACTAATTAGAAGTAACTTGGTTAGCAAACACCTAGACAAACATGCCCTATGGTAAAGCCAAGTGATCAGTTTTTTTTTTTGTTTTTTTCCTAAGTAAGCTCAATGCCCAATGTGGGGCTTGAACTCGTGACCCTGAGATCAATAATCACATGCTGTACCCACTGAGCAGGCCAGGCGCCCCAAGTGATCAGTCTTCTTGATGACCTTTGCAGTGGCTCTTAGGTATCTTGGTGTAGACACTACCTTCCTAAGTGAAGAAGTCTTTAACTTTGTGTTTTTCTTTTTTTTAATTTTTTTTTTTAACGTTTTATTTATTTTTGAGACAGGGAGAGACAGAGCATGAACAGGGGAGGGTCAGAGAGAGGGAGACACAGAATCGGAAACAGGCTCCAGGCTCTGAGCTGTCAGCACAGAGCCCCACGCGGGGCTCGAACTCACAGACCTTGGAGATCATGACCTGAGCCGAAGTTGGCCCCTTAACTGACTGAGCCACCCAGGCGCCCCTGTGTTTTTCTAAGTACTCAGAATTGTCCAAGTTATTCATGACTATTTCACAATAATCAAACTCACAAAGCCTGATGTATTAACCAGACACTAAGGGTATATATTTTCTGAATGTCTTAACTACTTTTGTTGGCTATCAAGAGTACCTGGTAAAAATACATAATGGTTTGCTTGTGATGTGGAGTCATAATAGGAAGAGGCTACTTTGGAGGGTTATTTCATCCAAGTTACATTAAGGCCTGGTGACTGGGTTCTGCCTCAGAACAGAGTACTTTTTGTTCATGCCTCCTAAATAAAACACCTGTTCCACTTGGCAGCGCTAGATAAACATCAACAAACTCTTACTCTTTGTGCTCCCTTTTCCAAACTCCAAGCCCACCATTCCCTATTTAACACAAACTGTTTTTCAAGCGATTTATGTATTTGATTAGATTTCTAATCTTTCCAAAGGAGCGCTTGCTCAATTCTAAAGTGGCTGGCTGCTTCTTTACGGATCGTTACATTAAAATACCGGGCATTTCTTAGCAGGGTAGGAGACTTGCCAATTGTGGCCACTTTTATCAGTACCTTCGTTTAGACACGGATCGGTAGATTATTAATTTACAGCTCCCATAGGTGTTGGAGACTCACCTCCATTTTTCATTTAAAAAACTAAAACTAGAGCTCAGTAAGGTCGAATGATTTAAAATCACTTCACTACATAAAGGATTATTAGATCGGTTTTCTATCTGTCTCGTTCGTTATACTTCAAAATCGAGTTGGAAACATTAAGATAAAGATCACTCGCGTAAAAGAAGCCTAACTGACCACCCTTTTAGAAATCTTGTAAATCATTCCTGAAATTACGTCCACGAGAACAGCTGTTTCAGCTTTCCACGTTAACCTGAAGTTAGAAATCTGTGGCGATAGATTTAAGTTCAGTGAGTACCTAATGAACTGACCTCGACCAGTCCTGCCTCAGCTCATTAAGGGTGAAATTTCACTAGGTCAGCCGCGTTTTGAGGCCTTTCCAAGGTGCCTATGAATCACACATGCCGGGGTCGCAGGGATACCTCACAGTGGGCATCGCAGTCACAGAATCTGGTCTCTGGCATGTGGAAACGTGCGAGATGCCGAGGGGCCCACAGGGCTTTCTTGCAACCTTAAAGCACAGGTGAGAAAGGTGCGGTTTTATTCAGGCACGGGAATGAAATGAATTCGTAAGAGCAAACCGAGAAGCCTACGTGGGGGAGGGGAAAAAAGCGCGAGAAGAAAGAGAAAAGCCTTTTCTCCGGTGACGCGCGGTCACGAGGCATTCTCCCGACGTGGGCGCTCGCTATTGGCTGAGTCCCAGCTGACGTCCCCGCCTGAGCCCCGGCGCGAACGTCGGAAAAGGCGGCACCGCACTGGAAGTTGGCGAGGCGCGCGCGCTCCCGCGAACCGGCCCGCCCCCGCTCCCCGCCCGCCAACCCGCTCGTCCATTCCCTCTTCGCGCCTAGTTGCCCACGCCCCCTTCCGAACTTGCCCCTCCCCCACAGGCCGGTGGCGCGCGGAAAGCGCGTCACGTGATGACTAGCCCCGCCTCTTCCTCTCGGTCCCATATTGAACTCGAGTTGGAAGAGGCGAGTCCGGTCTCAAAATGGAGGTAAAACCGCCGCCCGGTCGCCCCCAGCCCGACTCCGGCCGTCGCCGCCGCCGCCGGGGGGAGGAGGTATTAGGGGGAGAGCGGGGGGTTGACGGGTAGTGGCCGGCGTGGGGGGCCTAGCTCGGTGGGAGCGGGGAGGCCGGGTGGACCGTGTCGACCGTCCCGCGCTCTGCGTTGAGACGGGCGGTGGGAGGGGGAGGGGAGCGGGCCTCGGAGGCCTTCTGGGGGCCCTTCGCTCCCCTTGCCTTCTCCTTCGGCTGCACAGGTGGCCCCTCGGAGGCGTTGCGTGGCTGGGGAGATCTCGGGAGAGGAGCTGGCCGGCAGGCCGCGCGGCCTCGGATCCAAGGCCGAGGGCGGCATGGCGGGCCTCGGCGGGAGCGGTTGGGAGGAGGCGGTGGGGGAGGGGAGGGGACGAGCAGTCACATCCGGGCGAGCGAGCAGCCGGGCGGCGGCCACATTGACATTGATCCGCTGCCGCGTTACGAAATGGCGCATTGGGCCGCAATGGCCGCCGCCTCGCTCCGCCGCCGGGAAAGAGCGCGGGATTGGAAGGAAGCGGGAGGAGGCGGCCCGGCAGAAAATGCCACAAACGTTCTTGGGTCTTGGGGCCTAGTGCTTTCGCTGAAGTTCTGCCCGCGCGTTTCTCGTCCTTTCAGATCTTTTTAAGGCGACGAGAATTTAATTCTCCTGTTTTTTTCTTCGCAGCACCCAGTTGACAATAATGAAATTTTTAAAAAGTTTGCTGCTTTAGAATACTTCCTGATTTACTATTCTTGCTAAAGTACTTAGAATTATACGTATTTTCGCGCCTTGTGGGTTGGCTGTAATGGTTTCTTTGATTTTTGTTGTTGAGGACTGCAACCACAGTTGAATTTTTCCTGTGTTTGAGATAATTTTATGCGGTTTTAAGTTTTTTTTTGGTCATCTTTGTGTTTTGTCGATTAAATGCTGTTAACCAAGATTTGAAAAGATTACGTGAATGGTGCTTTAGGCTATTAATCATTTAACATTTTTTTCTAGCATGTGACAGTCTTTTCATATTAAATGCCTTAACATCTCTACTTTGGAAGACACACGAAGACATTAGAATGTAAATGTGAGCCCCTTTATTTAAGGACTTTGGATGAATTAATTTTAATGCATGCATTAAATGGCAGTTCATGTAACTTTATTAAGGAACCAGTTAAATTGCAAAACAATTCAGTCCATATCACATCTTAATTTTTTTAAATCTCATTTTGTTTTGTTGTGCTCCATTCTTGTCGAACATTACATACTATATTTAATGTAACTTGTCCTTTTTGTGATCCTATGTTTTTGAAATTTTTGCCATGTGATACAAGTGCAAATACAGATTGGTTATAGAAAGCGATCAAGATAAATGGTGGGTTTCTTTTTGTAATTTTTGGAGGAAGAATGCTGGTTTAGCCTGGTATTGAGGAATACCTGTTTTAACATCTTGATTTTCTTGAAATTGATGAATTTTTAAAAGTTTACCACTAAGAACCTTTAAGTTTTTCTTCACGGTTTTGTGGTTTAAAATTAAATGCTTGAAACGTAGACTGAGGAGGGAAGACATGAAAATAAATGGCATGGATGGAATACTGCTTCTACAACACATTGGTTTCTTAAAGAATAGTTTGCCAGTAGCAACTTCTAAACTCTGTCCCCAGATACTTTTAGTTGAAGTCTAAAGTTAAGGGACTTTTGATTCTGAAGTTTTCTTGGACTTCAATGTAGTTGAAGTGATGTTGGCATTTGAAAGACTGACTACAGAATTTTTTGGTGTTGGTACCTTTAATCAGTTGATGCGTGATCTTACTCCAATTTTTAATTGGACAAAGTGTTAATGGTACAGGAATTTGATGTGAGTTTATCATTTGTAGCAGATTAAAGCTTTGTGCACCTTAGCAATTCATCCGCTCAAAAAAATAATTAACATGTATTTGTTTTCTCAGGGCCATGATCCAAAGGAACCAGAGCAGTTGAGAAAACTGTTTATTGGTGGTTTGAGCTTTGAAACTACAGATGATAGTTTAAGAGAACATTTTGAAAAATGGGGCACACTTACAGATTGTGTGGTAAGTTAACTAAAAGAGCAAAAAAAGGTTGTTAAGGGGTGTGGGACCTGTACAGATGTATTTCAGTACTTTAAAACTTCTGTTTTATAGGTGATGAGAGACCCCCAAACAAAACGTTCCAGGGGTTTTGGTTTTGTGACTTACTCTTGTGTGGAGGAGGTGGATGCAGCAATGTGTGCTCGACCACACAAGGTTGATGGGCGTGTAGTGGAACCAAAGAGAGCTGTTTCTAGAGAGGTATTTTGATATTATGCTGCATAATGTGCGGAATTGTTGAAGAATTTGAATTTGGTTTTTGACATGTATTTTTTATACGTAGGATTCTGTAAAGCCTGGTGCCCATCTAACTGTGAAGAAAATTTTTGTCGGTGGTATTAAAGAAGATACAGAAGAATATAATTTGAGAGACTACTTTGAAAAATATGGCAAGATTGAAACCATAGAAGTTATGGAGGACAGGCAGAGTGGAAAAAAGAGAGGATTTGCTTTTGTAACTTTTGATGATCATGATACAGTTGATAAAATTGTTGGTAAGTAGGAATTTATTGGAGCTTGAATGAGAAAACAGAAAAGGTTCCTTTGTGCTATGCTAGATTTGCCAGACTGCTTATCATTTTGTATTGTGTTTCATAGCATATAAAGCATATGGTTCAGTTTTCATAAATGACTACACCTGTGTAACCAGCATCCGGATCAAGAAATAAACCTTATTTATTGTTCCAGAACACTCCCTCATTCCCATTCAGTCACTACCTTCTTGATGATATTTTAATGAGTTTTTAAAAGGCTATCATTTATATGTGCTTTTCCAAACATCAAATAACTTCTGTTTGTTTGTTTGATTAAAAAAAAATTTAGTTCAGAAATACCACACTATTAATGGGCATAATTGTGAAGTGAAAAAGGCCCTTTCTAAACAAGAAATGCAGTCTGCTGGATCTCAAAGAGGTGAGTAGAACAATGTATATATACACAATAGAAGTGAGTGGTGTTTGTAAGGTTTTTAAAGATCTTCCTTGCCCGTGTTAAAGGTCGTGGAGGTGGATCTGGCAACTTTATGGGTCGTGGAGGAAACTTTGGAGGTGGTGGTAACTTTGGCCGCGGTGGAAACTTTGGTGGAAGAGGTAAGATAGTTATCTTGTAATGTGTTTATCTAAAATTCATTGCTAAGTTGAGTATTTATTTTTAATTCATAACCTTTTCCTCAGGAGGCTATGGTGGTGGAGGTGGTGGCAGCAGAGGTAGTTATGGAGGAGGTGATGGTGGATATAATGGATTTGGAGGTGATGGTAAGTTTTTAACTGTTTGATGTTTTGACTTTATGTACTTTATTGGTAGTTAAGCATTTGTTTATATTGTGGATTTTAGTGAAAACTTCCATGGCTTATTACAAAGTGTGATTTTTTTTTAACTAATGACATGAAAGACCAGGATAATGTTTATTGTACTAGCAGTGGAGCCAGACTGTGTCAGTGGATACTGTTCACTATTTTCTTCAGTGAACTTTAACTTCAAAAAAGTAGAACAATTTTTTTTTTAGTATGAAAAGATATTTAAGCTTTCATCTTAATTCTCAGTAGCCCAGGTTTCTGATGCTGTGTTAATGAGGTATTACCAGCCTTTAGAGTGTTAAGTCATTGGTTTATTTTTCAGTTGGTTGGTGGTGATACAAATATAGTTCAATAATTTGACTATATTTGTAGGGTTTTTGTGACTTTTTTTTTTTTTTTTTTTAGGTGGCAACTATGGTGGTGGTCCTGGTTATAGTAGCAGAGGAGGCTATGGTGGAGGTGGACCAGGATATGGAAACCAAGGAGGTGGATATGGTGGCGGTGGTGGAGGATATGATGGTTACAATGAAGGAGGAAATTTTGGAGGTGGTAAGCTTTTACTTGTTTTAAATATTCCATATCATTTATAGGTCGTTACAGATGTTTTAAAAAATGTTAAAATGTAGCATTTAGTCAAATCATAATATTAGAAAATAATACTCAAATGATGGGTGATGAAACCTAATTTTTTTGCTGGCTACTTAGCAAATTGGTAAAATGTGTTCAACTGTTATGTAATCAAAATGGACATATTTTTAGTAATTGTTGCCAGAATTAACTTAATTCTAGGCACTTTAAAATTGGACAAATGGGAACTTCAAATTAAATGCAGACACGTTGAAAAATCAGTTGTCATCTGGGGTTTAGGTGACAGGAGTATTTTGAATTTTGATGTCAGGTACATTTCAGATAATCCAGTTTCATCATTATTCCATGATACTGTAGATGAAGAGCTTTGTTACGAATACATTGAGTTTTGTTGGGATGTTAATGTGTCAACAACAGAAGGTTTTTAAGTTTTTGTCATTTTAAATTATTTAATTTTTAAGTAAGCTCTGTGCCCAGTGTGGGGCTTGGACTCAAAACCCCAAGATCAAGGGTTGCATGCTCTACCCACTGGGCCAGCTAGGTGCCCCTTGAAGATTTTTTTTTTTTTTTTTTTAACTTTAGAGAGTGGGGGAGTGGCAGAGAGCAAGGGAGAGAATCTCCATGCTGAAAGCGTAGAACCCATGTGGGGCTCTGTCTCAGGACCATAAGATCATGGCCTGAGCTGAGATCAAGAGTCAGACACTTACCTGATTGAGCCACCCTTCTTTTTTGAGTAGCTCATTTAGAGTATGTTTTTTGTCATTGATATAAAAGTTGTACTACATTAGAATTAGAGTGAATCAAGCACATTTCTGATGGTGTTAGTAGTATGAAGGCAAGAAAATGAACTGGGGCATAACATCTGAGGCGGACATAGGAGCTCTTCTGGACCATCTTCACTCTGATGCCTCCTCTCCTACTTATGCCTGAGGTCTGCTAGTGGGCCTCTGTTGGTAGAGTTGGTAGCTCTATAAACTGCAAATGGGTTGCATTTTAAGTGTTCCCAAGTGTGCTGTCACAAGAATGGGTACATATGTTAAAAGAGGAAAATAATTGTATAGGTCAACCACAAACAAAACTTTTGTGATTTCAGGTAACTATGGTGGTGGTGGGAACTATAATGATTTTGGAAATTATAGTGGACAACAGCAATCAAATTATGGACCCATGAAGGGGGGCAGTTTTGGTGGAAGAAGCTCGGGCAGTCCCTATGGTGGTAAGTACTGTTTTTATTTTTCTGGTTAAGTTTTCCATAGACTTCTTAATTTAAAAACATACACAGATTTTTAAAACAAAACAACTTGTGTATTTCTAGGTGGTTATGGATCTGGTGGTGGAAGTGGTGGATATGGTAGCAGAAGGTTCTAAAAATTTTCAGAAGAAAAGGGTAGGTATCTTTAAATTTTTATCATGATGATAAAGAATATGTGGAACTGTTCACTGAGTGTAATAATTTTTTTATCCTGTATTATTCAACAGGCTACAGTTCTTAGCAGGAGAGAGAGCGAGGAGTTGTCAGGAAAGCTGCAGGTTACTTTGAGACAGTCGTCCCAAATGCATTAGAGGAACTGTAAAAATCTGCCACAGAAGGAACGATGATCCATAGTCAGAAAAGTTACTGCAGCTTAAACAGGAAACCCTTCTTGTTCAGGACTGTCATAGCCACAGTTTGCAAAAAGTGCAGCTATTGATTAATGCAATGTAGTGTCAATTAGATGTACATTCCTGAGGTCTTTTATCTGTTGTAGCTTTGTCTTTTTCTTTTTCTTTTCATTACATCAGGTATATTGCCCTGTAAATTGTGGTAGTGGTACCAGGAATAAAAAATTAAGGAATTTTTAACTTTTCAATATTTGTGTAGTTCAGTTTTTCTACATTTTAGTACAGAAACTTTAACAAAATGCAGTTTTGAAGGTGTTTCCTTGTGAGTTAACAAGTAAAGAAGATCATTGTTAATTACTATTTTGTATGAATTTTGCTAAAGTTAACTGTAAAGAAACACCTGCTGACTTGCAGTTTAAGGGGAATCTATTCTCCGCATTTCCAAACCATGAAATGAATGGGCTCTGACATGTGGAGAGAATAGATATTTGTATGTTTGCAATGTGTGTTTTAGATAAATAGAATTGGGTATTTAAATTAGCATATTTGTGAATTTAATAGCATTAAGATTTACCTTCAAATGAAAAATCTCAAAATTCCTATTTGGTTTTTGTGCATTTTATTTCAAAATGTAATCATATGATTTTAGTGTGTTAGCTTTGCTGAGAGTCCTAGCTGTGTTTAGAACATCTCCATTCTACATTCACCATGGTCACATGTGAACTGCCATAGTTTTATTTGGGTGTAAAGAATGTCTACTGCCCTCTGTTTAAATTCTGGAAAGGGGTAGTGGATGTTTTCCCTTTCCCTTAAAAACCATTCTTAAAAACTTTTCAAAATAACAGGACCACTAAGCCTGCTGTATCTGAGCAAATTAGTGGCTACTCTTCCTTTCCCTTTTTAAAGCACAAGAGGCCCATAAGTCTTCAGTTATTTTCCTTGGTTTAATATATATCTATTTTTTTGATACAAGCTTTCAGAAGCAAGAGAATAAAAATCATGCATTGTTGAACCCTTAACTGGCTGGCATGCTTTCCTGTGTGTACCCTCTGTATTCTGCTGGATAAAACCAAGGACAGTCTAGATAAAATCATCCCAAATGACTTCCTACAGTAGAAGTGTAGCATAGTTGCTTAGTACAAGCTTCTCACTTCCCAGAGACCCAAATTCAAATTTGAATAGTGTGAGTTTTTGCTCACTTAAAAATCCAGAAGAACACACTGTTATTCCATATGTATGTTTGAACATCTAAATCATGTTGGTATGAGTTAACAGTTTGGTTTGGAAGACCCTGGTTGAGAAGAGTTTTAGATAAGGTCGTAAATATAAAAACCAATGTCTACTGTTGTGCGCCAGCTAGTGCTTACAATTTCATTCGAGCCCTGAGTATGTGCTCTGCTGTTACTCTTTCTTTGGCAGTTGAACGTTGAATTCGAGATTATTTTTGTTTTCAGAAGTACTAAGCAAAACAAGCAATAAAAAGGGGAATGGGGCGTGCTAGTGTTTGAATATGCTCTCTTGTTGCTCTAATTCTGTGCCTCTGTGCATTATTAATATTTGGATGCATGCAATGCCAGCATGGAACTCGGTCTTCACAGATACTGCAGTTTTCCAGAAAACACTCACAAACCAATAAATGTAACAGACAACATTCCATTTGTTAACGGACATATGTGAATAAGCAGCGTAGAAAATAGGCTAATATTAGAAAATGGTTAAGTCTTTAACAACTTCAAATGTGGTTATATAAATGGACACTGTCAATGTTCATAATTTAAACCTGGGTACCTGGTCAAAGTAATGCTTGGGAAACATTTTATTAAAATTGAGCTAAATTGTCTCAAGTTCTTTTATTCATATAATAAAGGTTGAAGGAATGGGGGAGATTGACATTTCCTGTTTCTATGTTTGTGAAAATGTTTGACACAACCTTGACAGTATCCTTTAATGGCATATGAGGTTAATTGTACTGTTAACAAACTTTCTGTGTTCTGGAACTAGTTTAATAGTGAAAATATTTTCAGTAAGTTGATGTTTGCAACCTATAAGCAGGTGAAATCTGTGTATGTGACCTGTTTATAAGTTGTATTAGCTTAGTTCTTGTGAACAGTGTGGAAAAGTAAGCCATGAGGAGAGCGATTTAACCAGCTTTAAAGGACCTAAGATGTGCATTTTAAGCACAGTGTGGATCAAAGGAGACTCACTAAGACAGGACTTCAGCAGCCTTTTGAGTATGGACAAGTCAGCATAAATAAAGAATGACAAGGCAGCAGCAAGAGCTTCAACTACAGAGAAGTGAAGGCATAAGATACTATGGTGATAGTGAGCAACTTTCCAAAAGCTAGTTAAATCTGCTTATTACAACTGAAATATCGAAGAAAGTCTAGCAGGAAGGAGCTCTTCGCCTTTTGGAACATCACAATGAGAGATAGTTGCCACAGTCACTAGGTCTAGCATTTAGACCTGCAAGGAAGGGCAATAAGCATTAGGTAAGGCTTGAATTTGAATTTTTTCACTAATTAAAGAGTAATTTTTTGTAAAGCAAGGTAAGAGTAATCTTTTTGATTTGCAGGTTGAATGAGAACCCTACTTGCCTAAATGAGGAATGTCTTTCCTACCATCTTATATACGAAGGTTTCTGGCTGGGTAAGGTTTGTAGCTCACAGTAAAAGCTCATGACACCATTTGTTTCCCTACAAACTTATATGACATATTTTGAAACTATTAGGTACATTGGCAAAATTACTCAGCTGAATACTTTATTTCAGAACCAGGTCCAACATTTTAGAACCACATCCAACACATTTTAAACAGTTTCAGGCCCTGCAACAGCCATGAATATTTATCTTGAGTCAGATGTGGCCCCATATATACAATTCATTGTTGGTGTGTTTAGGGTAAAGTTGGTTTTTGATGAGTAACCTTAAATTTTGTGAAGTTTTTGTAATAAGCATGACACTTGGAACAGAAGCATTAAGCTGCTAATCCTTATTCCATGAAAAACACCTTAGAATGAACTTTCAAAATTGTCAGGTGATAGAAGAATGGTCTTCATTCAAGTGGCCTCATAAAGTTCTCTTGCATATAAATCCAGGGAATTACTTGAACTAATAGGATACATTTTGGTTCTTTTGTGTTTTAATCAGTTAACCAGAAGTAGTGGGGGACCTAATTATGCTAATACTCCCTTAAAAGATTTCCCAAAGAGTAATTAAAATATTAATTACTATTTAAATCAGTTGCTGATCATTCATAAGGGCTATTATCACTGTCCCAAAGGGCTTATTAAAAATTTGAGAATTTGAGGGGTGCTTGGCTGGCTCAGTTTGTATGGCATGCAACTCTTGATCATGGGGTCATGGGTGAGTTCAAGCCTCATGTTGGACTTAACTTCAGAAAATGAGATATGATGTTTATGTACTTTGAAAAAAACTTGGGGGACAGGCTTTTAAAACAGTTTCTAAATTACAAAGTTAATACATAGGTGTGGTTTTAGTTTATTCTCAGAAAATGGTTGGCTCTGTTTTCTCCAACTAAATCAGGACTAAATTTCCACACATCATAAAAATGAAGTTGAAGAAGATAATAGTCTTTTAATGATAAATTTTCTTTTAGCGTGAAGCAAATTAACCAAGATAGGTAATATTCTTTATAGTCCATCTCCTTTCTTCTGAAATAAAATGATTTTATTTAAATGTAGTTCCACTGTCATTTCTGAAAAATGTGCTCTTTAGTCATAGCACCAGTAAGCCAAATAAGGAAGTTCTAGAAGGGGGAAAATGGTTGAGCCAGGCTTTTTAACAGATTCTGTCAAACCAACTTATAGGTTATTGCTTCCCACACTACATTAAAAAAAAAAAAAATGCCTGATAGACACTCAAGTTCTAAAAAAGAAAATTTGGTACTAAAGATCATTTGTTAAGGAACTGAATGGTTGGAATAGGCTTGGTTTTAAGAGTTCTGGTATGTCACAACTTGAAACATTTCTAATTAAGGGACAGTATCGGAGTTCCAATAATTGAATGTCACAAATAGTTGAATAAGCAAGTTAATGGCAGGGGTAATGAAAGGATTGTTAGCCTATATAATACTCAAGATTACTTTTAAATTTCAATGTTTTATCCTGATTTTTAAGACTTAAGAGGTGGTCTGTAATGGATTCAAATGTTTCATTTGTAGTATTAATGAAATGTTTACAGAAAGATAACTTTTTCATTAAAATATTTTTAGAAATGTGTGTGTTGTTTTGTTGCTTTCCAGTGTTTGTGTGATTTAAACACTCTAGGTGAAAATTACATACTTTATTAATAATAAAATAATGGGAAACTTGAAATGAGCCTTTACATAGCAGTTCAAGGTTATGGATTCTATTCAGTGGGAAACATACATGACACTGGAAATGGGGACAGAAAATGAACTGAAAGCCTGTTGCTTAAGGATTTAAGTCTTGAATACCAGTGTATGAGATGCTTGGGTGGTAAGTGAGGAATCTGAACTTAAAAAACGCAGTTAAGGATACTTAAATGACTGAAAAGATAGGAAAGAGGAAGGGGTTTCAGCTGTTGGATGAATTGGGTTTCAGTGGATTGGTTGAGTATTCTGTGGTGTGAGGGTGGACTGGGAGAAAACGAAATTCAGCCAGACTGAAATACTGCATTTTTATCCAAATAAAGGTGGTAATAGTCCTCTGTAAAAGCAAGAACTTTGTTGGGTAGAGTTTTAAGAATTGTGACTTTTAGGGAAACTTTGTAGCACAAATATTTGCATTCTTAGCATTAGTAGCTATTAAGAACATGTTGAATAGGAGTTGTAGCCATGTAAGGAATTCTAGCTGTTAGGATTGCAACGCATTTTGCTTGGGTTTGGTTTCAACACTGGTTTCGTGGTATGTGCAGTGGTCTTACTCTGCAGCAGTAAGTACCTTATAATTCCAGTAGAACACTTTATATAAAGACTGGTAATGGCAAGGGTGCATTGAACTGCATTCTAGAGGTTAAGTGGGTACTATGCTGAAAGCTAGGAAATAGGAATTTGCCCAGGATACTCAACTTCTAAGATTTATTGGTAAGTGTTAAATACAACGGTATTGGCAGCTTTAAAATACTTGGAAATAGGAAATGGTTAGGTTTTACCATATCCATGTATATAGCCATAATATGTTAAAAGGGCCTATAATGACAAAAGATGAATTCTATCAAATGTTAACTAGTTTGGAAGTTAAAATACAGGTAATCTTCACTTTAAAATACACTGTTAGTCCTTACATTGTTGATAGAAATGTTGAGTAAACTATAGGTACTTATTGAAAAGAACTCTGATAGGTGGTCTATTTGGATTTAATCTTTTGTCTCCTCTTTAATAGGTATTAGAATAATGCAATTAGATTTCTGTTTATATCAAGTTTAAGTCAGTACAATATTTAAATACAGAACTTAAGCTGTTTTGTGAGCTTGGGAAAGTTACTTGGGGTTTCTTTATGCATGCTACCCATTGGCAGTTTGATGTCAACACAGACCCTAGGAATCTTGGTTTCATATACACTAAGTACGTAGAGTTAAACATTACATTGAAAATAGTAATCAAAGTTTTATTTAATAATACATGCTTTAAGTATCAAATGAGGCTAGGAGGGTCTGACTTCTGACTTTGAAGTTATGTATGAATGGCATTTAGAAATAACAGTAACCTGATAATGTTTAACTGACAGTTTACTGTTAATGGTATTGTGGATTGTCGTCTGTAGTGTTGAAGGAAATACTAAATTCATTAACTGTTAGTGAAAAGAAGTAACTTTCTCCATGAAAACTCAAACTTAAATTCTATCCAGATTAGGAGCTGTTTTTACCTAATAACTTGTGTAAAGCGGAGATGATACCCACCCTCTTTCTCATTGAGTCTGGAGGTTGAATCTGATGTTGGGTTTAAAGAACTTAAGCTAGCATCTGGTCCACGGTCTCTAAAGATATTTGGGGTAATTATGGGTGCTTTCTTACTATCCTGAAGAATACTTAATATTTTAACGGTTACAATAAAGTTAATTATGCCAATGTCTTACAAGTTTTTCTCTCCACACAGTTTTTGTGGCCTTTAAATATTTCTCAGTTCTCTTGGGGTGTGGTGCCTTGGGTGGCTCAGTCGGTTAAGTGTCCAACTCTTGGTTTTGGCTCCGGTCATGACTCCATTTCGTGAGTTCGAGCCCTGCATCAGGGTCCATCCTGACAGTGCAGAGCGTGCTTGGGATTCAGTCTCCCTCCTCCCTCTCTATGCCCCTTTCCCACTCATCGCTGTTTCTGCCTCTAAACCTTAACAAAAAAACAAAACTATTTTAAAGAAATTTTTCCAGTTCTCAAAAAATATAAAAAGCAACTGAAAACAACCTGTTCCTGATAAGTGTCTGTAAAATAGGAATGGCAATTACTTTGTGTATGTTCTGAGGCTTAAAAACAAGTATGGGTAGGGTAAGTGTAAGTTAATGTGAGTAGCCACTCCTTCCCTAAACATGGGCTTGAGAAATCTCAGCAAGAAAATGTTTCTTTACGTAATAAATGCAGTACCGTTCAGTTAAGATTCCTAAGAATGCTTGCTATAAATCAATGTAAAAGGCATAGATACACTTTTTTTTTTGAAAAAATGTTTAAGGTTCAGTTTTCAGAGTGGGAGCGGGGCGAGGGGCTAAGAGGGAGCTAGAAGATCTGAAGCAGGTTTTAGGCTCCCTATCAGCAACAGCCTGATGTGGGGCCTGAACCCACAAACCTTGAGATCATGATATAAGCTGAAATTTGGATGCTTAATTGAGCCACCCAGGTATCCTGCATAGGTACACATTTTAAAACTAGGAACTTGGGTTTAGTGTTTGAATAATTGGATAGCCAAAATTAAACTGAGGACAGTATAAAGCTCAAACTCAAGTCTAGATCAAAAGATGAAAACTTGGCTTTATTTTTTGTCATAAGTAGGTTTTGTTATATTTAAACATTAAGTTTTGCACAATGCCGTATTTTTAAAAATTGCAAGAGAGTGGGGGAGGGGCAGAGAATCCAAAGCAGGCTCCACTCAGCAGAGCCTGACTTGGGCAGGAGGAGTGTATCACAACTGAGATCATGACCTGAGTTGGACACTTAACCTGAGTCACTCAGATGCCTATTTATTGTTTTCAGAGAACTAGAGAGAATGTTTTGTACTTACAAGTTATTTTTTCAGATCCTGTAAAAAAAAAAAAAAGTCACCACAGTGAACTCAACTGTTATCAGGCTAGAAGTCTGTTCCAGTCTGCCCAGCAGTGCTTCTCACCCCTTGTAGGTGCGCCAATCCCAGGTGTTCAGGTGGGGCTGCAGGTAATGGATTCATGCCACATACCCCCATAATGCCTAAGGGTGGAGCACTTCAGTCTTTTGTCTTGAGGTTGGAAAAATGTCTCATCACCACCAGTTACAGAAGACATTCTTGACTGTGCCAGAGAGGCCAGCAGCAGAATCTGAATGCCTGCTACATTCACTAGTCTCTGAAGTCGTGTTCAACCCCAAGCTGAGCTTTGTCATTCAGGCCAGGTTTTCTTACTGGCTAATTTCACTTTAGTTTCTTTCACTAGCAACTAAAAGGCATCCCAATACAAGGCTAAGGAAAATGGAAAATATGCTTGTTGAGTGCTTAGTGAGCTAGGCACAACACTTTTTGCATAGTAACTCAATACTTCCTCTACAGATGAGGAAATGAGCCTGAGTGTCTTCAGTTATTGGAGGTCATTTAGCAAAATGGCAGCAGAAAGCCCAGCGCCTCTAGGGCCTGTGGGCCTCTGCATTGTAGTACTTATTCTAAATGTGTTTTAATCCTCAAGATGAATCTCCCATTACCCCACTTTTTTTTTTTTAAGCTTGCTTTTGAGAGCATGAGTGGACAGAGGAGAGGGACCAAGCAAGTTCCATACTGCCAGGAGAGTGCGACAGTGGGCTTGAACTCGTGAGCCATGAAATCATGACCTGAGCCAAAAATCAAGAGATGCTTGACTGAGCCACCCAGATGCCCCTCAGTTCTTAAAGATATTACAAGTCCTTGACTCCCATCTTCACCCAACATCTATCAGAAAGTTCTTTTAGTTCTACCTTTGAAACCTGCAGAATCCAGTGCCTTCTCACTGTTCCTACTATCCCCACCCTAGACCAAAACACTATCCCATCTATTTCAGAACTTTCCCAGTGGTCTTCCTGCTCCCACCTTAACCTTCTAGACTATCTTCGATACACAGGCTAAGGAAACTTAAAAATCAGATGTTACTCCTTAACACCTATGGTTCCCCACTTTCCTAGGGAAAAGCCAAAGTCCTCATGAAGGTGTAACAAGGTTCTATGCCGTATTCCACTTCTACCTGCTTTGCTTCTCCCTCCATTTTCAGCTGTATACTTTTTTTGAGCAGCAGTCAAAAGTCTATTAGAATATAAGATGAGAAAGCAAGAATATAAGGAAGCTCTCTTTACAGAGGGGACATTTGAAAGTGAATGCTGGTCAGCCGTATAGTCCTTGTTTCTAGAGTTCAGAGCCTTTGAACATCCTGTATCATGGCTGTTATACTCTTTAGTTAATAGAATGGGTCACCTTCAAACCTTGCCATCTCAATAGGCTTTTACTGTTTGCAACCCTATTTTTTTTTTAAACTTATTTTGAGAGGGAGGGGCAGAGAAAGAGAATCCCAAGCAGGCTCTGCACTGTCAGCACAGAGCCCAAAGAGGGGCTTGAACTCCTGAACTGCAACATCATGAGCCGAGCTGAAATCAAGAGTTGGACGCTTAACTGAGCCACCCAGGAGTCCCTGCAACCCTAGTTTAAATTGCAATGTTTCCTTTCTACTGGTCTTCCCAATCCCGGTGTGTGTGGGTTTGCTGTCTTCCTTCAGTTCCGGGAGTACTGGGATTTTCATGTCCTGTTCTTCAAAAAATACCTAGTACATGGTAGGCATACATGTATTGATGTAAGTAAACTGAATGTTTCCATGTCCACATATTTTCCTTGGTTGAGCTGTGTTTGCTATTGAAGAGATAAAACATCTTCTGGATATACTTTCTTTAGGTCTCTGGGACCAGAAGTTCAGTATAAAATGCTTTTCATATTTATAATGAATGGAAATGTTCTGAATGTTAAGAATGTTTCTAAATATGTTAAGTGTGTTATGGAAAATACTGTGAATAAACGCAAATGAATTCCAAAGATAATTTAACAGTCATAATACTCCTTTATTAGTACCAGCTTTTCAACTAAATTGGTTTTTGCCATAGCTAAACAATTTAATATAAAAAAAATGCCTTTTTTTGTTCATACAGTATTTATAAAAAAGTACATAGTGGTTAGTTTTGCAATTTGCTTTTAGCCAGATGTATCATATAAATCTATGAATGTAACAAATGAGATAAGAACAGTATAAATAAGTTTTTGTAGTATTTACACTTATACAGGAACTAGCCCAAATGGTGTTCTAAGAAATTAAGTTCGCAGTTAAAGTGAAACTACTGATTCAGCATACTGATGACTTACTTTAATGCTTTTTTAAAGTTTATATTATTTCCTATACTAGGTTTTTACTATAATTTTGCATAGAATTACTTATAAAGTATGTTTTTGCATTTCACATCACAGTAGGAGCTTTTAGTATAACAGTACAAAAAAAAAAAAAAAAACCCACTAGCTCAGAAAAGGTCAGATCCTTCCAAATCTAGTTTTTCTTCACATCTGGCTTCTTACTCTTGGGCACAAGGAACACATTGCCATCTCTTGTTTGCTGCAGGGAGTATTCACTAGGAGAGTAAGGTTTTCCATCTTCATCACGTAACATGCTGAAGACTTCAAGATACAGGGTGCTAAGCTGTTTTTTCAGTAGATGCAGGCTTTTGTCATTCTCGCCCTTTTCTCTGAGCAATTTTTCTTTTTCATCTTTCAAATGATCCAAATCTTGTTCCAGTTCCACTATATTTTCCAGTTTTCTTTTTCTGCAGTTCTGAGCAGCCACTTTATTCTTACCCCGCCTGCGTATATCTCGAATTAATGCCAGTTGAGCTTCGTTGAATTGTTCCTTGGACATCATCTCATTGAAGTCATCAACAGGGAGGTTAATGATCTTTTCAACAGGGAATGGGATGTGGAGAGCTTTGGCCCTTAACTCATCTCTTGTGAGATGAGCCTCCAAGCGGCTTGAATGTTTGTCTTTTGTGAATGGGGTTTTTCGATGACCGGGACTTACAGGCAATTCTTTCTTGGGCGTGTTTTCACACTGGGCATCACGCACTGGAGCACTGTGCCCTGGGGATGGTGACAGAGGTCGGACTGTATCTCCAGAAGACTGTACGGGTTGTGTTTTAGGACCATTCTGTTTGACACTCCCAGGGGCACTATCTATCTCTTCCATTTCAGAATCACTGAAGCCAAGCGGTGTGTCTCCATAGACAGAAGACTCCACTGAGTGTTCTGGTGATGCCAGGCCAGGACTCGTGTTCAGCGAAATGCCAGAGTCAGAGTCATTGAATTCTGTGCTTTCAGGGTGGTTTTGGTTGAAGGCTTTACAAAGTGATAGATCAGAAACATCAATGGGCCCATTAAGAAGTTCAGAGAGTGACTGGCTTAAAGTAGCCGAGGAGGGCATGCTATTGCTGCTACTGGGTTCTGCTATGAAAGCAGAATAAAATTCATCACCAAAATCAGTGTTTATTGTGGCATCTGAATTTAATGAGTTCACGGTCAACTGGCTGGAATCTTCTGTGGAGAGGATGCTGCTGAAGGAATCCTCAAAAGCACTGAGAAAATGTGGACTGCAGTTACCTACTTCCTTTTCCAGTGAGGGCATCGATGAGTAGAAATGATAATTGTTGTCAATTTCTGTCATTTTGGTTTCTGGACTTGGGACCGTGCTAGTCTCAACCAACTTGTCATTTTGAATATTAAGACACTGCACAGAAAAGAAATTTTTACCAAATGTAAGTCAAGTTAAGTATTTTTAATAGCTGATAATCTGTATCTGATGGCACATATTTTTACTTATTTTGAAAGATTTTATTTTTAAGTGATCTCTACACCCAATGTGGGGCTTGGACTCAAAACCCTGAGGTCAAGAGTCACACACTCCAGCTCCACAGACTGAGCCAGCCAGGTGCCCCTGAATGCAAATGTTTTTAATAGCTGATAATCTATATTTGATGGTAAACTCTCTCCCCACCCTCATTCTTCCCAAGGTCTTCTATAATTCAGGTAATTCCTATTTCTAACAAATATTTATGTCTAAGCATATGTATTATTTTCACAGTTCTTAGATCAGACTTCAGGTTTACAACTTGATCTTTCCTCAAGACATCCAGGTCCATTTAATTAACAAAAGCATACTTAAGTGAGCATGGGCAGCTCTCATGACTAATTTCATTTACTTAAGTAATGTCTACATCCAATGTGGGGCTTGAACTCACGACCCTGAGGTCAAGAGTCACATGCTCTTCTGACTGAACCAGCCAGGCGCCCCTCTCGTGACTAATTTAAAAGCACCCTCCAATCCTTCCTAGAAGTAGGTGGCATATAAAGAGTAAGTGGAATAAATAATTTAAAGGCACTGAATATGAAAGTGTTTTTGGCACTTACTGTTATTAGATCTTAGTTACCTGTAATTCTGGAATGGACAGTAGCTCCTCCCAAACTTGCTCAAAGTCCTGCTGCATATTGTCTAAATCAGCAATGACTGACTGAGTGACAAGAGTCTGAGGTGACTGAGCCTGATTAGGAGCAATGAAGACGGGGTTCTCGATTTGGCTGGGAATATCAGGAACAAGTGACTGAAACGCAGCTGAAGAAACCTAAAATTGATAAAGCATTTATCTGTGTGAGTCTGCCAGCAACAGTGGAGAAAGAAGCACATGCCGGGGCACCATCACAACACTTTAAACTGGAATTAGCCAACAGTTCTGTGGCCCCTATTTCTATATAATGAAACAAATCTTCCCCCCCCCCCCCCGACAAAATAACTCCACATTTATTCATTTACTGGCTTGTTTTAGCCTATGCATTTGAAGGTAAATTTCAAGGAAAGTGATACGCTTTTGGATTTAATTTGCATCTCCCAGTATAATAGCTAGTATAGTGCTTCAAACACAAACGAATTGTTAACTGAGCAAGTCTTGGTTTGTTACCCAGCTTGCTTTTTACTCACCCAAATTTATTTCTAAGTACCTGTATGTATCAAATGAGTTACCTGTTTTCATGGTTATGCAGATCCATGCTTCTGGCTATGCAAGGATAAGAGGATTTGGTCTTGCATGGTGTAGGGACCTTTTCTTTTTTTTTTTTTTTTTTTGAATTGTAACGTTATCTATAGGCTAAGATTTCTTTGACAAAATTTCCCCCTAAAATACTTCTTTAATGAAGGCACACTCATAGGATGTATGAGATATATATAGTTGGGGAGTTTTGCTGTTAACCAAATGTTGTACCTCATTGTCATCTACAAATGGGAATGTCTCTGCCAAAAGCTGCATGCAGTCATCGAAGTACAGAGCATCTGGTTTGGGAATGTGGGCAACCTGGATAAAAAGGAAAGACATAGAAGAAGAGAAATATTGTTCAGTGTCCTACAATGATTACAACGTTTGGTTACTCAAACGTTTCTCTTCTCCTGAAATCAGTTTAGTGTAGTATAGCACACAGAATCAAACAGACCAGACCATCTGGGTTCAAATCTTGGCTTCCCTGATTTCTTGTGTGCTCTGGGCAAGTTACTGAATCTCTGAGCTTCAACTGCCCATCTGGAAATAAAACGCTAGTACTCTTGTACTACAGTTTCTACTATGACTACTGCTGCTGCTCGCTCGATCCTTACAGGACGTTTCCACAGCTTCCAAAGCACTTTCATGTAATTTATGTCCTCTCAATCCTTACAACGACTCTGTGAGGAAAGTCAGGTTTTGAACTCAGGAAGCTGGGGCTGGGAAGTTGACTTGATATGGTCATGAAGACAGTAAAAAGGCAAATCTGGAACTCCAATGCAGATATTTTAAACTCACCGGTCAGTATCGGTTCCTTAAACCCTGCCACACACCTTCCCAAGAACTGAGAATTCTATACCTGGGAGTAGTTGGCAGATCCACTGGTTTCTGATGGGATGTGTTGGGCAGGCTGAATTGGGAGGAATTCACCTGTCTCTTCATCTAGTTGTAACTGAGCAAAGAAGGCTTTCTCTTGCTCCTTTTGGAGTTGTTCTTGTCTTTCCTTTTCAAGTTTTTTCTGTTTTTCCAGCTCATGTTCCTTCCGTCGTTGACTGAAGTCAAATACCTCTCGACTTACCCCGAGATCTATATCTTGCCTCCAAAGTATGTCAATCAAATCCATGTCCTATGTTAAAAAAAAAAAAAGGAAAGAGAGACCATGGTTAAGATGGTTTTTAAAATGGCAGAGATCCTAAAATTTATATTATGCCATTATTGATGTTGCGGGATAGGGAAATTAGAAACAATCTGAATGGGAACACAGATCCAATGTTCTGGAAGGGCACAGTTAATTCCATTCAATGAATCTATTCATTAAAAGAAAAAACAACCTAAAAACACAGGCATCCATTCTAATCACTTATTACTTGGATTATTAACGACTGGGTGATAGTAGAGGTCACTAAAGAGCAAAGTAACATGTTGCACACTACAGCTCTTGAATTAAAAGAAATCTCACACTTGTTTAGTGGAATATAGAAATTGGAGCAAACACTCCAAGCCACTGGTATTATGAGACATGGAAAACATGATCAAATATGTAGAATTTTTTCTAAACCTCAGCAAATACACAGTTTACAGAGAAAAGGGGAAAAACCCTGGTTAAATGTCAATCTAGCAGTTGTGAAATATCACCAATCTTTTGGTATTTCCTACATTGGATTACTTTCCCCCATCATTTCTTGCTACTCTAATCCCTGTGGCTCACTTATTAAAATAATTTCCTCTTGATTTGAGTTTTAGCTCCTGAGGTATGAACAAACTGGTAAAGAAAAGTCCTAGCTAATGGTAATCTTGTGACCCATGGGTGAAGCAAGAGGCTGGCCCTGGAAAAGGGGTAGTAACCACTAGTTTCACTTCTGAGAAATCACAGATAACCCTCTTAAACACACACACACACACACACACACACACACACACACACACAGGAGAAAAAAAAAAAAAAACATGGTTCCATAGAAGGATGGAAGGTACTGAAAGTTTAAGACATGGGGAGATCTTACAATGAATGAAGGAATGGTTATTTTGATCTCTATAACAAAACTAGGCCTAGGTACCATGTCCAGATTTTCCTAACCACAACTATGTCAAAAGCAATTTTTTGACTTAGAACTTTAGTTTTTGGAAAAGTCTTCACAGGTAGGAAATTTAAATCACTTTCCATTTAAGAAATCATCTATACTGAAAATAAGAAAATGAGATTGAGACTGGAAAAATCAAGACATGGGGGAAGGCAATTGGGGCCTGAAAGCCAGTAGACACTATGCACAAACATCACATGTATTTTGGTTCTGATGATGGCTGGCAGCACAGGGTTGCCCAGTGCGTCTAGACTCTACTTTCTGCCTCCAAGGACAAAAATAACATGGCTGTTGCTTCACTGAGCAGTCAGGCTATTTTTACCCAACAAAGGAGGGGGCAGGCCACCCAGCCTAAAGACAGCACAGCTACATGGACAGCAGAGGCTATGGCATTCGAGCCCTGGTGGTAGAATCTTAAATGCTGTGAAACCCTTCCTGACCATGGGGTTTATCAGTATTCTAGCCTTGAGCAGTGTTAAAGAGTCTACAGCAAACAGAGTAGGTATAATTATAACACCGTCTGTAGCTCTTTAGAACTGGCTAACGTGTATCTTTTTAAGCCAACGTTTATTAAAGGCTTTCTACATGCCAAGCATTGTTAAAAGTACTTTATATATGTACAAATTAATCTGCAAACAACCATAAGAAGATAACATACATCCTATTTTTTACAGATAAAAATACTGAGGTTTAGAAAGAAGGGATACTTCTAGGAAGTATACAGGGATATGTCCTGGGTAGTCTCAATCCTGGACTCATGCTTTTTTAACCACAAGCTACACTAAAAAAAAATAAAATCTGATCATTGGCCAGTGGTTCCCAAACCGGGCAGGATATAAAATCCATTGTCGTATATATACTCTGCTTTAACATCTTGGGGATGTGAAAAAGTGGCCAGGTTACAGAAGGCTGGACTGAGCACATCACCTCATTCGCTTTCCTGGCCATGACACAGAATAGCAACCACAGAGCATTTATTCATACATGGCTATCTCCACAGGGAACTCCCCACTAACACAAAACATGAAAATAATTTCCATTTTAAAAATGATGTGTTTCCATGCTAATGGACATGTTTATCCAAAGGTGTTGAATGAGAAAGGTCCAAGGTATTAGAGAAACCTACTTTAAAATTCTAATTAGATTGGGCCATATCTTCTTAGTGAATTTAGAACAGTGGGGTATCCTATCTAGGCTTTCTCCAAGCTGGAGTTAAAGGAGCCAGGTACTAAGGAGGTATTCGGTATATTCACACCCACTAAATGCTAGCACTAGGATTTAAAGGCATGCATGATCACACAGTCTCAGTTGAACTCCAGTTTCTCTCTATAAGACCGGCAGTACCTGTTCCTACCGCCCCCCCCCCACCCCCCAAAAAAACTGATGTGGACAGTGTGCTGAGCTCTTCAGAAGATGAATCAAAGAGAAACCCAAACACTTGCCCCTGCACCTAGGGGCCACTCTGACACATCCCTTCCTTAATTTCCCCAGAATGCCTAGGCGGGGCCTTCTCCTTGTTAAGAGATCTCAGGATAAAAACCAACATCCAGCTTTGACTTTTTCATAAAAGAACTGAAAGAACGCTGAAGCAGTTCATGTTGCCAACACCTGCTCACAAATCAGACTATTCCAGAGGATCCCCAGAACCCAGCCCTATGGGCTGAAAGAAAATGTCTAATGTAATTTACTCTAAAATTAACAGAGGCAAGTACACCAAAAGTTGATACAAGTCTATTCTTTCCTTTCTCCCCCTTCCCTCCCCACCAGATGAGATGCTTGAGTGGGTTCAGATGGTTTAGCTATAAATTTAGTATATAACTGGGGCGCCTGGGTGGCGCAGTCGGTTAAGCGTCCGACTTCAGCCAGGTCACGATCTCGCGGTCCGTGAGTTCGAGCCCCGCGTCAGGCTCTGGGCTGATGGCTCGGAGCCTGGAGCCTGTTTCCGATTCTGTGTCTCCCTCTCTCTCTGCCCCTCCCCCGTTCATACTCTGTCTCTCTCTGTCCCAAAAATAAATAAAAAACGTTGAAAAAAAAAAAAAATTAAAAAAAAAAAAAAATTTAGTATATAACTGTTCTGTCCTACTCCTGCCATACAGATGTTGGCTGATCAAGTGAGATGTGAAAGAAACCTCTCTATATGTAAAGTATATGCAAATGTTGCTATGCATGTTGACAGTGATGGTTCTAATACCTGCTGTAATATAAGCAAGATCAAACTCAAGCCCAATGGATAATAAAGAAGCTGTGGACCTAACTGTAGTGGGAGCCTGAAAAACATTCAGCAGGGAGGCTACTCGGTTCTTCCTCAGGGAGGGTCTGAAATTGACTCCCTGGCTTGTGCAACATGGGTTGAAAACAAAAACAGTAACCTATACTTTGATGTAAGCATGGATAGCACATATATACCCATTCAACAGCCATTCAACTTCTGATATGACTACCCTTCAATGCACAGCCAAACTAATTCAATTTCTTAAAATTTCCCGTAACAGGATCAGAAAAGGGCACCTTAATGGATCCTCATCCACAAACAGGAAAAATAAAACCTGAATCGTTTGGATCAGCTCTTGAGCATCCTATTCTTCTCTGATCTGAAACAATGCTGGACCCTAGGGGGCAGAGCAGCTCCTACCGCTCTAGCTTACTGTCTCCACCAGTAATGCCACCAAAAGATGTTTCATGTGACAACATCTAATTGTTCTTAGTGCAGGCCGGGCAGCCTTCAGTGAGATCACAGGGGACAAAGCAGGTTTCAAAGTGTTCCCGGAGGTTTTCCTCTGTATTTTTTTTAAGTTTATTCATTTTGAGAGAGAGCACGCATGTATGCACATAGAGGAGGGGCAGAGAAAGAGGGAGAGAGAGAATCTCAAGCAGGCTCTGAGCTGTCAGTGCATGGGGCTCAATCCCACAAACCATGAGATTGTGACCTGAGCCAAAATCAAGAACTGGATACACTTAACTGACTGAGCCACCCAGGCACCCCTCCTCTGTATTTAAAGTTTATTATTTTTTGAATTTTTAAAATTGTATATATATATTTTTGAGAGAGAGAGAGAGCGAGCACATCAGGTGAGGGGCAGAGGGAGAGAGAATCTTAAGCAGGTTCCACACCCAGTGCAGAGCCTGACACTGGGCTCTATCTCATGATCCTGGGATCATGACCTGAGCTGAAATCAAGAGGACACTCAACCGACTGAGCCACCCAGGCGCCCCTTTTAAAGTTTATTTTTATTATTATTTTTTTAATGTTTATTTTTGAGAAAGGGAGAGACAGAGTGCTAGTGGGAGAGGGACAGAGAGAGACAGACACACAAAATCCAAAGCAGGCTCCAGGCTCTGAGCTGTCAGTACAGAGGCCGACATGGGGCTTGAACTCACAAGCAGTGAGATCATGACCTGAGCCGAAGTTGGACTCTTAACCGACTGAGCCACCCAGGCACCCCAAAGTTTATTTTATGTAATATTTACTGTTGCTATGAGAAGTCTCTAAAAGAAAACTTATGCTTGAAAATAAAAGCAATGGTAGTTTTAACTACCCTGAATTCCTTAAAACAAATGTTCTGATCAAATTTTGAATAAAGCAACAATGGGTTTCTTGTCATGGCCTTAACATATTATACTCTGTTACTCAAATTTTCACTTCAACTTCAGAAGAAAAAAACCTGCAGAGATTTGATGGTGTATGAAACAAAGCTTTATGCTGAAAATGAGAACAGCAGAAATGTGTCCACCTAAGACTTGCTGTTGGGGAACCCCACGGGCTTGGGACTGTTCTGTGCTACCCTCACAGGCAGTGAGCATTTCCTGCAAGGAACCCTGTGACTAGGCACATGACTTACTCCACAAATGACCCACCTCTGCAAGGCTCGTGAACCGTCTAAGAGGAAGTAGTCCGGGTGGAGCCTATAACAAACAAGAACAGGACGCAGGACAGCGGGGAAGGGAAATGCCTAAGGAAAAGCTAAAACTGCTCTTTGGCACATAAACCTGAGGCCCTGAGAAAGAAGAGCTTCTTATCCTCTCCAGGCCCCCAAAAAGGCAGGCCACCAGGTAAAATGGCAGATCGGTAGAGTCTGGGGATGGAGAGGAAAGCAGGGGGATGGTTTCCACGGCATTCCAACAGGTATTTTTCCTGAAGACCTGGGAAAAACTTCCCAGAGCAACTGAGGCGCTGGATGGGAGCCTTCACAGGCCATATGGAGCCACTTAGCATCTGACTTTTTTGTTGTTGTCCTTTAGTGATTCCTGAGTGTGTTGCAAATTATGCTGCTAGCTTGGCTTACACAAAAGATGACAATTTAATAAGAAACATAAATGTTTGACAATTCGCATTAAATCACCATCTGGTCCAACGGAAATATTCATATTTAAAATGTATATATCATCATTTGCCATCTGTGTAATCTATTACATGTTTTATGGGGAATCTGAAGTTGGTTTATTAACTCATACCACTTAGAAACAAGTATCTTTGTTCTAGGATAAAGAAAGAAGAGAGGCCTTGAACACTGAATCCCACATTAAATATGTCTTCAGGGGTGCCTGGGTGGCTCAGTCGGTTAAGCATCCGACTTTTGATTTTGGCTCAGGTCATGATCTCATGGTTCACGAGCTCGAGCTCTGTATCAGGCTTTGTACTGACAACTTGGAGCCTGCTTACAATTCTCTTTCTCCCTCTCTCTGCCCCTACCCTGCTCTCGCTCTCAAAATAAGGTTTTGTACCTTGAACAAACCAGCATTTTTCATGCTCAGATGATCCAAAAAATCAGAAAAGATAAGGCAAGATAGCATAATCTTCTCTTAAGGTAATTCTGTAAACTGAGGCTTTGGGGAAGTATTTGAAATGAAAAATAAGATGGTTTCTATAATATATTCACACGTATCAATGAGGCTTGCACCTCCCAACCCAGTGTCCTCCCCTCCCTCATCCTTTATTTTGTCTTTAGGATGGGAAGGTGGTAGGAGGTTTGTTTATAAAAATAAATTTCACCAATAAACTTAAAAAAAAACTGCACAGACTACTAAAAATGTAAGTAGAAAATAAAAGCTGCTCATTTCCAAATTAAAAAAAAAATTTTTTTAAGTTTTTTTTGAGAGAGAGAGAGAAAGCCCGTGCCTGTGCAAGGGGGGAGGGGCAGAGAGAGAATCCCAAGCAGGCCTCCCACTGTCAGTGCAGAGCCCAACTCGGGGCTTGAACTCTGAACGGTGAGATCAAGACCTGAGCCTAAATCAAGTGTCGGATGCTCAACCACCTGAGCCACCTCCGTGCCCCTCCTCATTTCCAACTTAACTGTGTAAGAGCAAATTGATGTCAAGCTACCCCTTAAAATCATGTACTTCCAGCATGAAAATAGTGTCTTTTAAATTTTATTCCCCTGCGATCTCTTTCAAATATTAATTACTTCATTCAAATATTAATTACTGACATTCAGAGTCTATGGGGTTTTTTTTTGGTAGTTTTTTCCCCATACACTTCAGTCTTTAGATTGATTATGCCCTGGTGGTTATATTATTCACGTAAAAAGTAAATCTGGTTTAATATTTTCTCCATTGAAGCTGCTCAAATAGTTTTGAGCAAAACCAGATGGAACATGAATCATATCAAATGAAAGCAACCAGTGGTTACAAAAACAACCAAGTGCATGTGAATTTTGAAGAATTGATCAAATAACAAGTTACTCCTTAGTTCACAAGTCACAATCCTTGCTAAACAAAGTAAAATGACACCGAGCAGGTGTATTTTTAAAATACATCTCACTGATGATGATTATATTTCATAAATAGTTATCTGCCTATTTACTTCTCTTTGCATCTCTCCCACTGCTTCATTACAGGAAGATACACAAACAATGCCCATTGTTTTTACAGTGAGCATTCTAGAGAAGACAGAGGACAGGTTATTCTTTTTAGTTTGCCCACAGTCAAGTATTTTTAGTTCTACTGGGTTGATGTGCTAACTTTTAAATATATTGCTATAATAATTACGAAGTAGGTAATTAAAATGAATCACAAAGCGTGCGTGTGTGTGTGTGTGTAAATATATAAAATCACAGAATGTTAGAGATGGAAGGGGTCATAAAGCCATCTAGGCCAAGTGTAAATGTCACTGAGTTAATTTCTGTGTAACTACAACTCCATTTTTAAAAATAACTGGCCTAGTAAGCAGTTATGTGTCAGCAGAGATCCTAGTAGGTAGTAATAGTTACCAATAGTCCAAGTTTTCCTTCTAGAGAAATCTTACTAAGGATTATTTCCTCAATCTCTAACAACCAGCCATTTCTGACAGAATAAACATTTTCAAACATACACCGAGAGATGAATTATTCAACAAGTTAAAACCCGAGATCACAAGTTTGCTATTCCCCGAGTAGTGGACCCATCCTTCCACACTTTTGTCTTTCAACTAGAGAACAGTCCAGTTTCTTCAGTCTGGCATGTTACTATGTACAGACATTTTCATGGGCTGCTTCCTGTTCACAAGCAAGTTTCTCAGCAATGACTCAATCTAAGAAATACAATCCAGCCAGTTTACTGGAACTCTCACCCATTATGCTTGTCTGCAAGCTGCAAAAATTGTGCAAAGATAAAGCAAAACTGGTAAGTGAACTGAATAGGAACTTGGGACTGCTGATTTTCTCAAGAGATATATAGCTGTTTAGCCAAAAAGAAATCAGAAAGGGCAGTTAATTTCCAATAAGGGTAGGTGATCCCACCTGCTATAAAAAGTGCACTGGCTCCAGCTTTTCCATGAGAACTTTCACACCTGGACCCCAAAAGACTTCTTTTTTTGGCGGTCTGTATTTGAGCAGATGATGCTGCCATGCCTGGAAGGGCTTCTATAAGGGTTATGAGGAGTTTGCCAAGAGAATGGCTTGGTTTGGTAAGCAAACTTCAGAATACATTTTTCTAATCCCTTCCCCATTTTTTTTTTTTCAACGTTTTTTATTTATTTTTGGGACAGAGAGAGACAGAGCATGAACGGGGGAGGGGCAGAGAGAGAGGGAGACACAGAATCGGAAACAGGCTCCAGGCTCCGAGCCATCAGCCCAGAGCCTGACGCGGGGCTCGAACTCACGGACCGCGAGATCGTGACCTGGCTGAAGTCGGACGCTTAACCGACTGCGCCACCCAGGCGCCCCTCCCTTCCCCATTTTTTAACAAGCATGTATATATTCAGTTCTGGATGCTGTCCTCCACACATGAAAGGAACTTTGTGAGTACGTCTTCCATCACTATTAGAATGATTCTACTGGAAAACACACACACACACACACACACACACACACACACAGAGGCGCGGCACGAGAGAACCTTCTGGAGCACTGGGTCTAACTCCTCAACCGACTTTACCTAATGTACCCTGAAATTCACTGGGTGTGGTCTCCCTACACGGCTCAGCTATCCCCCTGGAGGTCGAACAGCCCCGCCTGCTCATCCTGATGGCCCTCCCTCCTACGGGGAGGCCACGGTGAGGGAGAACAGTGCTCCATCCAGCACGACCCAACTGCCACGACCCAACTGGTGGGGCTCTTTACAGCCACTTCCGCTACTTCTAAATGCCCTGTGTGATACTTTTCCCTCCTTGGGTCCTGCGTTTTTAAAAAGAAATTATTTATTTCAATCTTAAAGCTTCTTTTCAGATTTCACTGTGTACCGTTAGCTTTAGAAAGTAAGAATCAGGGTAGTCACCCAGGTTTTCAGGCTGAGTAAGTACTTTATACTGTTTATTACACAAGCCAAAGACCTTGTATGCTGTGGTGGGGGTGGTGTTGAATATTAGATACACATGTATTATATACTATATATAAATTGCCTAAAACCCTTAGCCTTTTTTTAAACTGTAGATTCTGTTAAAATACATTCTTACGGGGTCTGTTTAAGCTTTTTTAGCATGCACTCTTTTGCGAGTATGAAATATTTCTAGAAATAATAAGCCACTAAAGGCTAAAACCTCATTTTACTCGAAGGGTGGTGGTAGCTATAATAATGGTAGTGGTAGTCAAGATCAACAAGATTCGTGTACATACTGCCCTCCAATAGATCATCAGTCCATCTACCCATCTAATAATACATGTGTACAGATCACCTCTCAGGTGCCAGGAACCATGCTAGTTGCTGGGGACACAAAGATAAATAAGATAGTCTCTGATCTAATTTCCGACATGATGAGAAGTGTATAGGAGCAAGGCAGCACGAAGGCAAGTGTCACTAAATGCACAAAGACCACACTGCGGTCACAACTGTATGAATGTCCTACTCAATAAACAAGGGTTAAGCCTGGTTTCCAAAGGTCTAATCTAAGGAAACATTCGAAAGCAAAGGAGGTTATGGAGATAGAGAGAACAGAGAACAATGAATACATTGCCACTCGCTTTATGCATTCTTGGTCTCCCCTCCTTTTTATTTTTACATTTTTTTTTAACGTTTATTCATTAAGAGACAGAGCACAAAAGGGGGAGGGGCAGAGAGGGAGACATAGAATCTGAAGCAGGCTCCAGGCTCCAGGCTCCGAGCTGTCAGCACAGAGCCCGACGCGGGGCTTGAACTCCCAAACAGTGAGATCATGACTTGAGCCAAAAGTCAGATGCTTAACCGACCGAGCCACCCAGGCACCCCTCTCAGTCTCCCCTCTTGATGGCGGCAGTGTCTCACCCCCCTCTCCCCAGAGACTCAGATCCTCCAGCATGAGGAAAATTCTCACCACCCAGAGACTTCCTCCTCCCATTTGGACTTTTCAGTCAGTGTGACTCATCTCAGCTGAGCTGCGTATCACTGCTAATGCCACAATGTCTGTCACAAAATGTTACAACTGGAAGGGACCACAGGACTCACACAGACAGCCCCTTTCATTTTTCCAATAGGGAAACGGGCCAGAGGATGAAACGACTTGGCCCAAGGTGACAGGTCAAGGATGCCAAAACCACCTAACCTCTACTTTACAGCTCATGTCAAGTTATTTGACAGAGGGAAAAAGATACATTTTTGCTTCAATTTCATTTTTAAATTAGCATCTCTTGCTGTACGTTGCCAGCCTGCAGGTACCCAACAGCTTCTATTACAGCTGGCGTTTGCCAGGCACTTCATGGTTTACAGGGTGTTCGCAGGTGGCATCTCATTCCAGCCTCACTGTGGTGGCCTGAGGGAGGTGGTTCGTCTTCGTTTAGGGATGAGCACATTTAGGCTTTGGGCACCGACCAGCACTGCCCCAAATCACATGTTTGGCAGGTGGCAGAGCCAGGACTCCAACCCAGAAATGATTCCGGGCCTGCCAGGCTCTTCCCAAGCCGTGGTGCCGCTCCTTGGCGCTCATGCCGCACCAGGACAAGGTCTGGAAACTGCTTTAGCCCCAGTACCCTCCCCTCAGGCAGGACATGAAGACCTGGAAGCTGTCCCTCCTGACACTCGGACCTGCCTGTCCTGATGACTCATGGGTAAATCAGGTCAACTTAGCTGCACCAGGAGAGGTCAGCATTTAAATCTATCTTCCCATAAAGACAATATTGACCCTGTACTCGATATGTCTTATCTGGGCTTTCTTATAATGGTCTGGCTAAACTGTAAACTCCTGCAGGGCATGACAGTGTCTTTTTTTTTTTTTTTTTTAACGTTTATTTATTTTTGAGACAGAGAGAGACAGAGCATGAACAGGGGAGGGGCAGAGAGAGAGGGAGACACAGAATCTGAAACAGGCTCCAGGCTCTGAGCTGTCAGCACAGAGCCCGATGCGGGGCTCGAACTCACGGACCATGAGATCATGACCTGAGCCGAAGTCGGACGCTTAACCGACCAAGCCACCCAGGCGCCCCGACAATGTCTTTTTTAACATAGATAACACATGTATATGTGGAAAAAAATTTAAAAGTTGCGAAAGTAATATCCCAAGTTACCTTTCCCCAAGGCAACTGCTGGCATCATTTTTTTGTGTTTTCTTGGGAAGATATTCTATTAAACACACACATACAAACAGCATATAATCATAGTGTTTCACCCTTACTAATGTATTTTAGAGACTGTTCTAAATCAGGGCATAGAGTTGTTCCATTATTTTTTTAAAAAAGATTTTATTTTTAAGTCATCTCTACACCCAGCGAGGCACTTGAACTTACAATCCTGTGATCAACAGTCACATACTCCACCAACTGAGCTGGCCAGGTGCCCTTGTTCCACTTTTTTTTTTTTTTAATGTTTTTTTACTTTTGAAGGAGAGAGAGAGACAGAGCATCGAGCGGGGGAGGGGCAGAGAGAGGGAGACACAGAATCCGAAACAGGCTACAGGCTCTGAGCTGTCAACACAGAGCCCAACACAAAGGCTTGAACTCACGAACCGCGAGATCATAACCTGAGCCAAAGTTGGAGGCTTAACTGACTGAGCCACCCAGGCCTCCCCCAACCCTGCTTCCATTATTTTTAATGGCTGAGCAGTGCTTCATCATAAAGGTGCACTAGAATAATATATTATTTAATAATATAATTATTTAATCAGTCCCTCATTGGGCTTTTAAGATATTTTGAATCTTTTGCTATTACAAATTAATGCTACAACAAATATCCTTGTGCACAAATCATTTCATAAAAATGTGTGGAGACATCTACGGAATAAATAATCATAAGTGGAACTGCTGGCTCAAACAGTACAGTTGAGCCTTAAACAATGTGGGAATTACTGGCACTGACCTCCCCTCCCCCAGTCAAAAATCCATGTTCAAAAACCAGAAGCCTTACTGGTAACAAATGGTAGATTAACACCTACTTTGTATGTTATATGCATTATATACCATATTCTTACAATATAGTAAGCTAGAGAAAAGAAAATGTTATTATGAAAATCAGAAGAAAGAGAAAATACACTTATCCAAAAAACGTGTGTATAAGTGGACCTGCACAGTTCAAAGTTGTGTTGTTCAAGGGTCAACTGCATCTGCATTTATAATCATGACAGATACTGCTCAACAGTTCTACACGGAGGTTGTAGCCACATGTGGGACTGCCCATTTCCCCACTCGTGTGTCCTTCACAGCTTGCATCACGGGCACACAGTACCCACACAACAAATACATACTAACTGTACAAGGTCCCCTATGTTAATTCTGGAATCACTTCAAGCCAGCCCCTCCCTCTATCTTCACTGTGAAACTAAGGCTACAGAGGAGAATGAATATTACACAGTTGGTTGGCTAGCAAGCATCATTTCTTTAAACACCAGTCTATGTCTGGCCTTGCTCTAGCCAACTTAACCTTGGATGGTACCTGAGGAGCCAGCAGAACATCTGCAGTAGCAAAAAAAAGGAAAGGGTATGGCACAGACAGGTAAGACAGAGGCTGGGCAAGGTCTCAATAGCTGAAATACAAAGCATGTCAGGCAAAGTCAGTGACTCCGCCTTTCTCAGACAAGGTAAACTACAAAGGGAAAAAGGAAAGCTGACAGTGATCTTGGAGACCATAGTCTAAACCCCAGGTTTATAAATGAGGTTCCTGAGGCCAAGAGATGCTAAATGAGTATCCGACCTGTCTCTCATTTGATGAAGCAGCCCCGAAGAGGTCATATGGTCAAACCTAACACAAATTAGATTTTAAAGTAGACTTTCTATTGCAATTTCTCTTAAGAATCAAAAAGTATTAGGAATTAGTTTGAAAACAGACCTTTACAAACTGTTGTATGGCATTGAACCCTGTGGCCAAACTAATGGCCTATAAAACCCTGCTACGTGACGAATGTCTAATGTGCATTTTTCTTTTTTTTTAAATTTTTTTTTTCAACGTTTTTTATTTATTTTTGGGACAGAGAGAGACAGAGCATGAACGGGGGAGGGGCAGAGAGAGAGGGAGACACAGAATTGGAAGCAGGCTCCAGGCTCCGAGCCATCAGCCCAGAGCCTGACGCGGGGCTCGAACTCACGGACCGCGAGATCGTGACCTGGCTGAAGTCGGACGCTTAACCGACTGCGCCACCCAGGCGCCCCTAATGTGCATTTTTCTGTATAAAACTTTCCTTCCCTCACAGCCGAGCTCTAAATACCATGTAGTTTCCTAAAGACTGTGTCCCTGATCAATATAATAGAACTAAGCCCCCTTCAGGCAGATCATCTCTGCTACAACAAAAGCAACTCAGAACCAGTGTGGACCCCCAAGAATCTCCAAATCACAGAGTCAAGGTCATATACCCACCAAATGCACATTCCAAATTTGAAAGAATCATCCAAGCGTTCACCGAGAGCAAGCGTGACCCAAGAAATAGTTCTGCATTGCGGCGGCGAAGACCCTGCAGACACCCGCCCGCACATCTGTAGTACTTTAAGATCACAAAACACTTTTACTTGCATTCTTATGTCATGTAATCCTCACACTAAGTGTGAAGATCAGTGAGATGAGGAAATGGAGGTTGAGAAAGGCTAAATGTTAAATCAAAGGTCGCCCACTTGTCACCTGCACTTTAGGCACAAGCAGCCTCCTCTAATCTGACGGACATACTCATAAATCAAATCGCCATTTAGTAAATCATAATGCCTTCCCTTCTTCTTCCACTCCTCAAAACACAAATACAATTCGGGTTTGCTCAAAGGGTGTTCCTTTTAGTTTGTTGGTGGCTTCTTCCTTTAAATCTCTTTTGCTACACTTGTAAAGAAACAATACCATAAAGCAGGCCTAGACTTTTACCAAGTGACCGCAGACGACCTGCCTAAATGATAAACACGTGAAGTCAAGAGCTCTTCCTCTGTTTTTCCAGGACAAAAGCTGTGGGTCTGGTTTAAAATCTCTGGCTTTGGGAAAAGGATTTCTTTCTTTTTTTTTTTCAATTAAAAAAATTTTTTTAATGTTTATTTTTGACAGAGAAAGAGAGCGAGCGAGCATGAGCAGGGGAGGGGCAGAGAGAGAAGGAGACACAGAATTCCAAGCAGGCTCCAGGCTCTGAGCTGCCAGCATAGAGCCCTGACACGGGGCTTGAGATCATGATCCGAGCCAAAGTCGGACGCTCAACCGACTGAGCCACACAGGCGTCCCAAGAATTTCTTAAATTAAAACATGAAAGCCAGATGTATGGAGGCTCCCAAAGTAAATGTTCACACAAAGAGTGGGAATTATTTTTACCTTATTACTATTCCCCATGACTGTATCATTCATTATTCTGCCCAACAAAAATACATGTCAAACACGGAATTGACTCTCTTGTCCATCCACTAGTAGGCAAAGCAAAAAAATTATTTTTCCTTACCACTCAAAATAATTTTTTCTTAAAGGCCTTTTCTTCAGTCTGGATCTGGGAGGAGTTTTCAGATTTTTTGCAGCCCTGATGCCCACCAGGTTCCAAGGCCAAGCAAACCGTGGACCCAAAGGAGGAGGCCATCAAGAACATCAGGTTCCAGTCCCCACCTAATCATGCCATTTTACCTTATCTTTTAGCCTCGGTTTCTTCCTCTGCCAAAGGACAGGGCTGGGTTAGGGAACTCCTGAGATCCCTTCCTCTAAATACCTCTGGTTCTATGATATCCAAAATGCAAGTCTCAAATCTAATTTTGAATTTTACTTATTTCTTTTTTTAAGCTTTTATTTTTTTTAAGTAATCTCTACACCCAATGTGGGGCTCGAACTCACACCCCCAAGATCAAGAGTCACATGCTCTACTGACTGAGCCAGCCAGGCGCCCCTAATTTTGAATTTTAAAACAAGCTAATTTTAGCTACCTGTAATAGATGCTCTAAAGTAGTACTGTCCAATAGAAATATAACGCAAGCCACAGGTGTCATTTAAAAAATTTTAGTAGCCTTACTAAAAAGACAAAAAAGAAACAAGTGAATTTAATTTTAGCAATATGTGTAATACAACATATCAAAAAATATTTTAACATTTAACCAAAAACTTAAAATTATTAATGAGGTATCAGAAGTGATGAACACAATATACATTACAACACATCTCACGGATATGATCACATGAAATGTAGCTGCCTTCCAGAATAAAGAATTAACGAAAGATCTTAACAATGTTTCTGGTTTTACATTTACTTATTTTTCCTGTTTTAAAATGTAAGTCAAAATTAATTAAAATTAAAAATTCAGTTCCTCAGCTGCACTAGCTCCGTTGCTTAGTGACAGTGCAGTTGCAAGGGGGTGGGGGGGGCTCAGATTCTATTGAACCAAACTCTTCTGTTTTGCAAATTAGTTCTTCAGGATACAGTGAGAACATGAACCCTCCCAAACTTCACCAGGTAGTACTTACACTGTTAGCAATTATTTGTAAAAAGCTCCTACAGTGACCTGCAAGTGCCAGTGTGAGTCTGAATGACTAAAGGGGCTCGTAATGACAGAACGGACCATTTGGATGTTACTCAGGGTGGTGTGGTCCAGACGCCACACAATTACAAATTATCGCAAAGGTCATCTGAAGAATGGGGAGAAATAAGGGGCTTAGGTGACAGGAAAGCACTGTCTATTCCAACTAAGGATATGAATGAAGCTGAGTTTGGAAATTCTATCTCAGCTGCTTTCAGATGCATATGTTTGAAAACACACAGTACCCACTGTTGTTGCCAACCTCCAGGTGGCAACTTGGACCTCTTATAGAAAATTATAATTAGTGTCTATATTGTATCTCATGCTCTTAAGATCAGTACAGAAATCTTTTCTTTTCCTTAATGTCAATCTTTTCAATTAACTTGCTAAATAAATATGTAAGGACACTGGTTAGCGGGTGAGCCTTCACATTAAGACTTGAGAATGAAAGATCATAGTACGGCACTCTAAATCCAGATTAAGAGTGGTATGACATAATGTAAGTAATAATGTTAATAATAACGGCTACCATTTGTAGTTCACTTTCTCTGACTCAACATGACTGCAAGCACTTGTATCTAGCATCTCCTTTACTCACACCAATCTGCAAGGCAGGTAGTATTATCACCATCGCGCTTTTGGAGCAAAGAAACTGAACCACAAAGAGGTTCAGTAATTTTGCCTGAAGACCCACATCTACTAACTGGGAACAGTGAGCTCCAACCCAGGTGTAGGTCACAGAGTCACTCAAATAACCTAGGCCTCTTCAGAGAGAAACCGCCCAATGTGGCACCAGTTAGGGCTCTGCTGCTAACCAGCTGCACAGGGGAGCGTGGACCTCGCCACCCAACCTCACTGTGCCATTCCTACCAGGACTAACCAAGACACTAAGCCTAGCCTCACAGAGCTTTTTTTTCATATGAAAAAAAAAAGTACATAATGCCCCTTAAAAATATAAAGGACAACCAGGGGTGAAGTATTAAAACCATTAATAAATTCAACTGCCATTGCCAATGTCAAATGAACACAAGAAGAATCTAAATTTTAAGCTTCTGGGTCTAACCACTATATAAGAAGTAGAAGGTGAGGTCATAATTTATGCACGCATCAGACATCATGGCAATACCAAAGGGTAGTGAATGGAAGAAGTTTTCAGCTAGGTTACCTCTCCTCAAGGGTTTTATAGAAGGTCTTCTTTCCCTTCACCACTCTACCCTTTACTTTTTATCCTTTTTAAAGTTCATTTATTTGAGAGAAAAAGACAGCGTGAGCCGGGGAGGGTAGGGAGAGGGTGAGAGAGAGAGAGAGAGAGAGAGAGAGAGAGAGATTGAGGGAGAGAGAATCCCAAGCAGGCTCCATACCCAGCAGCACAGTGCCATGCTCGAACTCACGAAACCATGAGATTATGACCTAAGCCAAAACCACGAGTCAGACGCTTGGTCCACTGAGCCACCCAGGCTCCCCAACTGCCCCCCTCCTTTTTTTAAGGTGTGAGTTACTCAGGGGTAGCATTACAAAAGGACCATTTCAGACCTTGAAGACTAAATGATGTAGGGCAGGGCTGGGAAGAGGACAAGGCTGCAGGGGTCAGCTCAGCTCACGTTTGGATTTATACTTCCACTAATGCGCTTCCATTCCCCAAACTCTGCTGCTTTTCTAGGCCCAGAACCCCAGAGTAAGAAATTCTGCCCCAAGTGAAGGAGTGTGTCTGGGAAGAAGCTCAAAGAGATGGCAGCTTATCAATCCACATTAGTACAGGGAATCCAGCAGACAGGCTGGAGGGTCCCACAGGGGAGACTGGGCCAGCAGGTAGCCCTCTGCTGCCACAGGGCACATGTAAGGTCTTGCCACGGATTGGTTTTCTGTCTCTAGAGACTTCAGTCCCCACGTGAAAGACACGCATAGGGAAGACCACAGGAGAATAAGTTTACGGCAAAGAGCAAAAAGAGTATGTGTTTATGCCACTACACAGAATTCAAGAAAGGACTTTTTCAAGTGTGCCTAAGAAATCTCAGCTCCCCACACATCAAACATCCCCGACAGAGAAGAAATACAGTTATTAAGAAAAATTTTTTTACATTTATTTATTTTTGAGAGACAGAGAGAGACAGAGCGTGAGCAGGAGAGGGGCAGAGAGGGGGAGACACAGAATCGGAAGCAGGCTCCAGGCTCTGTCAGCACAGAGCCCGATGCGAGGCTCGAACCTACGAACCGTGAGATCCTGACCTGAGCTGAAGTCGGACGCTTAACCAACCGAGCCACCCGTGCCAAAGAAATACAGTTATGGTAACAACACCACAGCCACCATTTGCTGAATGTGTGCTGTGCGCTAGACCTTATGCCCAGCTCTTTTGTTACTCAGTTCTAAGAGCACCGTGGCAGGTGTCATACACATTCCAATGTTGATGGAACTGAAGCACATGCCACTGTAACATCCATCGACTTAACCTCTCTGGGCCTCAGCCCTTGGCCTGCAACACTGGGATAATGCCTGCCTCACAGGGTGAATAAGGAGCGCAAACAACAAATTCAGTGTGTTGAAGCATTAGCACCCTGGCCAGCACTGAGAAGAGCCCGAGAGACTGTGGCTGCTATCACCAATATGGTTAGATGCCTACCTCTGTTAGCTCGGGGCTTATGAAAAAGAGAGGATACCGTCTGTTCTTTCTTTTCTTTGGTGAATACTGCTAATCACTGGGCTTGGAAGCCAAGGATAAGACTGTTACAGTTGAAAATAGGCAGTAAGAGTAAATCGATCTTAGAGAAGGGCACAAAGAGACAAACTCCCTGTATGTCACCTTGGAGAAAAAACAATCCATCCCTCAAGCAAAGCAGCAATTTCTGGGTTGTTTCCCTCCCCTTTCATCAGGAAAATGAACACACCGGTGGATGAATTTCTGTTAAAACGTAGAAACAGCTTGAGCACAAATGGTATCATGATGGGGCCAACAGAAAGAGGAAATCTACTCCTCTCCCATGAAAAGGGGGCTTAAAAAATTCTTCTTAAATGGCTAACAAAGGTAGTTACAGATTAGAGTTACAAGACAGATCCTCAGTACATGTGCTGATGCCAAACCACACCCACACCTCTCCACTCTCCCCCCCCCCCCAACCATCCTTCTGTCTCCAACCTCTCCATTTTCTGATGCATGGGCCATAATAACTTCCTGTCCACATTCAGCTCATGTGTTTTGCTCTTTCCAAAGCCTTCTGTGTTTCAAGATACTTACAGAAAACTTGAAATGCCACACATGGGCAGTGAAAGGCTCTCTACAACCAGCCCCAAATTAACCTTCTCATCCCTAGTGACCCAATCTGTTGCCAGAAGTCTGGCTTGTGCCTGCACCCTTCTTCAGGGTTCCAAATGAAGTCTGAGCCAAAGAAATCCTATGGACTTAAAAAACAAAAACAAAAACCTGTAGTTAAAATGCTACCTCCTCCAGGATGTCCTCCGAGCACCCCAGTTAGAAGTGACACTTTCTCTTCTGCACTGTCATGGAGCTGTCACGTGTCACAGATGAGCCTGTGTAAATACCGAGCACCTGGAGGGCAGTAAGACTCACCCTCAGTTTAGGGAGCAACTACTATTATGTAAAGTCTAGGCATGATGCCAGACACCAGAGTTATAAAAAAGAAATAAAATACAGTCTCTTCCCTAGAGGAAGACCTTAAGCAGAGAAAACAGAGATATAAAGTAAATTATGCTCAATGATATGAAACATGCCCTATAATCCAGGTGTACAAAGAGCAAAGCGTTTGATTAGGAGGAGGGAAAACTTGAAAAGCAAATGTCTTTCAAGGAAGACAACACATTTGCCACATTATCTTGGAAGATTAAAACAACTTCATGCCCTGAAAGTTCCTAGGGTGTGTAAATTCCTAATAAATTTTTGTGGAATGAGTAGGTGCACATTTAGGCTCAGAATTCAGTATTTTCACTGTGTACATAAGGTGTCTGGGTTCAAAGAATTCTAATTACTTACATAACAAAGGTACCATGTTTCCTATCACTTATGACCCAACTACCAATCGTAGAAAAATTATTTAAAATTATCGAAGTTATTTCATAGTAATAATACTTCAAATTATTCTTTGGGTGCTCTACTAAAAATAAAGTATTATACGTTAAATCTATAAACACATATTCCTTCAAGTTAACAATAAAATTGATTTTTTGAGAGAATCAAATATCCAGGGGGCACCTGGGTGACACAGGTGGTTAAGCGTCCGACTTTGGCTCAGGTCATGATCTCGCGGTTCCTGAGATTGAGCCCTGCATCGGGCCCTGTGCTGACAGCTCAGAGCCTGGAGCTTGCTTCGGATTCTGTGTCTCCCTCTCTCTCTGCCCCTCCCCCACTCACGCTCTGTCTCTTTCTCTCAAAAATCAACATTAAAAAAAAAAAAACAAAACACCTTGCAACCTGAACACATCAGTCAACATAAATGCTAAATATATTTCCTTAGAGGCCCCTAGTTATGTCCCTCAGACTGACGATGGAACATGGTAACCTCACTTTGCCCCCATATTCTAGACTTTTTTTTTTTCCAAAGCATCAATCTATTACCATAATTAACCTCTTCAGCTATTCTATACTCAGGACTCAGCCTTCTTCACAAAGTACCCAGTAGAAAAGGCAGTAAAGATCCAGAGAGGTATGGTACATGGCTTTTAACTTCATCTTGAAATTTTAAAATAATGTTTAGCTTATCTTTTGAGGAAAGCTTCCTTGTAGCTGTAGGCCTGAGAAATGGTGAACATCAGCAATGACGATATTACCATATCAAATGACAATGACCTCTGTGTTAAGTGAACTGGACTAGACACTCTACCTGAGTAAATGAAATGTTCTTGGTCCCTCTGGTTTCTAGAACTTTCGTGGCTCTCTCTCTCTGTTACTCCCTTCAGGTTTAGGATAAAAGGTGTGAACAGGCTGCCATCTGAGGAGATGGGGCCTTCCTACAAAGAACCAGGAAGTACACATGGAGTCCCCTGTTATTCCACCAGTTTCAGTTACCTGTAGTCAACCGAGGTCCAGAAGCAGACGATCCTCCTGATGTATTGTCAGAAGGTCAACAGCAGCCTAATTTATGTCGCAAGGCCTATGTCGCTCACTTCATCTCAACACATAGGCATTTTATCACCTCACATCATCACAAGGAGAGTAGTATTTTGGGAGACCACATTTATAACTTTTATTACATTACATTGTTATAATTGGTCTATTTTATCATGTTGTTGTTCACCTCTTACTGTGCCTAATTTAGAAATTAAACTTTGTCATAGGTATGCAGGTATAGGAAAAAACATCGTGTATATAGGGTTTAGTACTATCTGCGGTTTCAGGCAACCATTGGGCGTCTTGGATCATGAGGGACTCCTGTAATGCCCTGAGCTTTCCTGGGAACAGTAATATCCTGGCTTCATCAGTCTCTAGAAGACCGTGCAGGACAGCGGTTCCACTGGGGCTGGCACCACCACTGAGCAGCAACCGAAACTGGATGGAAATGGGGGGTGGGGGGGTTTTCCTAGCTGTCACAATAGTGCTGAATATCCTGTAATGTGGGACAGTCCTCCACTCCAAAGAGAGAAGTCCAGCCCATGTGTCAGCAGCACTCCCTTTGGAAAACACTGAGTAAAGCTCCTTGAGGTAAGGACGCTGCCTTAATTAATCTTTGTAAAGGAGTACCTCATTCCTTAGTTTCTAACAAAATACCCACAGTTATTAGACAAGAAAAGAAATGGAAGGAACAAGGAAAACGGACAGGAGAGCAGGGATTATGGACATGCTAAATCCCTGTTCTGCCATCATGAGTCGACATGGCCCCAAACAAGTCATTTTACCTCTTTGAGTAGGTTTCCTCACCTGTAAAATGGAGGTAATAGCCTTTACCACCACAGATTTATTGTCAAGATCAAGTAAGAGAACATGTCCAAGACCTACTACAGTATTACCAGGTGTTCAGTAAATGTTAGCTTTTTCCCTTTCCTTCCCTATGAAATAGCTGGTTGTCTGTATTCAGATGCCTTGTAACATCAAAAGGCTGATTCTTTCACAACGTTGGAAGGAAGCTGGTTAAACGTGACTGCAAGGGAAGACTAACTGTCCCCTCCGTCACTTCATCATGACCACCTCCACCAGCACAGCCACAACTGCTAAAGCTTTACAGTACCATTATCAACTGGCCTCTGAGCCATGTACTCCAGGAGCCCCAGACTTCCAAGAGTCCCACAGGCACAGAGGAAAGGAAGATGGATGAGTTCTCTAGGGGTGTCATTCTTACTCCCATCTCTCTGGGGGAGAAAAGGCTTTATTTCTCAGGATCGTTGAGAAAAGACGTGAGGTTCCCCAGCTTTTAAGATATTTTCCCTCCTTTCTGAACCTCCCCAGAAGTTTAAGACCCAGAGGCCCAAGTCCTTCAGCAACATCAAAAACATGGCTACACAGAATCAATCCTGCCCTGGCATCCCAGGGGCACCTCACAGGGAAAGGGAGGCACTTGACCTACCAACAATGGGAATACTCACCCAAACTGGGAACTCGTCGAATGGAGACTCCATCTGTACTCTATAGGGATTTCTAAGATGACATTATTGAATTACCCAGTGGTCACATATTTGCACTCCATCAACTAGAAGGGGCACAGGAGAGGGGCTGGAGGGTGGGAGGGAGAACCCCTCTCAGTGCTGCCAGCTCCTGATGCGGTGCCAGCTTTTGAGTGGCTTCCTGAGGCTGCTAACCTGTGGGTTGTCTGTCCAATCAGTTATACATTAATTTCCTGTATTAAATTCCCTGTCTGAAACATCTCGTGTGGTTTCTGGTTTCCTAAACTGAACTCTGGGCTGTTTTTTAACCTCTCCAAAGAGTCTTCTCAGGAAAAGACAAAGCCTACATTAACAGGGTTGTTGAAAGAACTAAAGACAACGAGTGTCAACACCACAAGTAAATAACTCAAAATTGCTTTCTCTTTCCTCACATGGAGAACGTAAGTGCCGGCTGCACACTGAAGAGCAAATCCAAGTATTAAACATTTAGGAGATCTTCAGGTACAAATTCCAAGTCCATCTGATGCTTTCCTCAGGAAAAGTCCAAAAAGTCTGTATTCCTCCTGGGTCCCTGAAAAGAAGTCCCTTAAGCTAGTTTTCTTTTTCCTCCCAATCTCTCTCCCTTTCATGCTAGCACCTTTTTTTCCAAGTCAAATAGAACCCAGAATTTGCCCTCTTGAAGTCACCATCCTTACTCTCAATCCAATGCCCCAAGGTTCTCCCAAACATTCAGCCTTAAGTAAAGAAGTTTCCAGCAGAGGGTGAGCCTCTGTCTTTGGAGAAGAAAGAGCCTGAACTCACAGAATGGTTCTCATTCCTGGTCCTGGTCTCAGCAGAACATACAGGGCAGGGACCGCAGTTAGCATAAAGTGAACCAGCCCTGGTCCTGTCCTTGGGGGTTGGTTCCTCAAAGCATGTTTTACTTCTGTTTCACTGAGAATTACCAAGAACAAAAACAACTTCTTCAAAATTGGCAATTTCCCCTATGGCAATTAAAAAATCTAGTTTTAATTTTTGGTGGTTTTTATTACCAGGATTTTAACATTAAAAAATTTTTGATTTATTTTTTTGCTATGTCAAAAAATTCAGGGCTCTTCCAGTCTCCAGACACAGCAATAAGACTCCCTAGATCCAATACAAAAAAAACCAAAGCAACAGAAAGGACAGGTTCTGTAGTCAGCCCTCAAGCACCTGAAAAAGTAGAGTAATTCTACCATGTGTCACCCTTCTGTTTCAGTTCCGTTCACAGAAAGCAACAGAACAGGATAATCACTTTCCCCTGTATTCTAATCCCTTAGACTGAGAACTGGTTGAGTTCTACATCCATGTGCATTATACTTTTGTGCTGAAGCAGAGCAGACAAAAGGCTGTCAAGTCTGGAGTACAGCAAAGTTCCATACTCTTTATCAGCAGGCCACCCACACAGGCAGTCAGTATTGTCCCTGATCTTACACAGACATGGGGTGGGGGGAGAGACGGGCACTAACCCACTCTGGATGATGGCTACATCCCAGCAAAGAAGGAAAACAGCCTTTACCGGGGCAAGTCATTCACTGAAATACAAGTATGCGTTGCATACAGCCTAAATGTTAACACTGAAATCCCACTGTTTGAAGGTACTTTAAACACACATTACACCTATCCTCAGGACAAAACTCTTAGGAACAAATGAAAGAATAAGATATTGTTTTTTAAATCTTAAAGCAAAAAGGAAGAATGGGTTAAAAGAATTTCGAACTACTGATGGCTACAGAAAGGCTGGAGGTGGGCTGCCAAAGTTTTACCTGGCCATACTAGAGAGAGGCTGTGGCTGGAACCGTGTGCCTGCTCCCTTCTGGGCCCGATCCCAGTATGGGACCATACTTTCAGGTCTCTTGAGTGGTACTGCAGTGCTGTAGCTCACACACATGCGCACGCACACGCACGCACACACACACACACACACACACACACACACACACACACTCACTCGTAAAAGATTCAGAAGTTAGCCCCAGTTTCCAAAGATGTAAACCAGAAAGCCATTTGGGTAAGTACAAATGGCAGCTACCGCAGTCAGAATATAAAGTATACTTCACTAGGCAGATTACAGGGAGCCAAAAAATTGAATTGCTAAAAGTTGCCTTGCAGATGTAAGGTTTTTGTTCTCTTCAAATGGAGAGGATAACAAGGCCGAAAAACTCAGAGCACGGAATTTCCTAGAGGAAGGCAAAGTGTGTCCTAGCCTCCAGGCTCTCCAACACTTAGCCCAAGCATTCTGTCCCCACTGCCTTTCCTAGGCTCACCCTAAATGATTGAGACTGCATGTCCTCACAGGTCACATTCCTGACCAAACACAGAGGAATTCTGACCCCCTTGGGGAAAACCTCTTGATAACAAAATTATCACCCAAATCCCCATGAGGGATTAAAGAGCTCAAGTTATATTTACTGAATTTCCAACATTCGCCAGGCACCTTAAAACAGATCCCAGATTTGGGTGTTAACCTTAGGTTGTGAAGGTCAGTGATCAAATACAAAGACACTTCTTTTCATGATTTTCGGCAAATACCCTAACCAGATTTTCTAAATCACTATAAATACCTTCAGTGGGTACCAAGCACTGAGCTAGGTGCTCTAAGGCACTGGTTCATAAACCTGACTGCACACTGGAAAATCCCTTTTCAGAAGCTTAAAAAGAGAGAGAGAGACAGGAGAGAAAGAGATTGAGCAGGGGAGAGCAGAGAGAGGGAGACAGAATCCAAAGCAGGCTCCAGGCTCTGAGCTATCAGCACAGAGCCCGATGCAGGGCTCAAACCCACAAACTGAGATCATGACCCAAGCCAAAGTCAGATGCTAAACCGACTGAGCCACCTAGGCACCCCTGGACCAGGCATTTAAATACCCTGGGTTTACCCACACTAACTTTCAGGCAAATCATCCACCGGGTCCTAAAAATCATGCACCATCTTTAATGCATACAAATAAGACAATAATTCTGAAAACAACTTGTTTAACAATAAAGACTAAGAAATAATATATTTGATTTTGAAATATTCAAAACCCTAAATAAGCTTCATTGAGATAACTTGAGCCCTTATGCTTGCTTCAATTCAGAAATGCCCTAAACAAGAGACTGGTGTTTAATTTGAGCCAACAAATTTCTCCTAGCCATTTTCCATTCAAATTCTCCCCATTCTACCCAGTGACTTTCAACCTGGCCTAACCCTGTCAATCCCACTTTTCACTATATATATACATACATATACATATATTATCAAACTTATTTTTGACTGCTTCAAAGCAAAAAAAGTCAATGAACAGGAGAATGTACCAACTAACAAGGCAAATAAAGGTAAGCAAAGGGGGTTCTAGCAGCTAACAGATTTAATTAAGAAAAAGGAAAAATGGTCCCTGAAAAATGTACTGCCCCAACCCTAACATAACCCTAACCTTAATCTTGAACACTGCTGAGATCCCATGAATTTTTAAAAGTATTATTATATTGAGAAGTGGCCCTGGGGCGCCTGGCTGGCTCAGTCAGCAGAGTGTGTGACTCCTGATCTCAGGGTTGTGAGTTTGAGCCCCATGTGGAGATTACTTAAGAAAGAAAGAAAGAAAGAAAGAAAGAAAGAAAGAAAGAAAGAAAGAAAGAAAGAAAGAAAGAGAGAGAGAGAGAGAGAGAGAGAGAGAGAGAGAAAGGAAGGAAGGAAGGAAGGAAGGAAGGAAGGAAGGAAGGAAGGAAGGAAGGAAGGAAAGAAATGGTCCTGCCCCTCCAAATGAAACCCCTCTAGGTCTCAGTGTCTTCCTTAAAAAGCCCCCATGTGGTAATTAATCACCAGGTTGTATTTACTTTCACTGAATTTAAGAGGGCCTGCCTCCTCCAATACATACAAAGTTAATGAATTTCTTGTTAAGTGGAAAAGGTGCAGAAGTTAATCTTTTTAATTCCTGCCTCTCTTTCCCCTAGTTCTTCTCAATTAATCCACTTTTTAAAATGTGAGCTATTCCTCCTGTTTAAAGTTTAAGCAGTCCTGGTCTAGTCTGGAAGTGGTGATTTAAAGCCATTGGAGTCAGACTATCTAGGTTTGAATCCCATCTCCACCAGTCAATAGTTGGGGCATTTCAGGCGCCTGGCTGGCTCAGTAGGTGGAATGTGAGACTCTTGATCTCCAGGTAGTGAGTTTAAGCTCCATGTTGGGTGCAGAGATTACTTATGTAAATAAAGTAATTAATAAAAAATAGTTGGGGGCACTTTAAGCAGGAATCTTGGCCTCTTTGTGCCTCTATTCTCCCCCTGGAAACTGGAGATAATAGTATTTCCCACGGGGTTAGTGTGGAATTATGCATGTGAAGCAATTATTGCAGCTCCTGGCACTCAAGGAAGTGCCCAATAACTCATCTATTATCATCTTAGTGCCAAATTCTTCCTGCACCCAAGAGTTTGCACTGAAAAGTTAACCCCAGGTCAAAGAAAAATTCAAGAGAAAATATTTTTTATGCAAAACCCACTTTAAATTATGTTCAGCCAGTAGGTAGGAAATTCTCAACAACAACAAAAAAATGTGCTTATAGTCCACAGAGGCTTCCTTTTCTCATCTAGCTCTGAAGAATATTCATCCTGAATGAAAATAAATATTAAGAAAAACTGTATTTGGTTTTCAACTGATCCTGGTAATCCTAAAGAAAGACAGGAGTTCTTTTTTATCCAGCATTGTTTATAAAAACCCAAGTTAACAACAAAGATTCCAGAATGACCCATTATTTTTAAAGCAGAAAGACTGATATGAATTGTGTATTTATTCTCCTACATGCAGCTTCCATAATCTCTCAAGTCTAAAAAGTCGTATCTAAAAAGTCAAGTTGTTCTTTGCTTAACATTCATTCAGATGAGAGGCCTGTCTTATGTTCCTTTAAAAATAATCTTAATCAGTCTAGTCCAAGATCAACTCCATCCCTCATATATAAAAGTACTTTATCTGAGACACCACTGAAAGGGGTAATGGATGGTTCCTTCAGCTAACAGAAATACAGAATCTCAGGCTCTGCTTTCTACCCTGTTTATCAATACCTCCTCTGCCCACAGGATGAAAAACTGAATCCTAGTACCACCTCATACCTGGAATTTATTTGACAAAGTTCAGAATCCATTCTTGACTTTTTGTTGAAATCTTTCCAGACTACCACTATTATTTAATATGATTAACAGTTACACACATGAACTTGATTTCAAATTTTACTCCATTTCCTTTTTTCATAGTCTTCAAATATGAAAACTGTGTCTGATTACAAAGGAGGAAAAGTAGTTACCTTATCAAATATAACTGAAAATTCACATTTAAAAGAGAAAGCAATACACATGCTTAATGAACTTTTGTATATATAGAATGTTAAATTACACAGGGAAAAAAATTAAAAATAATAGAGAACTCTAGAACACAGTTTAGAAAAACAAAAGTCCATTAGCCTTTTATATCCTTTGGTTATATAGATTACTGTATAAATAGCTAGATGGTTATATAAATTCTGTTGAACAGCAGTTAAATCGGAAAGTACAATATACTTCATAGTAGCGCGAACTGAGGGAATACAATCCTAATCATTAAGGGGGGAGGGGTTAAGACAAACAGCTTTAAATAACAAAAAAGCACAATATATTATCAATAACTTAAAATCTTAAATCTTCAAGATTAATGTAAAACTTCACATTTAACAGTATAAACATATGCTCTTACTTATACCTATTACGCTACACATTTCCTTGAACCAAGTATTAAGTATTTTTCCTAAAAACCCAATTACCAAAAACATTTGGAAATATAAATATCTACTTCTTTGAAAGTCCCTACAAAGTATGAACAGTAACTTGTTTTCACTTTTATAACAATTTACAAAACTCGCTAGCAAAATACTATGAAACCCAAGTGTCCCACCTTCTGCCCTAGCAAAAGAAACATGCTAAGAAATCGAAGCAAATTCTCAACTAGAAAAAAACGAAAGCATCCAAGGAAGAAATAATATAGGACAGCAAAAAATTTACTAACAGCCTAAAATCAACAGAAATTCTAATCCACTCTCGAAACTCTTACCCTTGACAGCACAGCACAGAATATCCTGCCTTACACATTTTGGAACTGCAATTCTGAAACGTTAAATCCAAAGACAAAGCCGCCCTGGGGAAAATAACAATTGCGCAACAGATCAACAGCTCCAACTTGTCCCTTGGCCCCGGCGCGGCAAGGTTTGCACGCTATAAAGCAGGAAAGGGCCAACCGAGGGCCGCCGTGACAGCCAACGGGCCACTGTCTTGGAGGCCGAGTCCACGCATTCGGCGTGCGCCACTGGGAGGCACCACGCGGGTATCGGAAAGCCGCGTCCGACCTCAGTTCGCTGCCCCGCCGGCATTTACCCGCCGGTTGCCAGAGGCCGACCCCGGATCTCCGAGGCCGAACATTTCCCACCACGCGAGGGAGCGCCTGGTCCCGCCGCCGCACGTCGGGGCATCGCAGAGCGCTGGGCACTTAGTGACCTCCTCCCTCCCCCACCCTGGGGGCTGGGCTTTCTCGCCAAGCTGCCTACGAGCGATCTGATGGATGGACTGACTGATTACTTTGCCAAGGGGTGCCCTTAGACGGGCCAGCAGGGTGAGCGCGCAGAGCCACCGCCCGCGCCCGCGGAGAACGTGGATGGGGGCGGCGGTAGGGCAGGGCTCCGGGTCCCAGTCCGGAGGAGACCTCAACTCCCCCGAGAGCGGCCCCGTGACTAGGCACATTTTTGCCGGCTCCGAGGCGGGGGAGCAGCGCAGCCCCGGAAGGGCCGGGCCGCGCCGGCTCAGACCGCCAGCGTCCGCCCCCTCCTGCCCTGCCACCTCTGGGGCTGCTCAAACTCCAGCTGGAGCTCCCGAGTCCCAGCTCCGGAAGCCGGGGACGCGGCTAGAGAGGCCCCTTCGCCCTACGCACACGGAAGTAGCTTCCAGACCTCCACATAGTCGCCCTCGGGGGTCGCACTCCCACTCTCCTCGCGTCCCATAGGATCCTCGCAGCCCTTTGGGTCCCTACTCCTCCTCCCCGCCCGGGCCCCAGCGCAAGCGCAGCGGCTCTAGTGCGCGGCCACAGCAGTCCGGACTCAGGCCGTAGACGGGAGAAGCCGGCTGCGGTTGTCCCGCCCAGTCCGCAGCTCCCTGAGCCCCTGTCCCCGTCCTGGCACCACCGCTGGGCTCCAAGGGCCGGGGCAGCACCTGCTGGGACGGCAGTCCGGGCGGCGGCAGCTCCAAGTCCATCATGATGAGCTGGGGACCGTGGTGTGGCGCTCCCCGACGGCAGCCTTGTCCCAGGTGCCGAGGCGCAGCGCGGACTGGGCGGCACAGGCGACGGCTGCTCCTCCGGTCACCGCAGCACTCCCGCGACACGGCCCGAGTGGCCCGCTGGGCTGTTGCCCCGCTCCGCCTCCCGCCCCCCCAGAGGGCGGGGCAAGAGCCCGGGCCAGTCGTTCCCGGGCTGGCTGCGCAGGCAGAGCTTCCGAAAATCCCCCACCCCCGCCCCAGCTGACGCAAGAAGCTCGTGGGCCCTGGGCAGGGAAGGGCCGCGGGCGGGGGTCCCCGCGGACAGGCGAGCGGGGTGCCGGGAGGAGGGCTGCATTGGCTTCCTGGTCCCCGCGCTCAATCCCTCCCTCTCCCCGCAAATAAAACCTAAACTCTCGGCCCGCGAGATTAAGAGTTGTTTGCAGAAGGTCGTTTGGGTTCAGGCGCTTTGAAACAGTTTAAACAGTTGGAACAAACACTACTGGAGACCCCGCGGAGGCGCCGGTGTCGGAGCTGCGCCTCCCTGATCTGGAGTTGCAGAACCTTGCCCGGCTTTATCTCACTCCACCGCCCGAGAGTGGCGCCAGCCCTGGGGGTGGGGGTTAAATGTTTAGACCCAGGCCGTGCGCGACGCGAACTGCCCTCTCGCCCTCCGTCCATACCTGGGCCGGGGCCAGTGGGACTTGCCCAGGGCAGCCGTGGACCGCGCGAGTAGCTCGTGCTCTCGGTCACCCTGAACGCCCTCCGCTTACTCCCACGCGCTGGCACTCTAGCTGGCCCATCCCTGTGGGCAAACGGGGAGGTCTCTTTTGGTTGGAGAATGGTCAGTATTGCCCACCAGGAGTCTTCTCTTCCCACCAAAGCGCACACGTCACACCACAGATGGCGCCTTTTAAGACTGCAATACTACAACATGCCATAATCTTCACAAGTTTCTTTTCACGTACCCAGCATATGATGTAAACAATAAAAATAAAAAAGGCCAAGCTATAAAATAGTTTGTGTAGTATGGACCCGTCTTGTAAAAACAGGTGGTGTCTAGGAAAAAAATTAAACAACTTTAATGTTTACTAAAATCGTAGCTGTAAGCTCACGAATGATTTTTACCTTTCTCGTTGTTACTTTCAGTATATTTTAAATCTACAATATATATTGCCTTTTACATTAAAAGCAATTATTTAAAAATTAAGCATTGTCCACAGAAAACTTCAAGTACTTGAAAACAGGAATATTGTGAAATCTTTTCAGATTTAAGAGAGAAGAGATAAATAGTTTTGGGTTTTTTTTCTCTCTTATGTGTTAACAATCTTTCTAACTCTTTAGTAATCCTTGTTTTTAGTTTCTAGTTTCTTGGAATTATGCAAAGCCAGGTGAAGTAGATAGTGCTGGCAGAGGTTTTACTATTTCATTCAAAAACCTGACAGGAGAAAAAAAAAAAAGAAAAGAAAAAAAAGCCTGACTGTAGCAGATCAACGCCCAAAAAACTGCAAAGAACTTACTTTCTCTTGGTTGCATAATTTGACACTGCCAAGATTTATCTGTAAAGTCATGTGTTCAAATATTCCTTGAGCTAAGTGAAGCCTAACTAAATTAATTGCTTGTAATTGAAGCAAGCTTCTTCAACTTGAATTAAACCTTTTCAGCTGTTATTTGAAAAGCCTGCAAAATGATCTGCACACTGAAAACAAGCTTAGGTGGAATTATTTACAATGAACCTGATTATTTACAATGAAACATGCAGAGACATAATGAAATGACACTTCTGCGTCAAAGGGCACAAGAGCATATTGCCTAACAATTCAAGTTACTTATTAAAACTACTACATCTGAGAAAGTAGACAGTGAACCCAGGGGGTAGGAGATACTAAAGTCATATATGACACAGTAGTTGCCCTCAAGGAGTTTATAAGGCGTTTGTTATTTCCTTGTTAAGCAACAAATTTCCATTGAATTTAATGAATGAAATAACCTTTATTTTTCAAAACTGCAATTGCTGGGAGTGTATTATTTTAGGCACCTCCAGAGTACATATTTTTAGAGGGAGGAGAAAAATATGATAACAGTCTAAACATGTCAAAGAAAAATAAACATTAACAAAAAGCTGCTTGGTGTTAAATGGTGGTTCAGCACAAGAAAAGGGAACCCCAGTCTCAGACCATCTATGTCAAGGAGGTTCCTAGTCTTTGCAGACACTCTGCAGAATTAGATAGTCTTCATGTGAGAACCTGGGTCCTTCCTTGCCCTCTAAACTTACCTACTGTGCTGTGAGGGCACAGATACTATGCACTGAGAAGCTCCAGAGGAACAGGAAAGAGGATGCTGGTTTTCCTCTCCTGTTCTGGTACCATGGGAATCTTTACTGCCGGCTCTCCTAGCTACTATTTTATTTTTCCCCCTATCTGTTTTGCATTCTACTAACCCTTGCACATTTCCACTGCTGTCTGAATTTTTTGCTGTGTTTGGAAAGACAACCCTGCGTATATGCTTCAAATGTGTCAGAACTGTAATACTTGGTTATAGAGTTCTCACAAAAAAATAAAAATCATTAATTAAGCCTTCTGAGTACACAAAATTTGGATAATGGGGATGCAATGGCCAGTTTATTTCACGTTCCTCTCTCTGATCTAATCTGCCAGGTTTGCAAGGACAAGGAAACACCTACTGTTTCAAAATCCTTCATCACCTTGAGACTTCTTATCTCTTCTTTTCATTCCTTTAATTGTACTCTGAGCCAGAAAATATCCAGATTTTTGGAATTATAGTTGGAATTCTAAATTTGTCCTGTTTATAGTTGGAGAATATTGGGTTACTAGTTTCCAAAAATGGCACCCAATGAACCACTGCTCCTCAAACTGATGTGCTTGTATAGTCCCCCCACATTGAATCAAGGCTAGCCCTGAGTTGTTTTACCCTATGGAAAGAGGCTGAAAGTGATACTATGCCAGGCCTCTGCCTCTGCCTTAAAAAGGCAGGCCTCTGACTTAAAAAGTCCTGGGAGCTTTTAATTTTACACTCATAGAGGTCAGTCATGTAAGAAGTCTATCTTCATGGGAAGAGAGGTCATGGAGAAACCCTGGGGGAAGAGGCTCCAGGTGGAGAGGGAGGCTATGTGAACCAAAGCACCGGACATGTGAGTGAAGAAAACACCTTGGAACCTTCCAGTCCACCTAGTCAAGCCCCCAGAGAATTCTAGCCCCAGCTGCTATCTAACACCATCAATGAGAGACTCCAAGCAAGACAGGTAGAAGACTACCTGGCTGTGTCTAATCAGCCCAAAGAATTGCAAGAGATTATAATCAATTGTTTTCAGGCACTAAATTTTGGGGGTGGCTTGTTTCTCAGCAATAGATAACAAAGACAAGGTTTCTCCTGGCTGCTTTTTGTTTGTTAACCATCATTGGGGGGGTACATATAGGGATGATATTTTGCAATGTAATAGTCTCAAACCCTTAGAGGCATATTGACTTCCCTGTGAGTGAGGAAGGTATCTTTCCTATAACATATATATATATATATATATATATATATATATATATATATTTTTTTTTTTTTTTGCTACATACAAAATAAGTCACCTTATCACAGCATGCACCAGTATCATACCATTAGATAGATGATGTTATATGATGAGATATTCTTGTCAAAATACACTGAAGGAACACAGACATTTCATCAATTATGTAGATGCAGATAAAATTCGTATCGAAATTCTAGCCGTGACATGACTTCATTTATACTAGTTATGTAAGATACTTGCTGAATATCTGCTGAGGGAATTTAAACTTCAGGAGCAGCATACCCAGTGGATAAACTGAACTCCCATACATCAGTGTTCAAAGTAATTTGTGTATTAATTTCAAAACACACCCATAACCTTGGGTCCTTGGTGTGCATACGTCACTATGCAAACTACTGATACAAAGAAGTGTATGTCTCCAAAGCCAGTTTTAACTTGTATGGTTTCTGCTCATAATAGAAATAACGCTCTGCAGAAACTGCAGTGCAGTGAGCAAAGAAAAAAACCCAGAAGTTTAAGAGTGCTTTTGAATTATGTGTTTATACTTCCATAAATATATATGCATTGAAAGAAAAGACTGAACATATATGCTCCAAAATATTAATCATAATCATTCTGATTAGATTGCTTATGATTTTATTTTTCTCATTTTTGCCTGTGTTTTCCTAAATAAACATATATTACTTTATATTATAATAATAAGCAAAAAAAAAGTGGGGGTGAGGTATGGGGTAAAGGAGGAACATTTGCTTTCTCCCAAGCCACTGGGTCCATTTCATTTTCAAACTGAATTTTAACCACAAGCTTTGCAAATTGTTCCATTCTGTATTTACTAGAGTGGAGCCTGGAGAATTCAACCATATCTTTAAGTGCAGTTGTGGTAAGGGTCTAAAGATCCTTTGCGCTTTCAATCTACTGCTATATTTGCAATGTTCACTCAGCCGAATAGGAGCCCCCAGTCAAAGATGGAATTTTTTGCGTACATTGAGTAGAGACTAAGAATCACAGCTTCAGAATGATACTCAAAGTTGCCTATACATAACATTGCAATATAAAGAAAATAAACAGAGTACAGAAACATGCACCTAGAGCTATGTCTGCAAGGCCAGTTACCAAATATTAATAATGGGTGTTGAATATCAGATAATTTTCACTTTTATTTGTACTTTTCTGTACTGTTCAAATTTTTATAGTAAGCATTTTTAGAATTAGGGGGAAAATCGATTAAACTATTTTCATTTTGAAAAAACAAAAAGCTGAATGCAATCACGGAAGAGCAAAGTATCCTCATGGACAGGCCTTGCAGACAGAGTCTTTAATACTCTCAGAGGTTGGAATGTGAAAAGAGAAGAATTGCCAAGGTATTTATCTTTTGACATTTGCTATTCCATGGACTCTCATTTTGGCCTCTGCATAATATGAGAATTAAAAGAATCTTTAAAGATTTACTGACCCAAAGATGGCCAGAAAGTTTTATTTTGATTGCCAACTCTACAATGCTTTGTTGAGAATTCAGAAGCAGCTTCCCAATTTGGTAGAAAAATTTCAGCGATTGATTAATAATGTCTGCCATGGACACAGAATAGTAGGAGTAGTGGCACATATCATGTGTTTTCCCTTCCTGATCTAGTCCAACTCTCTACTTTTACATTTGAGGAAACTGAGGGGTGAAGTGGTTACCACTGATCACAGAGCTAGCTATTGGCACAGCGAGGAGTAGAACAACATTTCCTGATCCTGGTATTATGTTCTTCCCACACAACAAATTGACCAGGGCTTTGGAAGGCAAATTAAGTACTGGACCAGATCTAAAGGGTTAGTTATAAATTTTACTTACATGCCAGCACCTTATTTTTGGAGGAGATTAATAACCCAGTTTATTAATGATGACAATTATTTCATATATTTTATAAATATTCCTACAAATCATAGAGACGTGGTTAGGCCCAATATTATAAATCAGAAGACGACAAAACAATGACTTGAGTTGCTCAAAACTCAAGAAAATTATTCTCTGAAACTGTCCAGTTCTAAAGCCCAGGCTCGGTCCACTCTAGGTCAGGTCTCTGTAGAGTCCCTTGGTTGTGCTGTATTTACTGAGGGAACTGACAGCAAGGCACCCTGGAGATTACATTTTTCCACATTCTGTTTAATTAATTCCCCACAGACAGAATGATAAAGTAGTTTTCACTAGAGAGAAAACTTGCAAACAAATATGAGAACAGGATTTCTACATGTAAGAACCTCAAAGTAAAGGGCAGGAAAAAACTAAATGGACTGTTTGCAATTTCAGCCTCTCTACCTAATGGTAGAGTTTTTATTTTTCTGTTTTAATGAAAAGGTCTAAGAGCCTTGGTATAAAATACACTGACAAGATTATAAGCTATTATAACCGTTGCATTTCTTCCAATAAACTAAATTCCTCTCGTTGTGTGGTTCTAAAAAGCCTAACATGTAGGTAACTTTATTTTATTTTATTTTTTTTAATTTACATCCAAGTTAGTTAGCATATAGTGCAACAATGATTTCAGGAGTAGATTCCTTAATGCCCCTTACCCTTTTAGCCCATCCCCCCTCCCACACCTCTCCAGTAACCCTTGTTTGTTCTCCATACTTAAGAGTCTCTTATGTTCTGTCCCCCTCCCTGTTTTTGTATTATTTTTGCTTCCCTTCCCTGATGTTCATCTATTCTGTGTCTTAAAGTCCTCATATGAGTGAAGTCATATGATATTTGTCTTTCTGTGACTAATTTCGCTTAGCATAATACCCTCTAGTTCCATCCACGTAGTTGCAAATGTAATGCCAGTTTAAAAAAAAATGTTTATTTATTAACTATTTGGAGAGAGAGAGAGAAACCAACCAACCAAACATTTAAAAAAAAAAGCTATCTTTCCTGGTGAGGTTTAGGTACCTGTTCATCACATTTCTTTCTCCTGATGAAAGATGAAATATTTCAATCTTTGAGGTTCATAAACTTTGAAAGGCTTTGTGATAGTAAATGTATGAATTCATTTGCATTTTAAAAATTGAGTTTTGACTATGGACCATGCACTTTACATGGATTATTTTATCTAATCCTCTCAGAAAACCAATGACATAAGTATATTATAATCTCCTTTAACAATGAGGAAACAGGGCACTTGGCTGGCTCAGACAGTGGAGCATGATGGGACTCTTGATCTCGGGGTTGTGGGTTCAAGCCCCACATTGGGTGTAGAGATGACTTAAAAATCAAATATTTATGGCACAAAAACAGACACTCAGATCAATGGAACAGAATAGAGAACTCAGAAATGGACCCACAAACATATGGCCAACTAATCTTTGACAAAGCGGTTAAGGATATCCAATAGAATAAAGACAGTCTCTTCATCAAGTGGTGCTGGGAAAACTGGACAGTGACATGCAGAAAAATAACCTGGACCACTTTCTTTCACCATACACAAAAATAAACTCAAAATGGGTACATAAACTCAAAATAATAAACTCCAAAAAATAAACTCAAAATAAACTCAAAGCAGACCTAACTGTAAGACAGGAAGCCATCAAAATCCTCGAGGAGAAAGCAGACAAAAACCTCTTTGACCTCGGCTGCAGCAACTTCTTACTCAACACGTCTCCAGAGGCAAGGGAAACCAAAGCAAAAATGAACTATTGGGACCTCATCAAAATAAAAAGCTTCTGCACAGCAAAGGAAACAATAAGCAAAACTAAAAGGCAACAGATGAAATGGGAGAAGATATTTGCAAACAACAAATCAGACAAAGGGTTAGTATCCAAAATCTATAAAGAACTTATCAGACTCAACACCCAAAAAACAAATCATCCAGTGAAGAAATGGGCAAAAGCCGTGAATAGACACTTCTCCAAAAAAGACCTCCAGATGGCCAACCAACGCATGAAAAAATGCTCAACATCACTCATCATCAGGGAAATACAAATCAAAACCACACTGAGATACCACCTCACACCTGTCAGAATGGCTAACATTAACAACTCAGGCAACAACAGATGTTGGTGAGGATGCAGAGAGACAGGATCTCTTTTCCACTGCTGGTGGGAATGCAAACTGGTGCAGCCACTCTGGAAAACAGTATAAAGGTTCCTCAAAAAATTAAAAATAGAACTACCCTATGACCCAGCAATTGTACTACTAGGTATTTATCTAAGGGATACATGTATGCTGTTCTGAAGGGACACATGCACCCCAATGTTTATAGCAGCACTATCAACAATAGCCAAAGTATGGAAAGAGCCCAAATGTCCATCGATGGATGAATGGATAAAGGAGATGTGGTATACACACACACACACACACACACACACACACACACACACACACAAATGGAGTATTACTCAGCAATCAAAAAGAATGAAATCTTGCCATTTGCAACTACGTGGATGGAACTAGAGGATATTATGCTAAGTGAAATTAGTCAGTCAGAGAAATACACATATCGACTTCACTCATATGAGGACTTTAAGACACAGAATAGATGAACATCAGGGAAGGGAAGCAAAAATAATACAAAAACAGGGAGGGGGACAGAACATAAGAGACTCTTAAATATGGAGAACAAACAAGGATTACTGGAGGGGTGTGGGAGGGGGGATGGGCTAAAAGGGTAAGGGGCATTAAGGAATCTACTCCTGAAATCATTGTTGCACTATATGCTAACTAACTTGGATGTAAATTACAAATTAATTCATTAATTAAAATAAAATATTTAAATAATAATAAATAAATAAAAATGAGGAAAGAGAGGCCTGGAGTGGCTAGCTGATTCTAACTATGGCTGAGTAGTTAGTAGGTAGCTGATCAGTTTACTCTGGCACTAAAGTTCTTAAGCATGAAGATTTGCTGCCTCACTTGGATGTTAAAAAAATAGCAAGAGTTAGTTAGGGAATTTGGGTAGAACAGTTTCCTGAAATGTTTTGCCAAAAAGTATCCAGGTAATTTATTCATTTAAAAAATAACAGTTGATGAGGGTTACCATGCTGGGCATTTGAAGGAAGGCCAAAATGAATTAAACATGGATTCTACCCTTAAGGTCAATGTCCAGTAGTAAAACATCACCATTGCCCAGAGCCAGGAAATGGTGGATGCCACAGAAAAGAGGCAGTGGATCCAGCCAACCTGATGGCACAAGGTCAGGGTTGTCTCTTCATTTTTATGAAAAATTGACACAATGTTTGTTTGTTTTTCTAAAACAGCTTTAGGTATAGCTGACATACAATAATTGAATAAGTTTTGATGTTTTTGTGTGAAGCCATCAAAACGATAAAGATAATAAATATGTCCATCACTCCCAGAAGTTTGCCTGTGTCTCATTTTAATTCTGCTTCTCCCTATCCCCTATCCCATCCCCTAGGATGGGCAACTAGTGATCTACTTTCCCCTATCCCCTATCCCCTAGGTAACTAGTGATCTACTTTCTGGAACTATGGATTCGTTTGCATGTTCTAGAATATTATAAATGGAATCATTCAATGTATACTCTTTTTAAATCTGGCTTCTTTCACTCCACATAATTGAGATTCATATATGTTTTTGCAAGTATCACTAGTTAATTGTTTTTTATTGTTGAGTAGTATTCACTGTGTGGATATACCACAACTTATTTATTCATTCACATGTTGATAGACATTGGGTTGTTTCCATTTTTTAGCTATGAATAACGCTGCTGGACATTCACATATAAGTCTTTGTAAGAATATACATTTCATTTCTCTTGGGTAAATACCTAGGAGTAGAATGCATGGGTCATATGGTAGGAGTATGCTTTAACTTCATAAGAATCAGCTAGATATTTTCATAAGTGGCCATACCATTTTATATTCCCACTAGCAATCTATTAGAGTTCCTTCACATTCTTGCCAAGACTGCTTGGTATAGCCATTCGTGTGTGTGTGTGTGTGACTGTGGTTTTAATTTGCATTTAATTTGAATTCCTCTAATGACTAAAGATGTGGATTATCTTTTCAGAGCTCAGCAGTTTTAATGTGTGATATAATGTTTTCTATACATTGACTGAAAGGAAGGGGATATATCTCTACACTATGCTTCATTGTTAGAAACTTTGCTGTTAGATAATCAAAGAGAAATTATGGGAAACCAATATCATTAACTATTGATTTAAATGACATAAAATTCCAAAAAATATAAAATATGCATCTTAATGCAAATTTGAGTTTGTAAAAAAAGATACTACAAAATACTACATATACTATGCATTGATGGACCTACTTACTTGTACTTCCTGAACTGTGCTGAGAAGCAACAGCTATTACCTGTTTCTTTTATCTCCTTGATTCCTCTCTCTTTGAAACCCTAGTTGTTACCATAAACAATTTGAACCAAGTTGGTTAAAATCATTTATTAAGTACCCTAACAAGGTCACTGCAGATTTATTAATAACAACATCAACAAGCCCTAAACACTGAGTAAACAGATATTTTGTGACAATACTTATTTATAAGATAAAGGAAGTTTTTGTGTATACTATAGACTTCTCCATAAAGGAACATTATGGGGACATTTTTTGCTAAAGTTAGTCTGTTCTAGTCTCCTGGGGAAGTAAGTACTGCATTGTCAGCAGCAAGAAATACGCCCTTTCAATTTCAATTGTCCATTCCAGGAGGAAGGTCACATAATACGAACACTTAATTTCCTTGCAATCAATTCGATAAAAAATTGTTGTGTAATTATTCAATAAAAAATTATTACTTCGTGAAATATCCCATGTGAGACTTGAGTTTATTGAGTGCCTACTATGTAAGAACCTCTACTTCCAAACCTTTTATCAGTCATTACTAATCCTCACAACAACCATTTTACACATGATAAAGCTTAGTTCAATCCAATACAGTAACTTGGCCAAGGTCACAACTCTATGATTCAGTAACTTAGCCAAGCTTCCACGGCAGAGTTCACATGATATCCTAGGGTTAGCTCATTCCAAAACCTTTGCCTTTTCACTGGGCCAAGCTAGGTCCCAACATACCACCCAGTTATTATTTACAATAATTTATTCATAATAAATTAATTATTTGTGAATAATTAAACAAAGTAGGGACTATGATCTGTACCATAACTTTTGCCATGGATCCCATTTAAGCGTATGACACACTTTGAAGGGTGTAGTGTAATTTTATGCTATCGGCATATAATAAAGCCATATAAACTATGCTATAATTTTCATGTTGAAATTCAGTTTCAGATTTCCAAATATTTGTTTTTCTCTCTTGATTGCTGCTTGCCAGCTCTTTACTATTGACCCTAATCTGTAAATACATAAGAAGAAAGAAAGAAAGAAAGAAAGAAAGAAAGAAAGAAAGAAAGATTACAAGGGCCCCTAGAAACCTGTATCTGATTGCTAGTTGCTCACAGGTGAATTTGAAGAATATCACTCCAAAGAACATGGTTCAGATTTTATGGTCTGATTCCAAGGTCCAAGGTCTTCAAAGCTAACTGCCAATCAGTGCCAGATTCAATCATGAGATTTTACCCAAATTATTTCTTTTACTATATAGATCACCTTCATTGCAAAAATCCAAACCCTGCTCTGAGCGAGCTGTGCATCAACAATTTATTGTAGGGGCACCTGGGTGGCTCAGTCGGTTAAGCGTCCGACTTCAACTCAGGTCACGATCTCGCGGTCTGTGAGTTCGAGCCCCGCGTCAGGCTTTGGGCTGATGGCTCAGAGCCTGGAGCCTGCTTCGGATTCTGTGTCTCCCTCTCTCTCTGACCCTCCCCCGTTCATGCTCTGTCTCTCTCTGTCTCAAAAATAAATAAACGTTAAAAAAAAAAAAATTAAAAAAAAAAACAAAAAACAACAACAATTTATTGTAAAGTGAATGTCCTGCTCCTTGAAGACTTAAAAGTAGAGAAGCATGTATGTTAGGAGGTGAGTCACACCAGTGTGGTTAAAAGAAGAAAAATCAGGCACCTTTTAAAAAACATAATAATAATAATAATAATAATAATAATAATATAATGTAAAAATATTATAGTAACTTAAAAAATATAATAGACTCGATGTGGATATTCAAAAGACGTAGAGCAAAGCAGTTCAAATGAACAAAAGATAAGGCTACAGGCAGGTTTATGGATAAAAAGGTAAAGGAATATGTGGGGAAAAAACAGTAATTTCATTTATACACTGATCATTTTAATGCAGAGTATTGTAATGATTGAAACAAATAGTTATCCAATGTCATTTCATGTTCTTCTTGAAACGACATTACGGCGCTCACAAATACATTGTTTAGTTATAGTGTGCTTTTCCGTAAGAAATTCTCTGTGACGGGCGCCTGTGTGGTTCAGGTGGTTAAGTGTCCAACTCTTGATTTTGGCTTAGGTCATGATCTCACAGTTTGTGAGTTCAAGCTCCGCATCAGGATCTGTGCTCACAGTGCAGAGCCTGCTTAGTATTCTCTGTTTTTTCCCTCTCTCTCTGCCCTTCTCTCTCTCTCTTTTGAAAATAAACAAACATTAAAAAAAGAAAATCTCTGTAAAGCAGCAGCAGATTTATCAATCAAATTACAATCATATACTCTGCAAGTATTAATATTAATTACAATTTCTGCAGCTTACATTTTGACAAATCCTGCTGGATACTACAGTAGAGAGAATATAAATGCTAGAGACAGATCTGGATTCACTTACTAGCTGTGTGATGCAGGGAAAGTTGATTAATCTCACTGACATCAGTTTCCTCATCTGTGAAATGAAAGTTTTGTGAGGTAACTGTCATAATGTATGTAAAATTACTTGTGAAGACAAAGAGAAGTGAGATCCTCTAAATGGTAATCCAAAAATTACTATGTGAAAAGCATTAATAATAGATAATTGCCATTCTTTTAGATTTAGTTCTTTTCATAAATGCTTGATGTTTGGTGTAATCAAAAGAAGCACTGGTCTGAACTTGAGAGGCCTGGAGATTCTTCAAAATAAAAATAAAGGAGTTAGCTGAGGTAAGCTTCTCAAGGGCCAGGAACTGTGTTATTCATCTTCTTATGCTATTGCTTTTTACTTTGCCTGAGACATGGGGACACTTGATAACTATTTGTTAAATGAATGAATGATTGCATGAGAGGACTTGTTGATTTCTAAGGTTTCTTCCAACATCAACACACTACTTTTATAAGAAGAGAGGAAAGAGAGTGTATTGTATAAACATTGTTTTGTTGTGTTGTATTAAGGCACATGTATTAAAAATATCAACTGCTGGTTTGGCTAGAGACACTGCAATTTATTTTGAAACAGGGAGGCGATATGTATGTTTTTTGTCACAGGTATTTATAACATTCATTTCCTACTCATCAAGGAATTTTTTTGAATCAAAGGAACATGATTTCGAGGGGGGGGCCTTGTAACATGATATTTGCTTCATTGCATAGTGGAATGTCAGATTCCAGTTAGAAAATATTTTAAAATAATTTTTAATAATGGCAGTGGAAAATTAGGAATAATTTTTAGTGTTCTTTGCAACTCTTTTACATTTGTAATTTAGATGCCCTTGCTAGCTGAATTCTGTGGTTCCAGTGCCAAGAATTTTCAGACTACATAAACATTTTCATTTGCTGAAATGTTAATGTCTTAATTTCACATACACATGATACTTAGCCCATTAGAGCTAATGGTCTCTACCATTCACTTTTACATTGCTACCTAATTCAGAATTATTTTCTAGTTCTAATTTTACATATACCTGAACTCACATAGGATTGAATGTGCTATGTAAGTCCAGTGGCTCACTCTGAGCATGCAGAAAGAGGTCAATATTTATTTCAGCTGTTTATCTTTGGTCTAAGCAGATTTGGCAACGCCACAACATTTCAGAGACTCAGAAAATAATGTCTTCCTTGCCTAATACATAATTTTTAAAAAAGTATCCTATCTCCTTCTCAATGACTAAATCTCTTAAGGTCAATGGCCGTCTGTTGGCATTGGTTTTCTCTGAGTGGTAGGTTTAGAGGTAGGGGACCATTCATTTCCTACCTTAGGCATTTCTGTATTGTTTGATCTTTTTTACAAGCACTTTAAAAATATTTAATATTTTAATAAGCAATATATGCCCATGACTCAAATATTTACAAAATATGAAAGGCGAAAATTTCTCTCCCTTCCTATCTCCCATTCACTAGATCTCCTCCTAATTCATGGTTACTGGTTTCTTGGATATCATTTCAGAGTAGTTTATGGGTATACAAGCAAATACATACATACATACATACATACATACATACATACATTACATTATATATACATTACATAATATATATGTGTGTGTGTGTGTGTGTGTGTGTGTGTATTACATTTTTTCTTTTATCACACAGAAGATAGTGCATACTGCATTTTTCATTAAAAATATCTTGGAGGGGCACCTGAGTGGCTCAGTCTGTTGAGTGCCCAACTCTTGATTTTGGTTCGGGTTATGATCCCAGGGTTGTGCGATTGAGCCCCACGCCATACAGCATACCCTTTCTTTTTTATGTATTTCTTATGTTTATGGCTGCATAATATTCCATTATATGGATACATTATGATTTACTTAACCAGTTTCGTATTGATGGACATTGGGTTGTTTCCAATTTTGCTATTACAAGTAATGCTACAAGGAATAAACTTGTACCTAGGTCATTTTATATGTCAAATGTATTTAAAGGATATATTTGATTAGAAGGAATTGTTGGCTCAAAGGATATGTGCATGTGTAAGATTGATGGATTTTGCAAAATTGCCCTCCATGGAATTGTACCAATTTACAATCCCACAAAGATAATCAAATTTTTAAATATTTGAAAATCTGATATATGAAAAATGATATATCAGCATAGCTTTAATTTGCATTTCTCTTATGAGTGAAGTTGAATATCTTTTCATATATTTATGAAATTTTCTGTGAGTTGTGACTTTGTGATTTATAATAAGAAATATGTATTTGGCCTCCTTAAGTTTATGGCAGAGCTCCTAAAACTCTTGGAATTCTTAAGTGATAGGCACAATAAAGATATCTTTTGTTATGTCAATGAGGTGACTTTTGGAAAGGACTTAAGGATGGGGGTGGGTTGCTAGGGGAGCCAACCTTTTGATTAGAGGCTTGGAACTTTCAGTCACACCCCCCTGACCTCCTGGGGTGTGAGAGGAACTGGATATTGCATTCAATCACCAATGGCCAATGATGGAATCAATCATGCCCAGGAAATGAAGCCTCCAAAAAAAACAGAGGGATTCAGAGAACTTCCCGGTTGGTGAACGTGTGGAGACTGGAGCTGTCAGAGAGCATGGAAACTCCGTAACTTTCTTCATACCTTGCCCTATGCATCTCTTCCATCTAGCTGTTCCTGAGTTATATCCTTTTATAATAAAAAGGTAATCTAGGAAATAAAATGTTTCTTTGAGTTCTGTGGGCTGCTCTAGCAAATTAATCAAACCCAAGAAGGGGATTGTTGGAACCTCTAATCTATAATCCACCCAGGTGACGACCTGGACTTGCTGTTGGCATCTGAAGTGGAGAACAGGCAGTGTTGTACGACTGAGTCCTTAACTTATGGGATCTGGGCCAATCTCCAGGTTAAATAGTTTCAGAATGGAGTACAATTGTAGGACACCCAGCTTGGTCTGAGAATTGCTTGTTAGAACTGGTACCAGAAGCCATTGGTTGCTTATTCATTTCCATTGCCCATTTCTCTCTTGGGATGTCAACTTTTTGTCTTACTTATTTCTAGTAGTGCTTTGTATATAAGGAGTAATAGTACTTTTTATATAAGTTGAAAATGCTTTTCCCAGCTTGTGATATGTCTTTTAACTTTAATTATGGTGAAAGAATTTTTTTTTACATAATCAACTTTATCAATTTTTAAATGGCTTTTGGATTTTCAGTCACATTTACAAAGACCTTCCAAAGTTATAAAGAAATCCTCCCATTGTTTTCTTCTAGTGATTTTATTATTATCATTATTATTATTATTATTATTTAAATACCATAAATTCTTTTTTTAAAGTTTATTTATTTTTAGCAATGTCTACAACCAATGTGGGGCTCAAACTCATGACCCTGAGATCAAGTGTCACTTGTTCTTCCCACTAAGCTATCCAGGTGCCCCTCTTTAGTGATTTTAGTTATAATTTTTTACATTTAAATACTTATCTTTGATGAGCACTGGGTGTTGTATGGAAACCAATTTGACAATAAACTTCATATATTGAAAAAAAATACTTATATCTTTGTAATTTACTTTATTGAATAGTGTGAAATATGGACCTACTTTCATTCCAGATGGCTATTTAAGTTATACCAACGCTATTTATTCAATATTCTCTTTCTCCTGGTGATTTGCAACATCCCCTTTATCATATACTAATTCCTGCATCTATTTGGGTCTGTATCAGGACATTCTCATTTATTCCACTCATTTGTATGTTCCTTTATGGACTAGGTCCACATTATTTTAATTACTGAGGCTTTATTATGTGTTCTAATATCTAGTAGGGCTAACCATTCCACCTTCTGCCACACACAGACATACATATTTCTCTTCTTTTTAGACTTTCCTGGCTATTCTCTTCCTGTCCCCAGTACAAATCTGAGAAATTTTTGTCATGTAGAAAGAATAAGAGTTGGTATTTTTATTGGGATTGTGCTAAAATTTTAAATGAAGTTAGGGAAAGTGACATTATAACAATTTAGAATTTTCCTCCAGGTATGTCTTTCCACTCGTTCAAATCTTTTTTAGGTCCTCTGGTTTTGTTTTGAATTTTCTACATATAGAGCTTGTACATTTCTTATTAAATTTATTCCTAGGTACTTCCTCTTTTTTGTTGCTACATTAAATAAGGTCTCTCATCCTTCTATCTTCTTTTTTTCTAGTTTTTATTTTTATTTTTTAATTTATTTTGAGAGAGAGATAGAGAGCAAGTGGGGGAAGGGCAGAGAGAGAAGGACAGAGAGAATCCCAGGTAGGCTCCAGGCTGTCAGCACAGAGCCCAATGCAGGGCTCAAACTCATGAACCATGAGATCATGACCTGAGCTAAAATTAAGAGTCGGATGCTTAATTGACTGGGCCATCCAGGTGCCACCCCCCTAATCCTTCTATTTTCTAATAAGATATTGCTTGTATATGTTAGATTGATTGGTTTGTGTATATTAATTTTGCATCCTTCTACTTTACTGAATTTTCTCATTGTTTATAGTAATTTATCACTTGAATTTCTAGGGTTTAAAGGCATACAATCATATCAACTGCAAATAGTGAGTATTTTTCTTCCTTTCCCATTTTTATACTTGAAATCTTTATCATGTCTAATTGTGACTGTCAGTGCAATCAGTAAAATTTTAAATAATAATGGTGGCAGTGAGCACTCCTGTCTTATTCCTAACTTTAGTGGGGCTGCCCCTAATGTTTCTCTATCAAGCAGAATGCTGGGCTTTGTGATGACGTAGGTTTAATCGTATTAAAGTATTCAGCTATTTCGATTTCAAGTGCTTTTTATCAGATTGTTGAAACCAGGAGCATTTTAATAAGCCCTACCCACAATAAAGCTATTCTTCTGACCATTTGTCCTCCCAACCTCCAATCTCTTGCTGATATCTCCTGTTGGCTGGTCCTAACCAGAAGACAGAGGAGAAGTGAGTCTCTAAGTGTTTTCCCAGAAAATGGAGCAGGGTAGAGAAGAAGGACTGTAGGTAGATCTGGAAGAGCAGACAGGGTATACCCAGTGCAGAAATCAAAACCAGATAACAAAACAGTTATCACTCTTCAATAGTTGGAAAGACAAAAGATTATTACAGATGGTAAGAGGAATTTTCTTGAAGCTAGTAGCATCACCTTTGTTTACAAGAGAAGTGTGGAGTCTCAGTCTTAGTCATTTTTACATGGAAAGCTGCTGGTACCAATCTTTTCCAGGTCTAGTGCTAGCAGGCCCATGGCCTGCATTTCCTGGTCAGGATTAAGGTTCTCAAATAAATTCTCCCTACATCTAGTACTTTATTTTTAAAACCCTGCCACTCCTTCCTCAGATCTAAAAATAATGTCTTAGTGTGATGGATATCAGATGGGCTAGTTGTCAGCACCGGAAGCAGACACAGTATCTTCTGCGAAGGATCCAGTGGACCTTGCCCTTTTCACTGACACCTTGGCCAGTCTCCAGGGGTTTTTGGTTCGGGCCTACTTCAGATTCCCCCATATGTCACCAGGCTTGGCTTTGAGGGCGGAGAGTTCACCTAACTGTACCACGTGATGCTCTCTCAGATGGACTGGTTCTCTTCTGCCAGACATTTGGAAAGTGTTCCAAACTCCGTAGCAGTCCTGCCCTTCTACTTCACAGGCTGCGTATTTGGGCGACATCATGGGTCACAGGGTTGCCAGATAAAATATAGGATACTGAGTTAAATTTGAATTTCAGATAAACAACGAATAATTTTTAGTATAAATATATCACAAATATTGCAAGGGATACCCTTATACTAAAAAATTATGTATTGTTTTATGGGCAATTCAAATTCAACTGGGCATCTTGAATTTTTCTTTGCTGAATCTGGCAACCCTTACCACAGAACTCTTCCCCAAATAATCCTCCACTATGCTGACACTTCCTCCCCCAATTTCAAATCCCTTCACGGGAATTAGGTTCACTAAAGTGTCAAGACAACCTAGAAGGAGTATTAACTGTACAGGTCACAGTTAAGATTTACTTTTCAGGCCTTGACCTCTGACTTCAAATCCCATTAATAGCAATTAGTTTATCCGATCAATAAGTTTGTTGGGCACTAAGAAGGACATTTTATGAGTGGCTGAGGACATGACAAATTTAGAATCCAGCAGGTGTGAATGGGGGTGGGGGTGTTGGGGCATAGCTTCAAGGAATGCTTGCAGAGAAAAGAATATTAAAGAGAACTTGTTTTGGGGCACCTGGGTGGCTCAGTTGGCTAAGTGTCCCATTTTTGGCTCAGGTCATAATCTCGAGGGTCATGATGTCAAGGGTCATGAGTCTAAGCCCGGCGTTGGGCTCTGTGCTGTCAGGGCAGAGCCAGCCTCAGATCCTCTGTCCTCATCTCTCTGCCCCACCCCTGCTCGCATTCCCCCCACCTCTCAAAAATAAACATAAAAAAAAAAAAAAATAAGAGAGAACTTGTATTGTCTGACAATTTTGCCTGACTAGGATCCTCGCATTGTTCCTTCCTTTCTTCCCCCTTTCCATCTCTTCTCTATTCAATACATACTTGCTCCCACATACAGGGCATGAACTAGAGGCTGGGTGCCGGCAGAACAGAAAGCAGGAGACCTAGTGGGGGAGACAACCGCCAAGCAACCAAGGGCTGGGGACAAAATAGACCAGGAGGAGAAGTAAAACCAAGATCTATTTAAAAATTAGGTGCATGACATCTGAGGAAAAAAGTCCAAAGTTAGCCAAGAACGTCTGCTTATTGCAGGATTCAAAACCTCTGAGTGACAAAACTTCTGAAAAAGGAAGCGATGGTAGCATGGGGCACCCTGCTGACCCTTCTCCCTGCCTGAGTACTTCTCCATTCCCTTCTCCCTGCAGCTGCAGGGAGCAGACGGACCAGAGCAGCCCTCTCCTCGCGAGCTCTGTACACTGCGTGGCTGCAGCTCACACAGCAGCTCATCTCTATGAAGCGAATAAACCAGACCGCAGCCTAATTTTCAGAGACTGACTCCATCAACAGCTTTCCCAAATGCGATGGCCCCGGAGCGTGAGGGTTCGGTCACGAGGCAGATACAACCTTACCTCGCATGGCTGTTTCCTTGGGGCATCCAAGTTCATGCCTAGAGACTGACCACTTAGCTAGCCTTGATTCAACCGTGCCATGTGAATACGGGTTTGCTGTCATCTCCTACCTGGAGTTGTTGAGCTCTACCAAGCAGCTCTGGAGCCCTTGCTGCAAGGCTCTGCTCAAGTCTGACCTCTCCAGAAAAGCAGTAGAGTTTGAAGCTCCTAAAGGAGTAGAGTGGCCAACTGCTCCTGGTTTGTCTTAGAATTTCCCAGTCTGAGCACTGAAAGTGCAGGAAATCTCTCAGTCCCAGGCAAACTGGGGTGATTCGTCACCGTAAAAATTAAGATGCCAAGGCTCTGGCACTGGACTATGTTTCTGCAGCTATAAAATGTTGGGACTGGCCGATATAGCTTCTAAAGTTACTGCCACATCTAACAGCCCATGATTCATCTTCATGCTCCTGACCTTACCCGTCAGCTCCCAAATCAAATTCACTTGATCCAAGTCCTTGAGTTCATGTAATCTGATGATAAACTGATCATTGGTATGTTAACAGGAAAGGGTGATAGGGTTCCCAGAGGGATTTTAACAATGGCTCTGGGAGGAAGGCGTGCAGCTGTAGCTAAGTGGCTTGAACGGTAGGAGCTCAGCTGGGGAGATGGGGTATGTGGCTCTGTGCCATCCTGCAAGGAAAATGTTTTTAGACAGGCATTTCAAGGCAGCCAGCCTGAGAGAGCTGGTTTGATGGGCTGATTTCAGCTGCACGGCAGGAACGGTAGCCACGGGCAGGGCATTCTTATCTGACTTGAGCCAACTTTCACAGTATGACATGAATAAAGTCAGTAGCTGAAACCAGAGGCTGCAGAAGAAAGGAAGTACAGCACTGATCACACCATTCATTTATTTTTAAATGAATTTGCCCTGAGCCCTGGTCTGTCATCTGAAATACAGATACGCAGCTATCATTTTGGGGTACTTGAGAGTTCAAACTCCGAAATCACCACCTACTAACTGTAATATCGGGCAAGTATTAGGTTGAGTCATATGAACTTGCCACTATTAGACCCTCTTGGGCCTGCGAAAACAGGAATTCCACATGGTTAAGCCTAATAACTTACTCTCTTTTCCTGGCTCCTCATGTGTGAAAGGCAGACAGGCATTCACCTCGAGAGCATGCAGAGAGGACTAGGTGAGAGAAGCCGCATGTGCTCAGAATGGTCCCTGTCACACCCCCGATCAGTGGTGTCCATTATACCGCTGCCTCCTCTGCCACTGTTGGCAAGGAAGCACAGAGGGCCCACGAGCATGGGGATGCCCACACTGCTTCGGGATGTGGAGCACTGACAAGCCAACAAGGATCGGCCACCTTAACTGAATGGAGAACTTCATTCTCATCCCAGGGTTAGGAAAGGAGAATCAGGTTTACACCTCAGATTTTTCAGTTGTTCTGAGAACTGAGGTTCTCTCAGGACAGAACAACCAATTCTAAAGCATAGCAAAAGGCTTTTATAATGGGGTCTTGCTCTTGCAAAACTGGGCCCCATTTGTAGCCTTACATCTGTGTTTGTAGCAACCACACAAAGTGGCCACCTTATTCAATTGGATTACATACACGCAAACACATATATCGTGAAGCAGGAACAAAACAAATGAGAGAGCCTCATCATTAGCAGAGTGCAAAAAAGTTACGATGGATTTCTTCTCTCAATAACTAACAGGAAGCAATAAAAAGAGAGGAAACACAACATTTTGCTGCAGTACTGTCATTATATAATTAAATAAAATTTATTAACTTAAGCAAATTCACTTGGTTTTTTATAGCTCAAGGAATCCAGGAAATGGTTTCCTTACGTATAATGAGGAAGTGCATCATTAGGTCTCTTAATACACTTCTTCCCTATAACACTTCTGTGTTTTGTCTGTTTTCTGCGCTTTCATTCCCTTGACACTAAAGTGATCTGTTCACAGAACTGGAAATACTACCATTCTTAGGTCAAATGATAGCTGGAGGAGCCCTTGGACTCCGAAGCCAACACTTCCCTACCCTACACATCCCATAGATATGTCATCAGAAATCTAAAAAAACAAAACAAAACAAAACAAAACAAAAAACAACCTTGAACCGAGCTTGTCTAAATTCTCTCTCAAGTAGACCTCTTTCAAATGTGAGAAAGTTTAGCTCTCAAGATGTATTAAGAATAAGGTGTTTACAACAAAATGCCTGGTTGTGCCTATTAACGGTTTTGCTCTTTGAATGAATTCCTTCCTGGTGACAAAGGCTGAGCTTTTGAACTTCTGGGTATGGCTAGGCAGGGCATTTTTGCTTGGCCTGGCTCTCTTAAGTGGGTAGAAAGACTTGTTTGAACACCTGGTATTTTGTGGCCAGTAATTATACTACAATTGTTACTGTGATTACTGAACTTCATTTTTTGACCCAAAGCCAACTGTACTCTTTGAAACAAACATCTCTTGAAAGCCTAGTGTGCTTTGAAATGATTTTAAAATCCACTTCACAAATAGAATTTGGTACAAATCAGATTTTTTTAAATGATGTTTTGCTTTGACGCAGCCATCTCTTTGCCTGTTGTTTGGTCTGAGTTCTTCAGCTCTCACTAGGAGTAGGTGATCTTTCCACTTACATGGTCTTAACACTTTCTTATCCCTTCAGCACTGTCTACTGTACAGTGACCTGTCCCCTGGCAGCAGATTTCCTCTAGGGTGTGTGCTCATAACTGAGGTAGGGGAAGGGATAAACACTAAACACTCAGAGAAACAAATCACCTTTTCCACACTGAGAACACTAGTAAATCATCCACAGACAGGCTTTCACAGCTGTGAGTCTTCCTTTGGGAAGACCAGGTTCCCAATTTTGTTTTGTTTTGTTTTGTCTTGTTTTGAGAGAGAGAGAAAGAGAGAGAGAGAAGTCTTAAGCAGGTTCCACACCCAGTGCCCATCTAGATTTCACAACCGACCATGAGATCATGACCTGAGCCGAAATCAAGAGTCGACACTTAATGGACTGAGCCACCCAGGGGCCCCCAGTTCTTAAGTGAAAACTTGATTGCCAAGATTGTAGGATCAAACCGTCAAGGATGCAGCCATTGGGGTTGAAGTGGGAGACAGAGACTAATACATTCAATGACCAGTCAGGCAGAAAGGGACTTAATTTGCTAGTTCCCCCTGATAGAAGAGCTCCTATCAATGCCTCTTTGCCTCACTGTTAGTTTTTTTTTTTTTTAATGTTTATTTATTTTTGAGAAAGAGAGAGAGAGTCAGAGTGTGAGCCGGAGAAGGGCAGAGAGAGAGGAAAACACAGAATCTAAAGCAGGCTCCAGGCTCCCAGATATCAGAACACAGCCCGATGCAGAGCTCAAACTTGTGAACCGCAAGATCATGACCTGAGCCAAAATCGGACTCTTAACCAACTGAGCCACCCAGGCACCCCTCCTCACTGTTAGTTTTGGGAAAATGACACTTCACCTCACAAGGACTTGATGAAGCTAAATGTTATACACATGTGATCAAGAAATGTTTTTTTTTTCCTTTGGTATTCCCCTATCCCCACCTCCATGCCTTGGACAGCATGCCCTTGTCTCATTGCCTTATGGTGCAGGAATGATGTGACAGGGTAACAAGCAAAACAAGAACAAAACTTCTGTGAATTATGTTTTGTGTTATAAAAGCCCTCAGAGGACTGGAGAGATTTGGAGTACAGCCAGAGTTTGGAAGAAAAATATTTGAGGAGAGTGGGGCTTTCTTGGAAGACTAGAAACACTTCCCTTCACTAGGGTGGGAGGAGAGATGGATGAAAAGTGAGATAGCAAAGGCATGAATGGTTCCTTCCTTCCTACCTTACCCTTCTACCTCAGGAAGGCAACAAGCCCGGGGAGAAGAATGGCTGTGTGGTGTGGGCCTACAGAACTTCCCAGATCCTGGAGTGGCTCCAAAGTAGCAGGGAGCTGCTGGATACAAATGGGCCATGTGAACAGGAAGGAGGCACAGATGTATGAGTATCAGCAGGAAGACTAGAAGGAACTGTAGACATCTTGGTTGGTGCCTCCTCAAACACTTGACTCGAGGAATGAATGGATCTCCCAATACCTTACACTAATCTGCGCACCCCTGCCATGTCCCACTCCAAACTAAGACATACCCTCAAAGATAGAAAAAATACCAAAATGATGGAAGTCGATGCTGACACCTTCCAACATAGAACCGTAGCTTAAAAGATAAACTAGGTTGATTATAATGGAGTAAAGATACACTTCTTACATACTTGCATTTGTATACTGAGGTCTGTGCCTCATCTAGTTTGAGTTTTTGTGGAAGACAGTGTGGTATAGTGGAGAGGCACTAACCTGAGAGAGAGAGAGAGAGAGAGAGAGAGAGAGCTCTGTCACTTAGTAGTGACTTTAGACAAGTCATGTAACTATTCTGGGCCTCAGGGTCCTCAGTCTATAAAATGCATATAAGAACACCTGTCCTCACAACTCATAGTGCTATTGTGAGGAATGGGATGCTACATGTGGATGTCATTACATATAGCACAAGGCAAGGAGTCAGCCTAAATCGTATCAAGTGCAAATCATATAATTAGAAGAAAAATCTAGAAACATACATACGTTTGCAGCTTAACTTCTGCTCAAGCCTCCAGAGCAACTGGTACTATTGACTGTGCTCAGAGACCAAAACCTCACTGCAGTCCTGGAGGCCATCCAACTCTGCACAGAAGGACAGTATGTTTTCCCCAAAAACTACACTCTCTTTGTCCAGGACTGGCAAGAGAGCCCAGTTATCTTCAAGGCCCTGGGCTTTAAATTTCCTCTGCCACATGCCTGGTCATGACTGGTCACCACCTTCTCTCTGGGTAAACCTTTATTCTTTTTTTTTTTTTTTTAATTTTTTTAATGTTTGTTTATTTTTGAGAGAGAGACAGAGCTTGAGCAGGGGAGAGGTAGAGAGAGGGAGACAGAGACTCTGAAGCAGGCTCCAAGCTCCTAGCTGTCAGCACAGAGCCCGATGTGGGGCTTGAACTCACAAACCGAGAGATCATGACCTGAGCCGAAGTCAACACTTAACCGACTGAGCCACCCAGGTGCCCCTAAATCTTTATTCTTAATGCTTTGGACCATTGGGAAGGATCCCAAAGGAGGCCTGGTCATTTCATTCTATATCAAAGACTACCCTCTTTTGGACCAGTTGGCTGGCTTTGATCCGTGGTAGAGAATCCTGCCCAGTGGGCATACAGACTTGAGCCACTGGTCACACAGGGTGAATGAGAAACCATGAATACAGTGAGAAATCTGTCAGCAAAAATGAATTAAATCTCAAAGTCCTTGTCTTTCTGAAGGCCACAAGTGCAATTGTACCATCATCCTTGAATGAATGTTACTGACCTTCAAAAAAAAAAAAGCATTAATATACTTTTGTTAGATATTATTACTATTTTTTTTTTAAGTAAGCTCTATACCCAACATGGGGCTTGAAATCATGATCCTGAGATCAAGAGTCACATGCTCTTTGACTGAGTCAGCCAGCACCCCTATTATTATTGTTATACTGAGAATTGATCAACTGAGGAGTAAAGATACTTTAAATGTTTTCATTGTTGCTTTCTAAAATAAATGCTTTTAGAATCATAAAAGTAATTTTTGCTTACTGTGATAAATTTGCCAAGTACAGAAAAGTATATAAAATGTTTTAATAACATCTATCTGCTTCTGTTTTGTGATATAGTTGGTATACTCCCCTCTACATTATATGTTTCTTGAGAAAAGAAATAGCAGCATTTCTTCATCCTTGTGTAACCCATAACACTGAGGCAGAAAGCCTTTAATACAGTAGGGTAGAATCACTGTTTGTAGAATGAACACCATTCAATGAATTTAGCAAAGTTGGTATTTTCACCTACCTTTGTGGACCAGGGTTTCCAAAGGCTGAAAACAAAATTTAAAAAGATACCTGCAATAAAGACTGGGTAGAGTGGTGCATGACTACGGACCCTGAACTCAGACGGATGTGGTCTGAAATCCATCCCTGATCTTACTCACTAAATGTGTCTGTGGGTAAGTTATTTCAGCGTTCCTAGTCTCTGGTTTGATAGGGCTCTGCTTCAAACTGCTCCCACCCCTGGACTGGACCCAAGTTGGTGGAATGATTTCTGCCTGAAATGTTGATGCCTGGAACTGTCCTGATTTTAGCACTAAAAATCCCACATCTCAGGAAATTCTTCAATCTCAAGCAAACCAGAAAGTTTGGTCACCCTACAGAGAAGGAAGACAGATCACACGCTGGCTCTTAAAGCAAAGAAAGGACAACACTTCAGATGTTTTCAGTGACCCCAGCAAGTCACATGGCCACAGAGACCTCTGAGGGATGGTGCAAAGGAAAAACTCAAGTTTTTTCTTTCCTGAGTAGGAAAAAAAAGCCCAGTTCTTCCCTATTCTTTCTTCCCTGCTTATGTCCTTTACTCTCAGAGGACACTTCTGACACTTCTGGTCACCAAATGTGTGGACGTGTTTTCCCCACCAACAAATTCTCTGATGCCAGATGGATATCCTACAATTTAATTCAATCCTTACCCTGTCTACCTGGAGATAGTGTCAGATCCCAAAGGCTCAGTCCCATAAAACTGCCTCCCCACTTCAGACTCTAGTTGCAAACCCAGGTTGCTGCCTGTGCTTCTGACCAACCAGCTATAGAATGGAGGTTCCAACGACCCCCTCCTTGGGTTCAATTAATTTGCTAGAGTGGCTCACAGAACTGAGGGAAACATTTACTTACGTTTGCCAGCTTATAATAATAGGATATGATAAGGGATACAGATGTAATCCAAATGGAAGAGATGCATAGGGCAAGGTCTGTGGGAAGGGGGGTGGCTTCCATGCCCTCTCCAGGTATGCCACTCTCCCAGTACCCCCACGTGTTTATTAACCTGAACCCAGTTCTTTTTGGGTTTTTATGAAGGATTCATTACATAGGCATGACTGATTACATCATTGGCCATTGGAGATGGATTCAACTTCCTGGCTTTGTCCTCTCCTCAGAGGTTGGGGGCAGGGGAAGTGGAACTGAAAGTTCCAACCCTCCAATCACAGGGTTGGCTTTCCTGTCAACCAGCCCCCAACTATACAGTAAGGTCCAAAAATCACTTCATTAACATAACAAGAGACACCTCTGTAGCTTGCATCACTTAGCAAATTCCAAGGGTTTTGGGAGCTGTGAGTCAGGAACTGTGGACAAAGATCAGATACATGAGAAATATATTTTAGGCATCTGAATGACCAAATATATATTACTTATAAATCCCAATATCACAGGTGGGGATGTGCCATCCCCCCTATATCAGGGGGAGAAAACCTAGACATATTTGGTTGCCAGCTCTTAGGACCACCATACCTGCTTCGCCCTTTCCTCCGCTATCTGGGTTTACAGTCTTCCTCGAGTGACATTCAGCTCTCTCACCTGATCCTAGCCCATTTATTGTCAATGACTTTTGTTTCCCATGTTCCACTCCCAGAACAGTATTGGTAGTAACTTGGGCAGTAGATGTCAAAGACGGAATCAGCCTCTCCTTCAACTGTAAGCATTCATTCATTTATTAATTAGTGGATTCATTTATTAGACAAATGCCAATTGAACGCCTAGTGTGCTGGAGATATACTATGTGATATGATGTGACCTTCAGTACAAAATAGTTAAGTCCAAGAAATAGTGAGCTGCTATATTAGGCTTTTACTATGCCATATAGATAGATAGATAGATAGATAGATAGATAGATAGATAGATAGATGATAGATAGATCTCATTTCCTCTATTCAATTATTTTGTGGACAATTTGATATTTTCTCTCCTGCCTCTTTTCAACATTCACTAAAGACTGCATTTATATAGGGTCAAAGTAAATAACATTACTAAAGTACTCACACTAAGCTCATATCTGCTTAGCCAAACAGCACTGCCCACCTATGGCTCTGTCTCCTGGGTTAGGTGCTGGGTTTGGAGAAGGGAATAGGACTTAAAGTGGGGAAGTTGTGATGCTCTTACGTATTTGCAAATCCCTGCAGCTTGATTTTTATGCTGTAAGTGTGCCATCAGCCATTCCCAGATGCCAGTGGCTGCTTCAAATGTCTAGGTCACAGTAGTTTCCCATCATCCAGGAGACTTGGAAAAACCCGTGTTCAGGCCACATGGTGAATCAATTAGGTCATAATCTCTGGGGTAGGGTAAGACTCAGACATTGGTTATTTTTTACATTTGCCAGGTGAAGCCCTAGGCCTAGGACTGTGGTTTTCACATTCTAATCTATATCAGAATCACCTGGAGGGCTCAGATTCCTGGGTCCCACCTCTGGAGTTTTGTGATTTAATAGGTCTGGGGCAGGCCCTGAGAATTTGCATTTCTAACAAGTTCCCAGATAACCATGCTGCTGGTCTGGAGACCACAATTTGAGAATCACTGGTCTAGGAGACCCTCCGTATCCCTAACAACTGAGTAGAATGGGGATGGGATAGAGGTGAGGAGGCCTACTCAAGATTTTTATTACCTCTGGAGGATCTGTTCAGGGTGCATGGCAGACTCAGATCTGCTTGAGAGTAATCTGTATGACGGTGGTAAAATAAAATGACCTGTATAGTCGTGTGGTTTCACTGCAAAAAGGCACACAAAGCCCTTAGCACAAAAGTGGCCACAAAGTGAACCCACAAACAATGCTAGTCCACAATGCTAAACTATGTTTCACCAGAAAACCAGAAATGAACTGGAACCTCAGAGAAGGGGGTGAAACCTCCATACCTCAGAGTCTTTCTTCTTTTTTTGCGCCCTCTCAAATAATTATTGAAATAATTATTGAAAAGGCAATAAACATTTAGGATTTAAAATATGTATTTGTACAAAAGGGTGAGAAGTAATTTTGCCTCTCCCAGGAGATCTCCAGTCCTGTTCTGCTCATCAGAGACGAGCCCTAGCTCCAATTTCTTATAGATGCCTCTAGAGATATTTGTTGTAGATACAACTGCAATTGTGTGTGTATATGTATGTGTGTGTCCATCTCTTTTTCAAAAGTAAAAATGATAGCATGCTACATATACTGTTTTACAATCTTTTTAAAATATACATAATTGTGCAAATTATGGGTTTTTTTCCACTCAAGATTGTATCTTGTGGATAATTTCATATTAATGCATACAGAGCTG